>NC_133034.1:15700125-16001250 GCF_048771995.1 Taeniopygia guttata | reverse complement strand
TGTTAGCGCTTGTTTCTTAGAAAAAGCTTTTTTAAAGTGCATATTATAAACTTTTAAAGTATTTTTTAATTCTTCTCTCATTTTTCTATGTGTTTCTTGTACTGAATGAGATGTAGCAGATGAAGCAATACTTTATTCATTAGTGTCAGGACTGCATCATCCACAGGCTCTTACGAAATGTAGTTGGTGAAAATGATCTTGAAACTCCAGGCCTCTTTGTGGTGGGCTTGCTGCCTTCACACAGGAGCATTTAAAGCACCTGAACACTGCAGAATGAGTGGGAAGGTGGGGGTCCCTAGCTGTGAAGCAGTTTGGGGCACCCTTTTGGAAGTGTCCATTGATTTCTCTCAAGGCACATCCTCTCTCCTGTTGGTTAAAAGAACTGAGTGAAACCAGTTGGAAATGAGTGGTGGTTCTCATTTGTATAAAACTGGATTTAAGCTGCCCCAGGCAAGCTGGGCCATGTTGAAGAGGGATGAGATCAAGCTGGTGCCTTTGTGCCTGGGCAGCGTTGCTCCACTCAATAACTTCTGAGTTACAGGCACAGGGATTTTTGCCCAGTTGTCCCCAGCACAGTGACCACTGTCAGGACCTGTGAGTTTATTCACCAGTGTGAATAAACTGTCTCTGTCTGGGGCCTTCTGTCTTGTTAGCATTCATCCCAAAAGTTGTTTTGTTGGAGAACAGTGTCTGCATCTACTTTACTTTTTTTTTTGCCAGAGACAAATCCATAGAACTGTGTCTTGGCTTTGCTTTCAGGATGAGCATTTTCTTTTTTGAAATACCACCTTAGAGAAAGGACCTGGGAAGTATGCAGCATAAAACAAGTGCATAAAAACTGTTATTGAACTAGTATACTTATCTGTAGTTCATAAAATGTCAAGTCAAGCCACCAAGTTTTATTAAGTATTCTGACTGTGTTTTGTTAGAATTACAAATATTAAATTTTCACATGCTCTGGAACACATTGCCTCTTATTTGGGAACTACTTGAAGTAGTGCCTAGCCTTGGGTTTCATTCTGGTGAGTGAGCTTGTATTTTCTCAGTTATTTGGTATCATAAAGCAAACATTACACTTCTCAGCAGGTAGATTCTTAATTTTTTTCTGCCCTGACTATTTCTTCTCATTTTCTTTTCTGCTGTCCGTCTGTTCTTCCAAGATACTATATTTAATTTTTCCACTTCATTATTTCAAACATCAAACAGTGATTCATCTTAGCAGTGGCCTGTTCTGTGAACCACAATAGTTTGGGCAGAATAAAGAAAACGGGCAAAAAAGGGAAGGGAAAAAGAGAAAGAGAAGATGTTTCTGACACACTGAAATGGAAGGGAAGTATCATTTAACAACTTGAATTGCAAACCTCTGTCATCAACCATATCAAACCTTCTGTTAAACAGATAATGTTTGTCCTGTATGTAGTTTTACAGGGCTGTGGTGCCCAGTCAAAGCAAGAGAGCAATGCTAATGCAGAAATAGCTTGAATTCAAGCAGGCAGCACTTGTCCAGTTTATTTTAAGCTGAAATGTTAACATCCTCCAGATGCTAGTCTGTTAAATAATAATAATTGTTATACAACAGTTAACAGTCTAGTAATATTTAATTTTTTTTGCTGTTCTTCACACAATGCTGCTCTTCTACTCACTGGAAGCTAACTATTACAGTAAAGGATTATATGTATGTTTTTCCTTTTCTCTGCCTAAAGCTTTTTTATTTTGTCAGGCTGAGTCCTGCTAAATCAGAGCAACCAGTAAATGTCTATTGGATTATATTACAGCTTGGTGTAATAAAAGGTTGGAGGAATGAATGAGCAACTCTTGAAGCCACAGAAACTGTACTTGTGGCCAAAGAGCAGGCATTTCTAGCAGTGAATCCTACACAATTACAATCTGGACTAAATATGCAAGGCCTGAAATGTTTGTTGCTAAGCAAAGCATGTTTAGATGGTCTTGGCACAGGAATTGAGGGTCTGTGAGCAGGACTGAGAATCCTGTGGTGGTTCTTTGCCTGGGGAGGGCTATTTTGCAGGAGATGAGCAGGAATCTGCTCTAGATCCTGATAAGCAGTAAGCTAGTTTCCTACTATCTGAAAATTCCCCTTCTGACTTCTTCTTTAACCAGCACGCACACTGCAAAGTTTTCTGTGGAAGAAAGTGCAGGAATGCTCCAGGGGCTCGACTGGGGATTTACCCAAACTATTTGAGGAGCTGAAGTGCAAAAGACTCACATGTCTCTTCCAAGTCTTAATTCCTGTGATGACAATGACTAAGGAAAGGTTTTGGTTTCTTCTAGATATTACCCAAATTGTAAAGCCAAGCCTGCTCTTAAGGGCTGGTGGGTAGAAACTGCACAGTCATAACAGCTGGCATTTGTTGTGCCAAGCACTGAATTTATGGGAAATGACATGGAGATGAGGAAGGAACCTGTGCTCTGGGTCATCTCTGTTACAAGGCCCACTTGAGAAGTTTTATCAACTGGTATTTCTGAACACTTGGCACTACTTGTGGTGTCAGGGTCTGCCGAGGGGTCCTGCCACAAGAGTTGTCCTGAGAGAGCTGGTGGGAGGTGAGGAGGCCCTCAAGAGTATGAAAATTATTCCAAAACAGTGTGGGTAAACACAGTCTTTTGAAAGTAGGTTTAATAGAAGAAAGTAAAGAAGTTTGAAGTTTATGTTATAATAAGTAAATGTGATGAGGGTTGAATTCTTTCTAAGTGGAGACTGATAGTCTCTGAGGTTCGTGCCCAGATTCTTAGAAAATCAGTTCTTTGGTTGTCAACAAAATCAACTTTCCTCAGCTTTTTGCCCCATGTACTCCTCTGTACAAGCTCTAAATTTGTGCTCCAATTTTCCTGTCTCATCCACTGGTTCCATCAACTCTTCTTTTTTGCAGAGGACACAGTGCCAGGCTGTGGCTGCTTCTGCATGAGCTCAGAGCCTCTTGGGCATCCCTTGGGACTTCTGGACACCTACAGCTGGATCTGTTTCCAGCTGCTTTCCTTATCCAGGGCAAGCCAGCTCTTTGTAGGACCAATTTACCTCTTAGCCCCTCAAGTGTCACAATCAGCTTTACAACCCTTCAAGGGAACGTTCTGACCCAAACTGTGCTGTGTGTTTGCAAAGTTTATTTTTCAAGAAGGTAAAAAGGAGTAGTCATTGTTCCTAGGCCACTTCTTAGAAATGGTAAGAAAAGGAAAGTTGCTCATTGAGGATCCAGTAACACCGTTCTGGCTGTCAGACAGTGAAGCACAGGAGGAAAAAGTCAATTCTTCTCCCTTCCCAGTCCTGCGATTTAAAATGTTTGAACGTGCACTTCAGAAGCTGGGGAAGTAAAAGCCCCCAGTTGTGCCTGGAGACTCTCCAAAGGCCATGGCGAGCGAAGGGGCTGCCGAGTGTTAATACAGTCCATCATTTTGTAACAAGCCCGATGCTCTTGTACGAGCCGTGTCAGGCTGTTGTCTGCACGCTGTCTTTGCTGATCACAGTAATCGGGTCATAAGAGAGGGAGAAGTAATAGCGCGTCTCTTAGCAACCAGCCCCAGGAGAAAGAGAAAATTACTCAAACAGACTATCCAGCCAGGGAAGTAGAAAGATGAAATTTTCTGAAAGTCTGTTGGAAAGTGCTCAGGGACATAATTCTTTTATGTGTGAGATCCTTACAGGCTGGATCCAATGGCATCAGACTTTGTTTTTTTCCTTGTTGTCTTTCTGGTAAACTTTTATTTTTAATTGGCCTCAGAAAAAAAAAAAGGGGGAAGAACTCAGTGAAACAGACACATTTTGAAAACATAGGGGACATATTTTTGTATTTTTGAAAATGCCAAGGAGGTGGGAGGGAGAGGAGGTCAGTGTGTCTCAGGCAGGAGACGAGGGGAGCCTCTTATCTCTGCACGAGTGCTTTGAATGCTTCCCATGTCACTGCGAGCCAAAGCACGTTGCTGTATCTGCCAACGCTGCGGTGGCATGTGCAAAACAAACTTGTTGGGTCTCCATTGCATTGCACAGGGTGTCATGTCTCATGGGTGTCACAGACTGTGAGCTGTGCTGATTGACAGCTTGGCAGAGAGCTGGACCCGGCCTGCCCTCCCAGTGGCCGTGCTGGGCGAGCCTGGCTGAGAGGCCAGGCAGAGCAGGTACTGCTTGAGTTCCTGCCAGCAGCCTTTTTCCCATTATTCTGTTTTTTTGTCCTCGTCTAAGGTACTGGTTTGTGTAAGACATGTAGGGAAACATCTCTGAGGCTGTCTCAAGGACCATTTGGCCAATGTTGGCCCCAGGTTTCAGAGGGAGGGCAGTGGTAGGAGCAGTCCGGAAGTCATAGTAATAAATTGAAGCATTTGCAGCTTGTGTGTGGGATGGGGACAAGTATGTGTGCTTGTATCTTATACTTTCAAAAATTTATTTTTCATTCCAGAAATTGTACTTCTGTGGTCAGCTGGTCTGCATCCTCCCCAGCGGGGTATGCTGGCTGCTTAGGGAAGGGTACCAAGCCTGATGGTCTGCCCACCCTTGCTAAGCAAGACCATAAATCTGTGTGTGTTTAATGGAAAGAAAGTGAAATACTCTAAAATGGTTGTGAGTGCCCAGATTTGTGGTTGCATCCTTAAAACTATTGTAGGGACAAAAATCTTTCTGAAAGCTTGGCTTAGTCCTTGGCTTTGAGGACACATCAGGGCACTGATCCAGCTACTAGTCCATGTACTTCCTCTGCTTTTGTGTGCTCTGTGATACTAGGGCATGTCTACTTTATGCAGGGGGACCAGCTCACTTCTGCAGATGATAGTTTGACTGTCAGTAACAGATCTACTTGCAGATTCATGTGGTTGACTGAAGGGTACAGCCGCTCCCCCAAATCAGGATCCTGGACAGCTGGGTAAAAGGTTTGGGCTGATCTGGACTGCTGTGGTTGAGTTGTTTTTGGTACCTGGGTTCATGCAAGTCTTGCTAAGGAGCCTTGGAGACAAGGCTGACTTCAATGTCTTATCCTGGAAATAATCTGTAGAAGGGAGAAGAAAAAACAGCCTTGCAACTGCACAGAGTATCTTAGGAGTAACTCTTACCTACTGTCAAAGAAAAGTGAGATAAGGAACACTGTTAATTGTGACTTCTTCCAAGAAAATCATAGACTCCTGATTTGCTGTCTCGTCATAAAGAAGAAAGACTTTTTTCCTTAAAAGTTTAGTAATTTAAGAATTCCCTTGCTATTTTTGTGAGTACCAGTAAGTGATGTTTCCTGGAAATTTTCCCCCAACTTTATAAATACCACCCTATGGCTTACAGAAGTGACTCAGTTTGGGAAGTCAACACCAGGCACTTCCTCAGCACAGCCTGGCAGCCCCCCAGCCGGAGCGCACAACTTCTTCAAAATTGCTAATTGGTTCTTAATTTGCAGTACAGTTGGGCTTCTTCTTGAAAACTGAATTCCTGTTGCTCATTCTGACCTTCTTGTCATGTTAGAGATGATGGCACAGGGGGGCAGAAGAGGCTGAAGCGCAGTTTGAGTCTGGAAGGTTGTAATTGGTATTTTGAGGTGCCACCTTTTCTCTGGATAACAAGCTCATTGAATGACCCCAACTGACAGATAGATGAAATGCTTCTAATTGCCATATCTCACTGTCCTGGGACCGAGATTATCTTGCAGACCTTGCTTTTGTAATTGGGTCCTTTCTTCCTTCCCATTACACTTTTGACATCACTTTTGTACCAGCTGGGCACAAATAAGAGCCGTTTGTAATTTTTTGTATGGTGCCCAAGGAGAAATAGAACCTGGCTTACTGAATTAATTCTACAGGCATAGGGGGAAAATTACACTGGGAGCTCAGGTCTGACACAGCTGTCTTACGTAAAAATAAATTTATAAAGACAAGAGGCAATGCACGAGGGAAGTGTGAGTTGGGTAAAATCACAGATGGTCTGTATCTGCTCTGGTATCAGCATGGACAGGATACCATGCAGTTGTGCCAGATAATGCATGAAGCATTGCAGTATCTTCCTCATCTTCTGTTTAGTCTATTCAATGCCTTAGATTTGAATTAAATTCACAGTTGATCTCTTCTTGTTAACCCATCCCTGCCCACAGTGATCCTGCAGAATCTGCCACTGTAACCCTTTTCTACAGCCGAAAATTCAGTTGGGTTTGTAGCAGGAGAACACTTGACCAACGTCTCTTGGTGCCTCAGGTGCTCAGCCTGTGTGTGTGTAAAAATGGGACAATAGGCCCTCAAGAGGGAGAGATCACCTTGTGTGGGCAGGAGGGGGTTGGACTGGTGCATCTCTGGCTGCCAGATCTCTAGGTTTTGTTCATACATCCCTTATTAGGGTCAAGAGTCTTTCAGACTCAGCTGCAGGAGCAATTGGTTTGGCTGAACCTGAAAACTTATAATAATTAAAACATTTCTTCATGCCAGTAAATCATACTTATTGGATAAAGAAGAAAATACTTTAAATTTAGCAGCTAATCCAACACAAGGGATGTGATGCGTGACCACAGCTGAGATACCTCTGTAAACAGAGTTGGACTTTTTAAACAAGAAATCTCCCAATCACCATGATTCCATTCTGAGTATATTGTGTTTTCCTGAGATATCATGGAGACAAGCTAATAGAGGGTCCATTTGCCTTTTTATGCTTTCTCATCTGGGAAAACCATATAATATTCCCATTTCTGGTGCGCATTTAGCACTGCCTCTTTGCATCCAAAAGCGCTCTGGCTAATGATCCCTTTTGCCTCAGTGAGAATGTGTTTTGTAACTGCAGTAGGGAAACAAATAAAAAAGAAATAAAGTAGCAGGGTGACTATTTTGGGAGATGAGCTTTCGCTTGGTATGTTGATTTTCCGAAGAGATATGGCACATCCAGTACCTCGTGTAAGTTGACCATCCAGCATGGCATGGGACTGTGGAGTGGGAATATTCCATTTTAAGATTCTGTTGGGCAAGACATGGGCTCATGTTTGATGAATGTTGCCAACTATTTGAAGTACTGTGAATTCGACCTGTGAAACTGGAGGCGGAGGTGACACAAGTAGGAGAATCTGGACCTAAATGTCAGGGCCTAAAGGTCACTTTTCATCAGAGCAAAGTGCAGTTGTCACCACAAATGTGGGGCTGCAGGAAGGGCATTGTGAGGCTCCCTGTCTATTTGATCTACTGCTACTTGACCAAATATGCTTAGTTTACACTAAGCCCAGAGGGTTTTTTTTCTGAAAAACCTGTGTAGTAAATGTGGCTCTGATCTTAGGACTAAAACTCCCACTTTTTTGGCATTTTTTTGTCTTATTTTTTCCCCTGTGGTCCAAGAGCTGTGAAGAAGTTTCTGGGCATTTGGGCAGTGACTGAGATAAAACTGAAATCAGAGCTTTCTCATGCAGTTCTGGCTCCATCATGTCCAGAGTAATGAAAGCTCTTTATGAGAGGAGCTGGAAAACTCATGAGGCATGAGAAGGAGCAGGAGGATGCATCTTATTTCTCTAAGCATTTAATTGCAAAATCTTTTCACTGCTTATTAAAATGATTAGTCAAGACTATTGGAAGGCAGTGAATGTCTATTTGTGGGAACTAGGGAAGGTTTGATCGTGTCAGATGTCTTACCTTCTTGTTTTCCTTCTCTATTGCAAACGGTAAATGATTAAAATGAGGGTGTGTTTTGAAAAGAAGGTTTCTAAATAGAGCTTGGAGGATTCTGTTCTTATTCATTAATTATTTTGTATGGAATAATCACCACTTGCAAGTGGCCAAGAAGCAACAAAGCATTTGTTTGCTACTCCCAGTGCTTTAGCACACTGTTTGGGAATGAAATCTTGGTTTTGTCTGGTTGTCCCTCATTCAGTGGCACTGCAGGGCACATTTCCCTCTGACACTTGCCCAGCCCAGTTGCTGCTTGGTTAGGTCAGCAGTGGCTCCTCTGAGAGGATTTGTATAGAGGAAGACCTGAAGCCAGATACTTCTTGTCAGGGGTGGCCCACTAGAGCTGAGAAAAGGCACAGCCTGCAAGGAAATAAAACACTTTTAGCTTTAGGCAGTAGCTCCAGTTTTTATTTGGAATAATCTGCACCGGGATGCAAATGTGTTTACTGTGAAAATGTCAGTTTTATATCACCATATCAATGTACTTTAAAAATATTTGTTGGAAAACAGGAGAATGGGGTTTTCTGTCTTTGATTAAATATTTTCCTGTTAAGCTGTGTCCCAGGGGGCTTATTCACGTCTTGTACTTCAGCTGTGGGCTGATCTTCATGGGCACAGGGTTTGTTTCACGGTTGGCTAGCACGTGGAGATCAGGGACTGCTGGAGTCTCAGTGGGAGCTGTGTGTTTGTAGCTCTCACATGAGTTAGCAAGTGGAGTAGAGCTGGAAGCACTGTATTATCTTCAGGTCACCCTACTGACTCCAGTGAATGTCACTGATCACCATTTTGTCACTTCCTAGTCACCTTGTGTGTGCTAGTAATGTTAGAAGGCGTCTTAAGCCCAAAGGGGGTTCTTACTGAACTGCTCAGGTCTTAGGATCAGGAGCATGGTGCTTTCAGTGCAGGTGGGCTGGTGGGTTTGTATGGGGCAGCTGCACAAAGCCCTCCCTGGGGCTTGGGATGTTGCTTTTAACATAGTGGAGAAACCTGATCCATTTCTCATCATCTTGACATGTTCTTCATCGACATTGGTACCTGATGAACAAAGCGTTGCCTCTCAGACTCCATTGACACATTGTCTGTTGCCTGTCACATCATAAATCTCCCCGTGAAGCTCTAAGTAAACACCCCTGGGTGGAATCAGCAGGTCATTTTTGTGGCATTTCTTGTCAACTAAACAATAATTCATTAAATATTTAATGACTCTTTTGCTCTGGAGAAGGAAAAAAGAGAGCTGGCGCCTGTCTTTCAAGTTTCTGTCTTGTTTGGTGATTTTTGTTTTATTTGGGAGATCTTTTTATATTTTATTTTGAAGGAAATCAGGTTGGTAAACTAAAAGAAAGCCAGCTTATTACGAAAAGCTTGAGTGCTTCTGAGAACATTTAAAACAAGGATGACTAGAAATGACCTTTCCATCCTGAAGCGAACTTTGAGCGTATTCTCCCTTTGGCATTTCTAATGATAGACTTTCCATCTGGTCTTTGCTTAAAAGCTAAGATGCAGCTTGGTTTTTTTCACATAAAAACTGTACGTACTCTAAAATTAATCCTCTCGATCATTTCACTTCAGGGAGAGGAGTGCAGAAACTCTGGGAATATTTGCTTATTTTTAGCAACTCCAGTCCTCCTGAGAGCAGATTCCTTTTGTCCCAAATAAAGTGGATTCTGATTTGAGGGAACCCTGGGTTTCCCTCTGCTTAAATCTGGGGAGATTATACCCTCTAGAGGAGATTTTTAATGGAAATTGAAGAGATGTTAGTGGCTCTGGTGGGATCTGAATCAGTGAGGAGGGATTTGTGGTTACTTTAGCTACCCTGGGCAATACTGTAATTTCTAGCACTGAGAGTTCCCTGCTCACAGTTTCCCATAGTGATTCCCCAAAGCTGAATGTACAAGAGGGAAATCCTAGCAAAATGAATGCTTCAGGGAAGAATTGGGGATCTCCTGAGAGCAACCACTGCAACCATTTAGCCTCATTTCAGCAAAATCTTTGGGGAAACTTCCTAAACAAATCATTTTGCTTAGCAAGGCATTCCACCAAATGCCTGATTTGATACATGCTTTGTGAAGGCCCGTGGGACATAACATTTAAGAATGCATTTGAACTTAAGAGTGTAACTGAGCCCCTGCTGCATGCAAGCACGTGCATGCAGGAGGGGAATGTTTCTCTGGATCACGTGTAGGAACATCAGACAGCAGATTTTAATTTTTTTTTTCTTCCCTGTAATGCTGATTGCCATTGAATGCATTTCCTCTCTCTCTGGTTGTTTTTTGGGTTTTTTTTGGTTGGTTGGGTTTTTTTCCTTTTCATCCTTCTATTCAATGAAATGCTACAAAAATACATGTAGGTGGGAGATTACTGGTGAGCCATCCATTCCTCAAATGTTTTTCTGGTGGGAACAGCCAAAAGTAAATTTGTTAGCAAAGTCACATTTCTATCAGCGCTGCGTATGTGGCATGCATAGAAAACAGGTTTTCTGATGCCAGGTTTTCTGAGCATCAAGGAGGCTGCAGAACAGCAGATGTGCTTTGGGGCTTTTGGCAGGTACTGCTGAGGGTATTGGCATTTTTGCTGCAGGTTCTTCTGGTGACCAACTTTATTAAAACAATGGGAGGGAGAAAGGATGTTATGGATAATGGAAGAGAACAATTCTGGCACATGTAGCTTCCTCTTCATAAAGCTGTTTTTCCCTTGAGGCAATATATCTTGCATCTTATGGGAAGGAAATCTTACAATATAAAGGGAAGTCTGAACTGCTTACCAGTGAATTTAGAAGCGTAGCACTTGGATTCCTTTCATGCAGAGATAATATGGGGCCTGTTCCAGTATATTAGGGAAGCTTTTTTAAGATGCTTCTCCAAAAATAGGAGTCTGGGAATCACTACTTTAAAATAATATCTGTGGGTGGCTTATGTTAATATTCCCGGAACCTTTGGGGATGTGTGCTCAGTGTAACAAAGGTGTTCAAAGAGCAAGAGCAGCAGCAGTTTGGTATCTTTAGCCTGGGCTGCAGGGCAGGGGAGGATGGCTTTGAGTTCCTGGGGATGCCTCTGACGTGGGCTGGAGTGGTCCAAGGGCTGTCCTCGCTTCGCTCTCCTGCAGCAGCTCCTGAGGGGCTGCTCTGCCTCCAAGAATAGCTGGCACATGGCAGTGCTCTAATTAGGCTTGTTTCTCCTGCACTGGGAATGACGTGCCTGCTGCCAGCTCTGCTGCCCAGAGGATGCCCCTCTCCACAGACAGCTCCCCATGGTGCATCCAAAGGTTTGCAGCTTTTTAGCCTCACCCCAGTGCTCCTTTGTCTTCCCATTCTCCACAGTTAAGATAAAGTCATGGAGAGGGAGCATGGAGAGATTTTCTGTGAATAGCACAAAAGCTGTAGTGCAGATAACTTCAGTAGGCATAGCCATTTTATACAGACCGTAGCAAACTGAAAACAGTAAACAAAAAAAAAAAGGGGGAAAAAGTGTCTAGAATGCTTCCAAAGAATTTCTGAATTTCTGCAGAGTACATAATTGAAGGGGATTTTTTTGATAAAGGCTAAATTGTGTATGGGCATGAAAAATTCATCAGGGAATTTAAACCATTTCCAAACCACATAAAACATTAAACATTTCAAGCTCAGGAGTAGCTTTAATATGGTGTGCATCATCCCAAGCTTTAAGCAGTCATCTGATTTTTCTCTTGCAAATGTTAAATATATAGTAAATGAGAGCCAAAGTAGTTTTTATTTGCTTTCTCACGATGACTGTGGAGCCTTGAAAGGTTTTGCTGTCTGACCTGACACACACCTTTGTTTACCTCTCTTGGCTAGATGATTTTAGCTGACTATTTTGAAGAATGAGGGGAGCAGATATCAATGCTGCAGCCACAATGTCCCGTTCTGTGCTTGTGATGAGCTCCAGACTTGGTCTTTTGTATGAGTGTGTCTCAAACTAGCCTTCTAAATCCAATGGAATTAAAGATTTTCATCAGTCAAGATGCTAATCACCGTGACATGATGTGATATGTATCATCTGATAAGGATATGGAGTAAATCTCATAGACTTGTGGAAGCAGAGTGTCCTATTCTTTAAAAGATCATCAACACCCACATTTAGGTTTTGCCCAGATGTGTTACTGGATTTTAAAGCTATGTCATGCCTGTGTTTTTAAATCTAAAATTTGTCCTTTGTGTAGAAATATAAGTAGTGCCCAATTTCAACATTCTCAAATGCATTTTCAATGCTTCTTGTTTTCTTGACATCCCAGGTGCCCTAAGATACCGTGTTTCCTCTTTAAATAAAGTTGTTACTCACTTGAGTGTCTTTCATCAGGAAAATATGCCTGTCATTGTTTAAATCCTCTAGGAATGAGCTTTGCTTTTGCATAAAGCAGTCACCTTGGATGACTGAGCGCAGCAAGTCATGCATTACAAGATTGCAGTGTGAGTTTTCAAAACCTGCTCCTCTTGGGTTTCATGTAAACACCAAAGGAGGGTGGTTCTGCTCTTCCCTAGGAGAACGCTCAGGCCGTGACTCAAGTTTGTCTCTCTATGCCAAAGATAGTCATAGAATCACATCACAGAGTCATCAAATGGTTTGGATTGGAAGGGACCTTAAAGATCATCTCATTCCACCTCCTCTGCCCTAGGCGGGGACACCTTCCACTATCCCAGGTTGCTCAAAGCCCCATCCAGTCTGGCCTGAAACACTTCCAGGGATGGGGAGTCTACAGCCCCTCTGGGCAGGTTGTGCCAGTGCCTCACCACCCTCACAGTAAGGAATTTCTTCCATATAGCTTCTCTTTCAGTTTAAAGCCATTCCTCCTTGTACTACACTACATGCCCTTGTGGAAAGTCCCTTTCCAGCCTTCTTGTAGGCCCCTTTAGAGACTGAGGTGTTCTTGGCTCTCTCCCTGGAGCCTTCTCTTCTCCAGGCTGTACAACTAAGCCTGTCTTCATAGGAAGATATGCCAGCCCTCTGACCATCCTCCAAAAACACTCTGCACCCTTAAATCTTGCACCCTTATCTCTGTGTGCACCCTTTCCAGGGCAGGGAATGTGCATTCCCCTTGTTACACTGTGAAAACACCACACTGGCAAGCAGCACCACGACCTTCCCATTGCTTCACTTGGGACTGGAGAAAGGCAAAAGGAGTAATTGCAGCCCACAGTGCCAGGGTACTGCTTAGGTCGTGGGGGAGATGCTTCTTTTTTTACTGTGCTTCATGAAGAAGGTAGGGACGTTGGCTAGAAAATTCTCAGAGCTGATAAGCAACTCTGAATGACGTAGGCTTCATGATTCATCATAAAGCCTCAGCACGCTGGGCATTTCTGTGCATTAAAATAATTTCCAAGCAATGAACCTTCCTGGTGTCTCTCTGGCTGTTTGTACTTGCTGATAATGTCAATTTGGAAGTAATTTTTCCTGCATCATCTTCTGTCTGGTGAAGGAAAAGGCCTACTCTTTCCAGCTCACTGATCAAGGAGTTCTTGTCAGGTGGTGAGATGGACCATCCCCTCTTCTCCTGTGCTGCTCAGCACTCTCTCCTTGCCCTTCACTGCTCCAGGCACATGCTCGTGGAAGCACGAAGAAATGTCTAGGTGACTGTGGATAATCACTGTCCATCACCACTGGCATCAGCAGCCCTCCAAGTGTGACTGAGCCTTTTGTCATCAGAGAAGATTTATCCTCTTCTCGTCCTCCCTGAGCACACACTCAAACAATATATCCATTTTAATTGTTTTCTGAGAGGTTATTAATATTGGAGTGGGGCTTTAGAGTGATGATTAATCATTAATCTGAAAAGGATAGATTTGCGCTCTCCTGTAGCAAAGCTGGAAAAGAAATTAGAACAAAAGGAAATCAAGAGAGGTTCCCCACCTAGCCTAATTTAATTTTTTGTTTAACTAAAATTGTCCCAGTAGCAGTTCTGAGGGAAAACAAAACCTCAGACTGAAGATTTCCAAAGACCAGCCTAGAAACTGTAGCAATATGTTACTACAATTTGTTACCATTTTTTTCCACAACATTTTATTTTAAGAATAAAATCTCTGGCTTTTCAAACAAAACCGCAATCTTAGCAGAGGATTTTAATTTTCTTCCACATTATTCCTTTTAACAATATCCACAAATATTTCAGTAATTTGTTTTCTGTCGGTTAATAGAAAACATTTAATTCAATCTGGGAGCGATCTCACCCAGGTTTCTCTAGAGCAAATAGTTGACCCTGCTTTTGGAGTGGTGTGTTTCATGGCAAGGGCACCCTCTCAGATGCTCTGGGCTGATGCCAGACCCTAATACTTTTTCTCTGGAAGGGAGGCACCATATGCTGAGCAGAGTTACAGTAAAACTGCTGCTTTTATTGACTGCTCTCTCAGAATGGTCAGAAGGTCAAAATGTGTGCTTGGGTAACTACAGTGTCTTGGCCATTCCTGCTGGGAATGCAGGATGGGAGCCACGTTCCCCCAAAGCCAGCACAGGTTCCATGCTGCCACTGTTTATCCCTGCTTGTATTCTGAGGACAGGCAGTCTGCCTCGGTCACTCTAGGGAGTGAATTCTGTTATTATCAGTGTCCTGAATGGAAACATGATTCTCATCATTGGGAAGTCCTTTTTGTACCTCTGTTATTCACCTCTTCCTTGCTCATTTTAAGGCGCTCCTGATGGGAAATGCTCTGTCTCCTCTTGTTTTCCCCACCACAGTACTCTGGGCTCTGACAAGATAAAAAAATGGGGTGGCTCTTGGTAGGAGATTTTGTGGAATATGGAAGAATACTTGTCTAAAAGGTCAGTTTAGCGTGTTTCTTTCCTAACCAGTTACTTTGTTGAATTATGCAAAAGTGAAAATTTTAAAGCATTTCTTGTCACAATGCGGCAATAACTGCAAGTGTAAGTGGGTATAGTAACTTCAGGGTGTGGGAAAATGGTCTTTGGTACACAAGACATTTGAATCAGTGTTTTAGTGTACAATTCATCTCAAAGACGAGAAAGCCTGCATAATTTGTTTTCTCCTCTACTTTCTCTGTTATCAAGAAGTACAGTAGAAGGGATATAGTGCACCTCCAGGTAGCACCTCCTACCCAGGGAAAGGTACAACTCTCCTTTTTTACTTACTTTTGATTTTAATCCAAATTTTGTTCCATGTTCTAGTCAGATCACATGGGACATTTCTAATAGGTACCAGCAAAAGGAACCAAACCACCACTACTCTATATAAATATATATTTATTTATATACATTTATATGTGGAGCTAGAATCATAGAACTGTTTAGGTTGGAAAAGATCATCAAAATCATCAAGTCCAGCCATTAACCTTACACTGCCAAGTCCATCACTAAAATTTGGATATGGAGCATTGCTATTTATTTTGAAAAAATATGATAGAGGTGAATTCTATGTATCTAACATTTAATTTTATCTTAAATTATCTTCAGGTATTAAGGCTGTAATTTACTAGTCAATGTTACACCAGTGAATTAGACGGAAACTAATTTTACAGCACAAAGAAAATCTAGATGCTTTTCTGCTCCCAAGTAGCACTGACTAACTGCAGGGGAAGGAAGAAAGGCAGTGCTGTTTGTATTGGTGTAAACAGTGAACTGAGATAGATTTGATGAAGACACATTTCGCTTTCATCTTCCAAGCCTGGATGTTTGTAAGTGTGACATAGGGAGGGGTGGCAAAGAGGATGGGAGGACCCAGAGGGTGAGTGACCCAGTTTGAAAACTAGTCCATGGGGATTTGTTTGATCAGCTCATCTGAGCACTGCACTTGCCTTTCCCACTTGGTGGTTTTGCTCCAGTCTCTCAAACCAGGAGCAGAAGACTCAGTGAAGAGAACATCTTGAAGGGAGGCTGACCTCCTCCTCCAGGAATGGTCTGCTTAATGCAGTGGGTTTTGTTGTCCCTCTCCTTGACATGCTGGGTAAGGAGAATGGATCCAGTCCTTCCAGATGTTCTGCAGCACAGAGCACTGCTGACTCTGAGGCTCAAGCCAAAGCTGCAGCACATGGCTTTCCTCTGTCTGCTCAGATTGCAACTCGCCCCCAAAATGGGAAAACAATACAAAAACAGGCATAGGCAAAGATAAATCCAGCATTGCTTAAAACTGTTGGCTGCAGCTTCCAAAACTTGAGGATGTCCCTTGGCAGTGAAGAGCTCTGAGGGATGTTTGTTTTTTTTTGTGATCTGTGCAGTGTTTTGTATTTCATCACTAGGGGCAGAGAGAGTTGGGTTGAAGATAAGATAGGTTGTATCTTAAGAACATGGTCCCCATCTTCCCTGTCTGCTGCCTCAGGGGAGAAGGCTGACCAAATAAACAGACTCACTTTCACTGTGCTTCGCAGCAGCAGCCAGGGAAAATGAGGTCCTAATCCAGTGGCGTAGCTCATTTTTTCAACTCCTTCACAACAGCCCTCTAATAAATTAATGCATATGTCAACTCTTGTCAGAAGCTCTTAGCAATGAACAAATGAGTTCAACACCATAATCTAATAAACAAATAGATAACCTGTTCCACTTTGTTCTGAGTGAGGTGGTGTTTCCTTTGTTGAGTTGTTTCATGGACCCTTCAGTCACAGAGGAGAAGGATGATACATGGGAATGCAGCCCATTTCTGCTCCAGGACATGGTTTTATCTTCTGTCTTTGATGCCCCAGTTGTCGTTTGTTTACATGGAAATCTCTCCTCTATTTTCTGTCATAAAAAAAAAAAAAAAATCGTTCAGAACAACTTTTGTCCCCATTATTGGATCTGAGCAGCTGCAGCTGAAAGTGAGATCTCATTGTGCTGGTTGCTGCACAAGTAAGATGAAATCATGCTCACTTCTACAAATAAACATTGCAGAGAAGGCAAAGGAAAGCTTTTCATGATGTGGACAGAGACACAGTGGGGTTAAGTGACATCCCCAATGTCCTAAAAGAAGTCTATGACAGGGAAAAGTGCTTAGAGCTTTTTTGTTAAATCTTACAGTTCTTCTTCTGCCTTCTATTTTAGTAGAGATTTTAAGTGAAGTTTTAAGGTTCTATGGACTGTTTCTTGCATCAGTTCAACTTCAGTCCTTTGCTAAGCTTTAGGAAAGGACAGTTGTGTTTTCCATGAGTCACATCTATGGCAGAGAGTTTGATGTGGGACATTAGATGGAGTGCTCTGCCCCACAGTTGTATGGAAAAATAAGCTTAAGATTAAAATGCAGCCTTCTATAGATGGCTTAGTGCTTTGTGTGTTGTAAGCCTGATGTGTAGGAAGCTTTGCTGATGTGCCAGTCCAGCATGGGGTTGTACCTGCCTGCTCCTCCCTCCACCACTGGGGCTGCAGGAGCATTGCCTGGGATTTGCTAGGAAGGATAGCACTTGGTGTCTACAGCCACCAGCTGTACAGAAATGGAGTCTCATCAAAAACCCCCATTGTTTTCACAATGAGGGGCATCTGTGGTGAAGCAGCTGAGATTTTGCATAGTTTGGGGAACTGAATCCTTATCTGCTACCCTCGTGCTAATTACTGCCTTTGGGGTATTTTGAGAGGGAGGTCAGTGAGTTCTGAGTGAAGGGGATTTCCTGTATTGGTGACCAGAGCTGGAGTGAAAGCTCTGTGTGCACGGCACTAAAGACAGCATCTGGTTGTACTTAATTAAGTTGCTCATTAAAAGCTACATCACTTGCAGTGAGCATGACACAGTGTGCCAGTTCTGCTCCTTTTAACAGTCACAAACTTGTGGGCACAAACTTGCCGAGGGTCCAATTCCACTGGCTATGCCTGAGTGGTGGTAAAACCCTCTTGAGAGGGAGTAAAAAGTGGCTTTGGAACTGCTGCCTCAGCTCAGACCCAGATGTCAAAGCAGCCAGTGCTGGATCTCCCCCTGGCACTCTCCCAGGTGGCTCCTCTGTCCCCACCAGAGTCTCATCTGCCTCTCCTGAAAGCTTTAGTACCTTATTCTGGCTCTAGTAACACTGGAAGAAGTCCAGAGCGATTCCAGCAGAGCTATTTTGGATTTGCATTTGCAGGAGGAATTGTACCTAGAGGTTTTAAGTTAATCGCACGGTCATTTTTCCTCTGTATATTTAACCACTGAGGTTAATTAACATTTCAAAGTTTCACAGGCTGCTTCTTCCATTATTTCAGCCAGCTGTGGTGAAAGGCAGTATGGCAGGAGGGTGGTCGTCTGACTGGAGTTGTGCAGATAGGAAAATTGCTGGGAATTGTTTCCAGTGAATCCCAGGGGTTTAAATAGTTGGATGGCAGGGTGAAGGTGGAGGTGAGGATGAGTAAGCTGCCGTGGTACACATTTCCTATTGACTTTCCATGTAGTAAACAAAATTACCAGATGATTGTTGGCATGTGGTGGATTTGGTTTTTTAATTTTTTTTTTCATTTAAAGAGAATATTTTAAGCAGGACTGCGATGCATAGTCCTGAACTGTAGGGGACTAATGTTCCTGCTCTCCAGCTGGGAGAAACTAATTCAACATTTTGTGTTGTAAACACTCACTCATTTTAACTGATTACACCTCCAATGTTCCTCAAATCACTAAAATTACTAATTGCTATTCCTTACACATCAGAGAGTGAATCCTGAATAATTAACCCCAAATAAAATTAGATGAATTGGCCCTTTTAATTAGAATCCCTGCTGCTGTTTGTTCTGAGCTTCCTTTTCTTACTGTTAAGAGACTTTTAGAATGATTAAAACTGTTTAAGACTTAAACAGCCAGTGACCTTTTAATACAATGTAAATCCATAAAAGCAATATTTCAGCTAGCAGGTGGTGAAGTAAATTTTCAGTGCAACTACCTGACAGACTTAGTATTCCTTTTTTAAATGCTGAGGATGAAATTAGCCAGTGTGGGTTTTTTTTCTTCCTCATGCTTATTAATACAGTAGCTGATTAGCACAAGTAGTTCAAATGGTAGGATTAGTGATTGGTAAGGGTGGTAATTTAAACAGTGCTTTGGGTTGTTGGAGCTGCTTTATTTTAGGAATCACAGGCCAATGTGGTATATTTAGGTGGATTGTGGAGCTGGTGTGTCATCATGCAACAGTTTCTCCTGCACTGACGTGGTGTCAGTGACTCCTCACAACATGGCTGGGGCCAAAACATGATTTTAATTGTGTGTTTTTCTTGCCTAGTGATGTGTGTTAAGTACAGATGCTGCAGGAAAACGTTCTCTTTGGGAAACTTAGTAAGATGTATGTTCACACCTAGGAGGCACCAGGTCACATCTAGCTGAAGTTTTCTATAAAAATCCTGTGGTGTCACTTTGCAGTAGGATGTTTCCCAGACCACATAGTAATACTGGGATATTCTGCAGGCTCCTGCAATTGTGGATTACAGGTTCAAGGTAGCCTCCATCAATAGGATTTTAGCCTAGTGCTCAACGAATTAGGATTTAGGTGTAAATCTCAATTGTTTCAATGCCAAAAGCTGTGGCTTTCTGCATTAGAAGGTAAATACTTGACTGAGCAGTGCCTCTGTCTGCTCAGTACTTTGCCAAATGGAGTCTGTCTGGATCAGAAGGGAAACACATCAGTGGGGGTTCCTTCCATCACTATCCTTAGTCTGGTCTCTGAGTCAGGGCTGAACTGGGTTTCTCAGGTGATTCAAAATGATTCTGAACCAGCTTCAGAATCAGAAATTCTCAAGATGACAATCAGAAAGGGTTATTTTTGCTTGGAAGGAGAAAACTGAAATCAGCACGTGACATACATAGTCCTCAGATGTCAGCCAGAGATCTGGGAAGACCAGTGTAAGCCCAGTTCTTTGTTTAATAGGTTTCATTAACTTATTGTTTCCATGAAAATTATGGTGTTTTGCTTTTTTGTGTTTCTCTTTTTTTTTCCCCAAAGAGTCTCTTTTACTGAACATGTGAGCCCTTCTTCAAGTGTAAAAGTTTCAAAGCTGCAAATCTTCATGTCTAAACAACTGTGTCTGTCAAGAGGGGTGGCAGTTACTGTGCTACAATTTATTTGTTGGCTGGCAGATATATCTCCTGAAAACAAAGACTTGAGACATGAGCTTGATCCAGCAAAAAATGAAGTGCACTTAAAATTTTAAAGGTTAGCCTGTAAGCAAGAATGGTGTTTGCTGTGTGGGCAGGATGTTTTTCTTAGCTTGTACTTGTACCCAGAAGGTATCAGGCAGCCAGTGGCAAAAATTTTGTGAGCTTCTATTCACCCTGACAGGTTTGTGCTGATGTAGGTGTCTGTTGGGGCTCTGAACAATATTGTATTTGTGTATTTAAAAGTGTAATAGTGAAATGTTTAAAGCTCCTTGCAATGTGTAAGAGGGGAAATTTTGAGGTGGAGAGGGGTAAAAGTGCAAGTGTGTCTACAATGGCACAGATTTGATCGAAGCCAGAAGCCAGGCTGGGCCCTGGGAGGCATCACTTCTGCCAATGGCCCTGCTATTGCTTCCCAGCATAACCGTGGTGGTCTCACCTCATTTCTGCCTGAATACTTGTATTGACAACATACAAGTTGTCTATAGGTCAGGGTGGGTGTGAGGGCAGGGTTTTGTATTAGCAGGCTGGCAGCCCCGTTCCTGGTGGCCGCAGCGGGTGATGCTGCGGCGCAGGAGCTGCACGGGTGCTGAGGGAAGCGCTCAGAGCTGTGGTTTCACGGCACGCTGCGCCGCCGTATCTGAAATAACCGAGCTGGGCATGTGTCTCACTGCACAGCCCCTTCGTAGGTTGACTCATGGTCTTCACAGCTGTATGAAGGGAGAACAGCAAGGAGTGTTTATTTTCTCTTCTTAAACATATGGTAGCAGGTAGAGATTTCTCATTGTAAGAGCTGAAGGCAGTGTGTGTCTTGGTGTGATTTCCTACCTCCATGGAGAGACTTGCCATTGGAAGGCAAGTCTCTTTGCCTGCCTTGAAGTTCACATTGCTTTCTGGAGGTGCCTTGATACCTCTCTGTTGACAGAACTCTGTGCAGTCACTCTCATAACCTGAAATACATCCAGCTGTTCAGGTTGATGTCAGGTGAAAATCTACAAAATGCTGGTCTTGGTGCTGAATAATAATCAATACTTATGAGCCTTTTGCCCATCTTATCCCTTATTCACAGAGGGACAACCTGGTTAAATCAGTCAGGAGGGGGTGAGTGCTGAGGGTGGGATGTGTCCTCCACCAGCCCATGGTTAACTGGTAACGCCAGTGCCCCATTCTGCTGTGGCTGCTGGTGCATCCATGCAGACCAGGGACGCTCCCTTGCCCAGATGGCTCCACCACTGAAGGTGGTCAGCAGTGGGTGGCACTGATGTGCTCTGCCTGGACATGGACTTTCCTGCCTCCTCCCACGGCTTGCCCAGCTCGAAGTAAGTGAAATCTGGCTTGCAAAGCTCTGAGGGTGAGAAGGCACCAAAGGTGCGCTGTAGGGACACTGTGCTTAAAGGGCAGCTGGCTTTCAATTCTTGTCCTCCTTTTCTCCCTCAAACCTAGACATGTTTCTTCCCCACATCATCTAGAGTCATATGCTGCTGAGAACACGGATTTTGGTCTTTGCATGCTTCTCTCTCTGCCGGAGGGAGACTTCCAGCAATGCCAATAATAATAATAATAATAATAATAATGCAGGGACAGCTCTCCCTCCTGCATCCAAGGGAATATTCTCCCGCGAGTGCAGTGGGAACAACACTGGGTCCCGTGGCTGTGTGTGGGAAAGAGGAAGGCACAGTGGCAGAATAAATAACTAAAGCTGTGAAGGAGAAAGGTCCATCTGTTCACAGAGGACCAGGAAAAGGCCAAACATCTGCAAGGTCCCCCCAGTTCATCAGGCATCTGCTCTCTGCTTCCCAGTCTAAAAACTTTCCCACTTGTGGGGAGAGTGGAGCCAGCAGCTTATCTAACACAGGATGGAGTCAGCAGAGCTGGGCTGGGATGTGGTAGAGCCAGCTGTCTCCTACTGCAAAGTAGTGTTTTCTTCCAAAATCTAGGAGAGAGCTCTTTTTCTGTCCTTTGCTCCTTTTCTGAAAAATCTTGCCAATTTCTTTTTTTTTTTCTTTCAGGAGGAGTGGGTCTTCCAAAGGGGCAAAAATGGTATTTTGTTTATATTTGTTCTAATGGTCATTATTAGATGTAGACTCCTGATTATGCAGAAAACCTGCCCCTTTCCCTGTCTCATCTCCTCCAGCACATTCTCTGCCTTCATTTTCCTTAGGTGTTTTGAAGGACTGTAATAAAGCAAGAGTGTCTGACTAATGTGCTGTGCAGGGAGATCAGTCTTTGGTATCGGAGCCAGAACTGACTGAGAAACATCATCTAAAGCATAATCTTGAGAAGTCTGTGTTTGCTGGAGTTGAATTTGTTTGCAAAATCATGTTGGCTGGTTGAAGGGTCATTTACAGAGCAAAGGAGAAAAGTTTAAGAAGCACTCAAATATCCCAGCATTTTTTAGAACTAACCCCTTAGATATTAATTTCAAAATCTCTCTACTTTCCTTTTTATTTTGTATTGTATTTCACATGATTTGAAATAAAAGATTGGATTAATTATAGGGCAACAAGGAGGATACTGCAGATATTATTGGACATAATTTTTTAAAAAAAATCAATCCTGAACTCTATAATAGCATGAGCCAGTAGATTTCATGAGATTTTATGTATTGGAGCAAAATTATTGTCTTAAATTAGTTTTCAGTCTGTTGTTTTTGAGCTGTCTTTGAGCATCTGTATTTAGGATGATACTTTCTTAGGGATTCAGAAGGGATTTTTTGAGTCCCATCCATGCTCATTTTGGGGAAAATGGGAAGAAATTACTTTCTTGGTAAATAACATCTCTGAAAGTCCTAGGGGAAGTTTGTGTCTTTCAGAGAGTGATTTGAAATAGAAGAGAAAAACTTTCAAGGGCTGCAGACCCATCTCCTTCTCATGGCAAAGGGCATGAAGGTGTTGTGCTGGCAGTGCTGCCCAGCTGGTGCCTGTGCCTAGTCTGGGCTGAGCCTAGGGCTTTAAACCTGGGTATAGGTGGCCCAGAAGGCTGCAGGTCACAGGGGTTTGGCTCAGAACCTTCCTGAGTGGTCTGGAGCCTGCTCCTTGACATTTGGGGGTGGTGCTGAAGGTCTCTGGCAGTGATGCTGCATGGAGATCTGGAGGGTCAAGTAGGGAGCTCATATTTCCTTCCAAAAGCAACAGTTCCTATGCATGTGAGATATCACACTTTTATTAATCTGAAACCTTCCATCCCAGATGCTGCACACACAAAAGCCAACAGCAAACAGCTCTACTTGCAGCATCAATCTTCATAAGAAGAAATAAAAACATACCAAAGTGGTTCAAATTGCAGGCAGCTGCCTTCCCTGGAGACAAATCCAGTACTAATGGCAAACGCTCTTTTTCTACTGTGAGGAGGTGCTTTCGAAGCTTGGTGTCCTGCTTCCTGCAGCCTGTGCTACTCTGTCCTTGTTTTCTTTCTCCTTTGTGATCCCACATCCCATGAAATTGTTAAGGAGAATTCACTCTGCTCCCACCTCCCATCTCTATGCTAAGCTGGGTGGCTTCACAGCTGCTTTGTCTTTGCTGCTTTGGCTTCCCATCGGCACTTTTGGAAGATTAAAATGAGCAAGTTGTATTCTAGAAATTTTGTACATCAGCCCCCTTGTAAAAATCCAGAGTTAAGGGAGGTGGATTCATGTGTGCTTGCGCCAGGCCCATCATGTGGCTGTTGTCACTGAGAAGAGCCTGTCATCTTTCCAGCAGCTCTTTACATGAAGCTATGAAGTCCCTATAGGAAGAGGAAGATTCAAAGAGTGTGTCTGCCTGCCAGCAGCAGGGATGCAGGAGATGGTCTGGCCTAGACTCTGGGCTCCGGCTCCAGCCCTTCGTGTGTCTTCTGCAGCAGGGGATCCCTGCTGTTGGACAGCACCTGATGCTGTCTTTATAGGGATCAAGAAGAGTTAGCATAGTTTAGCACACGAGTGAATTGGATGGGATCCATTGCAAGGTTAGACACAGGGTGTTCATTAGTGCAAGTTTTGTGGTTGCCTGTGGTAGGTTTGAGATGCAACTTGTGTCCGTGGAGCTGTTTGCTGGTGCCTTCAGGCTTTGTGGTACATCACCTTTTGCTGTGGAATCGGAGCACCTCTAAGCCATCTGCTGATGTTACTGAGCTGTGTAGCCATTTCCTGAAGCGTTGAGGGGTGAAGCTGAGCATTTAATGGTCAAATAATGTGTTATGTCCTGTGCCACAAAACTGATGGGCAGAGCTGAAAATATTGCGGAGCTCCTCCTGATCATCCATGTCACGACGTGGGGAAATGCTGCTGAGTTTAAACTCTCCCATTCTCTCTCCTAGGGGACTTTCTTCCTCCCCCACCCCCTGCTGTGGATGACCTTGGGAACATCACATCATCACAAGGTGCCTTTCCCCCCCCACCCCCTCTGGATGATGTTACTTACAATGTACAGGTAAGAAGACAAGAATTTTGTCATTTGTGCAGAACTGATCCAGAAATTGTGGAAATGAATGAATGATAATACAATGAGGTGGCAAAGTTCTGGTTAAAAATCATGGGTCAGGAATAACCAAGTCAGCTTTAGCAAGCTGTGTTTCCCAAGCAGGGAGTATTTCCATTCAAAACTTGCTGGGCTATTAAAGGATTTTTCCCATCCGGCTTGAATTAGGAGACTAATTGCCTTATGTTGTTGTGATGGCGGATGGGAGTGGAACCTTCCCAGAATGAATTGTTTTCTGGAATGGCCATCTCCTTCCATGGACTGTGGAGAGACTTTAGGGCAGTAATCTTATCCTTAAAGTGCTTTGTTTAGATTCCCAAAATTAAGTGAAGCAAATAAGCCCTGGCCCAGGCTCCAGTGATGTAATTGAGACCCTTTTCACCCTCCTTTTGCTGGCTTGGATCTTCTAGATTGGCCACCTGGTTGAAAATGCAATTTCTAAGATGCATCAGGTGATGCTGGAATGTCCAATGTGAATATGGACAGACCTTAAACACCTTTGCAAGACATGAACACTTTTGTGCAGGTATTGCAGGTTTGCCTGGAGTGCCAGGTTTATGTTTGCTCAGGCACATTCTGGAGAAATGCATTCAGACTTCGGGACAAGGCAGTCAAGGTGATCAAGGAACGAGGAGCTGATCTTCCAGGTGAAGACCAGAAGAGTTTGTCTTGTTAGCTGAGCAAAAGGAAGGCTCAGAGGATGGGTCTGGTTGCAAATTTGAAATACACTTTGGGAATAAGCCCATATTTCGGCTCTGTGTGGATGTTGGTGCAAGAACAGGAGAGGCTGAGCTTGCCAGAAGTACCTCCATGCTGGTGTTTAGAAATTTCTAAGCACTGGGGCTCCAAAGATCTGGAAGAGACTTCTGTCAGAAGTAGTGAGAACACAGCAAGCATGGTCTGGGTTTGAGGCTGTTGAGAGTCGTGTAACCACATATCCACAGACATGGGGCTGCCCTTGATGCCCTGGAAGACTGTGGCAGTCCTGTATCCCTTGGTGAGTTTGAGCATGAGAGTAGGCCAGCAGGCAGGCAATAAACAGGATTCAAAAGACCTGACTTGGTTCCTGACCCTCTCACCAACTCTAGACTCACTTTGTCTGCTTTGTGGCTTGGGAAAAACAAAACATTCCCTTCCCTCATGGGCTTACTGAGATCTTTTGCCTGTGCCTTCAGACACTCTGGAAAAGCCTCAGCCTTTCCTGCAACGGGCTCAGTGTTGGAAGCAGCCTTTGAGCAGGAAGAGGTTAATGGGAATTGTGTTTTCCCTTGCCAGGAAAGGCTGCAGCAGTCAGAGCCATTGCCAAGTGCAGAGCATGGCTTTTCCCAGCCTTGGGGGAATGAAGTAATTCCCCAGCAAGTGTTGTTCTGTCTTTTATCTCCCTGAGAAGAGCGGCCCCCGTGGGAGCAGGGGAGCTTCCAGAGCGCCCTGGGAAGCCGAGGAGCAGCAGGCTCCTGGCAAAGGCAGGGCACTGCCTGCATTGTGCCTGCACAGGAGCCTGGCTAGCAGGAAGGGGTCGTGGTGCCTCACAGGATTCCTCAGGGTCAGGCTTCCCCCTTCCCAGGTCACCCAGGGAGAGGGCCTTGTGTATTTACTGAAAGGGGCCTGCTCCTGCCATGGCTCCAAAAGTGTCCCTGAGCCACCTGAAATTGTGACAGGGATGTGCCCCTTGGTAGAACCACTCAGCAGGACAACTCATCCCTCTGAACTCACGGAATTGCTATTTGTCACACCCTTTCTCTCTGCCTTTGGGAAACTGGGACTGGACCTGTGTCCAGTGTTGGGTTTTAGCAAGAGCTTGGTTAGAGCAGGATTCCTTTGCGTGGTGTCCTGCTCAGAGGAGGGTGAGCCTAGCAGCTGTACCTGAGCAATCCTGCCTGTCACCATCCCAAATGTACTCTTATGCAGCCAACAGAGCTCCCTGCCTTTCCCTGACGTTCATCTGTGATCAGAGATGTCACCTATTCCTCTCCCTTTTCCCTTCCATTTTCTGTAGGAGATCAGGAGCAGGCAAAAGTCAGGGCTTAAGTCAGGAGCCAGCAGGGTTTTGTGTTGCAAGATCAGCTCCTTATCTTTCAGGAGCAGCAAAAGTCACGCTGAAGCATGTAAAGCCCAAGAGAGGAGGAAGAGAGCAAGTGGTGCTGGAGGCAGCTGCCCAATGCCTTTGTGCATCAAACACAGTAATTTTCTCAACTCTGGACTGGTGTTTTTGTGCTAAAGGAGCAGAACAAATGGTGACTGTTCCTTCTGCTGTGAGGACATGGTTGTCTGAAGTCAGGGATCTTGTGAACATGTGTTATATTGGGCTCCAAGAGGCTGATTTTACTCTCCGATGCCAGACCATTTAATGTCCATGTCTCAGTTTCCCCCTTGCTAAATGTAAGTGCTGGAGAAGCAGACCCAGTTCCTGAGCATTGCCCAGACCTGAGGCTGCTGTCTGGGTGGTTTGGCCCCTGTGGACCTGGTGAGAACCCTCCAGATCTACTTCAGAGTTTGAAATTCCTCTGTTCCATCAAATCAGCCGTTTTACATCAGAAATTTTTCTCTGGATGGTGCAATGCTGATGACAGCTTATGAAGTACGTGTGCTCTGGGGTCCAGGTAAATCTTTTTATATTAGGTGTTAGGTTGATGAGGACAGCAGGATAGATGTTTAGTTTATTGTCAGTTTGCGTGTTACTGTTACCAGAGGGCTGAAAGCTGCACAGCTTATTACAGTTTAAGCTGTAGCTTAAGAGCAGCAGTTAAAATAATACCCAGTTTTCATAGACCTGTTTATCTCTGGATCTCTATTTGGACAGTGGAACTGGCCACTTAGGATCAGATCCAAAAAGGTACTTTAGTATCTGACTTATGCTCTGATGGAAATTAGAGGACGGCTGGATCATAAAATACCTTTGTGATAGATCTGGCATTTTCTTGTAATTTCTTTTTTGCCATCTAGATCTGTCATATTCAGATTCACAGCAGGGCTGTGGGGAGGAAAGGGGAAGGAAATTTAAACTCTTTTCTTATTAACTGGAATGCCTTTTTTTTTTTTTTAATTAAAAAAAAAAGGAAAGAAAAGGCAATATTTATTTTTAAAAGAGTGTGTTTGGGCTGGGGGAGAGTTGTGTTGGGAAGTTCCCCTTTGGCTGCAGCGGGGGAAGGCAAGGACTTGTTCCCAGAATGGGGTGAGGGCGTGGTGGTGGCGTGTTTGACAAATAAGGACATGAGCAAAGAGCCTTTTGCCACGTTGGCCTGGGCTCAGTTTGAAAGAGAAAGAAAAAAAAAAATTTGGACGGGAAGAAAAATGAAATCACTGTTTGTCAAAGGGAAATAGATAGATCTGGGAGGGAAGGAGGCAGATTTTTATTATGTTTTTGCCTTCTAGTTCAAAACAGGCATCTGCCCAGGCCAGGGGAAGCCAAAAGCTCTCATCAGCTGCCTCTCAAGCACCCTGTTTGCTCACAGAGAGGGACCCTCACTCATGGCTCTGGCAATTTCTTCCTTCCTTGCCAGGCAGGGCTGCACAGCTGTGTGAAAAGCCAGTCCCTGTCCCATGCCCCAGTAGTCATGGAGTGCTATGCTGTCTCAGGAGTCATGGGTGCTCTGGCTTGGAAATGACCCATTCTCTTTAAAGGGGAGGGTCAGAGCCCAGCATTTCATGTGGGAGCAGGATCTGGGTGGCTCAAAGCAGATGTGACCTTCAGCTGCCAACTTGCCAAGGGCCACCTTGGGAAAACGTCCATTTAGGGATCTCTACTAATTACCTGCATGTGCTGCATCTGCAAATGGGTCTGATTTTCTTTTGGGATCTGAGATGCTGCCACAGCATGGGAAGGAGAGGATTGTGTTGAGCTGGGATGGCACCTCTTTCCCAGCAACCCCCAGCTGTTATCAGTGTGTTTCTTATTGACAGGCCACAAAACACTTGACAAAAGAAATACCACTCTCTTCCTGATAAGGAAGCTGGAGTAGGGAAAGTGCTTTGTCCAGGTCACCAGGCTGACCAGTAGCAGGTTAAAAATAAGACCGAGGTCTCCTGTGTCCCAGAGCAATTCTGCCTGCTACATCCCAGAGCCTCATTACTGTAATAACTGCAAATTAACGACTAAACACCATCAGTGCCTGAACACAGGAACAATTTGGGATGTATCAAAGTGGATGTGAATAAGTGGCTTTAGGTTGGGGGTTAAAGTGAAGAAAAAATTTGACTTTGAATAGTTGCATGAAGTGCAATATAAAAAATTTTAGTATACCAGTTCCTGTTATAATCCTCTGTGTTTGGAGGGGTTACATGGGCAGGGAACTGTTCCCACATTCAGACCTACTGAACTCACCAGTCCTATTGTCCTGTTGTGATGTGCAGAAAATCAGCCAAAGGACTGAAATTCCTATTGCCAAGGAGGTTTGGAAGGGCAAGAGCTGAAGTTGGTTCTGGAGGCGTGTGTGCTTTCCTCCACAAGGCTGTTCTGAGGAGACCTGTCTCACTGCTCCTCAGTGCTGGGAAAAGGTGGGAATGTGTTGATAGATGTGAGAAGTGAGAGCCTCATCCTTGTTAGGGAAGAGGCTGCCAGGTGTTCCAGTGTCTGACTCCACTCCCCGCGAGTGGCGGCGGTGCCTTTGTGGGCTCTGACTCACTGGCTGAAAGAACAGCCAGGACACAGGAATTGTTTTTGGTTCTTTGGATTTTTTTTTTTTTTAAATTTATTTCTGAAATTTGGGTGCACATCTTGGCAAAGAGCTGGGGAGGAAAAAGCATGAATTTTGCCAGTGAGAGTTGCTGTGTTAAATAGCTCATCTCCTGTTCGGTGGCTGGGCTCTGCCTGCTGGTGCTGGGCTTGCTTTAAATCACCTGCCTTTTAATGTGTGGAGAAGCTGGAAAGGCCAGGGAGAGCAGAACATGTGTTCAGCCTCCCTCTAGTGCTAGATTTTGTTAATCATCGGGATTAGTGGCCTGGTTGTAGGTGCTTGCTGGCAAGGAATGTTGGTACCACAGGGCAGATCTCACTGCTGGTGGGGCTGCCTGACACCAGGAGGGATCAGTAACTCCCAGAAACTCTGTAAATAAAGGCACAGTCTGTGTGCATTGCTTGCCATTTGAGATCTAGCTTTTACAGATTTCTGTGACTTCTAACCTGATTTATTAAAATCCATGTGATAAGCATCTGCCTTTTATCTAAATTGAAGCTGTGTCCAACAGTATAAATAAATTACCTGGTAATGTTAACCCTTTTACTCAAACCTTGGCTTTGTAGGAATGCTTTTTATCTGTTTCCTTCCTGCCTTCATCGTGTGTTTGAGAAACAGGAATGTGCTGTGCTCTAAGTTAGACTTAAACAAATAACATGTGTGTTCTCTGAATGTTTAAATGCTCACAGGGTCCCCACAAGTCAGTAAGTGTTTTGCTCTATATCAGGGGGATTTAGGTTCTAGGGTGAGAAAAATCAGTAACATAACGTCTGTATATGCTGATGAATATTGGGATGCATGAGGGATAAAATGCATGCATTTCTTATATGTGTATATATATATTTACACCCTATAGATATATGTATGATAAATGAATCATGAGTGGGGATATAGAGCAGACCTTCACATTACTGGAAGCAAGCATGCACATTTTATCCCTGCTGCTTTTTCATCCCTTTTTGTGGGTAGCATGACCAGTAGATCCAGGATCACAAGAGAAAAGGAACACTGAGCACTTCTTTCAGGCAGCTCTTGATGCATCCCATCTTATACACATGTTTATTTTACAATGCCAAACCACATTCTATTTTAAATCTTTAATGAACCTCTGTTCCCGTCCATGTAACTTTCCAATTCTTACTCTCTTCAGAACAGACAAAGATGCTTATTATAAACCACAAATTTTACTGAAAGGGTAAACTGGAAAAGTTTTAATTGTGCAGTGTAAGCCTGCCATTCATCTCCTTGCCTGGCTATTAATATCTTGGCAATGTTATAATGCAAGAGAGCCTTTAATAGCTGAACCTCTCGGCAAGGACTACAAAGTAAGCAAGACCCAAACAGTTAACTGTGCTCATTATTTTCATCATGCTTATTACTGTGTTATTTAATGTATTTGTTATGTTATTGTTTAATACAGTTACACAGCACAGAGGATGTGCCAGGACCTGCACACTTGTGCCTTCTTTGACAGGGCAGCTCTGTGGCTGAGGCTGGGAGAGGCTTTCAGAGATGAAAAAGGGCAGTTTTTGATAATCTGCCAAACAGCAGGTGATGAGGTGAAGGAACAGAAGAAGGCAAAATCTTGGTACAGATAATGTGTAAATACAGGTATGGGACCTACTAAAAAGTCGTGAGGGGAAACAGAAAGGTCAGAAATGTTGCTGCTTATGATGGTCAGAGCTGATCAAGGTAAATCCATCCCAGGTTAAGACACGTGCCAGCTTTGGTCCAGACAGAAGGCCGTGCTCCCCCAGTGCTGTGCCAGAGACTACAAACCCTGGTGGGCATCTCCTTGGTCCTGTGGACACATCTCTGAGGGACACTGTCACACTGCAAATGATGGAGTCAGCCACAGCTGGCACCTGCAGAGAGTTTAATCTGTAACCTCGATTATACCCATGGATAATAGAGACGTGAATGTGGAAAGAAATAGTGGAGGCATGGAGAGCATGCAGAAAAAGCAGGCAATTTTATTCTGTCAGAGCTTGGCTGGGGACAGACAAAAAGCAAACAAATACATCATTGTATCTAAGGTAGAATTATTTAAGCAGAGGGAAAATAAGGAGATAATGAAGATGTGAAAATTCTCCTATCAAAGCAGATGAGCTGTGTGATGGGACAGAGTGAGATAACATGACCAATGCAGAAGAAGTTTCCATTCTTCTCATATCTGAGTACTGTTCAAGTCTGCTGTTGGATTAGCAGATCCTAGAAAAAAAATCTCTTGCAAGATCTCTTGTCTCAGGTACTGGGTAGCCTGTGTTGCATTAGGGAACTATAATGCAGCAGCAAGACTAAAACAGACTGTCAGTAATAAGAAGGAATGCTAAAAACTGCAGCAGACAGATTATTATGCCTCTTGTTTGAATGAAGCCGGCTGGGATTGGAAAAGGTGGTTTAGAAAGTCAGTCTTTCCATGCATCTTGGGCATAGTGGTAGTCTGGAATGTGACAGAGCAGAGTCAGATTCCCACCTTGGGTCTGGTGCTTTAAATACTATGATGCTGTGCAGTGTAGAAAGGAGCTTTGGCCAAACAAGATAAAAGGAAATAGAATTATACTGCTTGGGGAATCCAGTTGTGGCCTAAATTCAGTTTTAGAGCCCTGGAGTTTTTCAGAGAGTAGGACAAACTTCATCCTGTTTTTGATGAAAATTTTATCTGGCAGCAATGAGATGTGGGTATGGAGAAGTTGTGAGAGCATCTAATTTCCAAGAATGGAAGTGGCTGAAATGCAGGTTCCTGTCTCTCTGTTTTTCAGTTTCCATCATGGGTGAAAAACAGCTTCAGCTGCCATGAAGGGTGTTTTTGTTGTTAGAAAATGTTGTCTCTGTGAGGAGTGTGTGGCACAGTGACTGAGCAAACTGGAAGATGGTAGAAATACCAGTGAGAAATGTTGCTGCCAGAGCTGAAGAAATTTGTTCCAGACATGATTTTAAGTGTCTGCTACCGTAAAACTCCATTTTTGAAGGACCATTGTCCACAATTGTATTTTTCAGTTTGATTTGCTGATTAAAATGCAGGATGTTGATTAGCTTTAACACACAACAGGTAAGGAAAAGCATCTGGAAAACATTTTGTGATGGTTTTATTATTGGTTTTAATGGTGACAGAAGTAAAACATAAATGTTTGGAAAAGCTGTAGCAATTCCCAAGTGTTGCTGAAGCCAGTAAGCCAAAGGTACTTCACAAACTCCTTTCATTCAGCAGTCCTGAGGCACAGCTCCTTCCCTCTCCATTTCCACATTTCTCTTTTGCCATGGAAACTGTCTCACGTCTTGTCACGTTAAAGGTCTAGCCTTCCTCTTCTGCTCCTGAGTTGTTTGTCCCTTCCTCCCCCTGTCTCTGGCTCTGCCAATTCCTCCAGTTCAGCCCTGCAGTCCCCTCTCTGTGTGTTCCTAGGGATGCCACTGCTGAGGTCTGCGGGTACCCGGGTGTCCCACGGGTGGTGTAGGGCTGCCTGCAGGAGCAGCGTGTGCTCAGTTCTGGGCTCAGGTGAGCCTCTTAAAGACACTGAGGGAAGGAACACGCTTTTAGTGCAAAGTTTGGCTTCTGTGGCATGTTGGCCCCGAGCAGAGATACAGCTAAATGCTGTTTTCCTGAGGTCTAATGTGTGCTGTGGGCACCACCTTTTCTGAAGCACGAATTCTGATTGAAAAACATCACTTTACATTCATTTGTCTGCATGTGGACAATATCAAACTTTGCAGCTCACACAGGAGGGATCTGCACAGTGGATTCCTTTTTAGTACAGCACAAATTATTGTTCAGCTTTCTGTGTGATTCGGTTCCCTCTTCTTCAGCTGAGGTTCCCACTTAGGAGATGCATAGAACCTAAGGTGTTCAAACAAGGCAGTTGTTGTTAAAAAAGAAATAAAAACCCATGGTCAGTCAGCCAAATCCAATATCTGACACACATCTGGCAGCCTGGAAGGGAATGTAGAAGCGGGCCTAATGGTTTGGAAAATGAGATTGCAAATTTTGTGAAGGCAAGAGCCTTCTTCAGTGAATCAGACTGTGGGGTTTGCCCAGCTGAGGCCTGCCTGCCCCTGACCACCCCACAAATGTGTAGACTGAGGCAGAGTCCAGATTTTCCTCTTCTCAGCTTTGAGACATATAGTAGATTTTAAATATGATTCCTTTCCTCAGAAGCCAAACCCAAGCATTGACTTTCATGTCGTTTTATACATCTATTTTGCTGACATTTTGCCAGGTTCACTGGGAATCCTTGCAAACATTTTGGCACTCACCCCTTCCTATTACAGCAAAACAAGCAAACAAACTCAGAAATATGTTATATGTTTTATTTCTGCACCTAATGCTTACTCAGGCTGTGAAAATTGACCAGCCAGTTTTAATTTTACTTTTTTTCTCATTGGTGATTTCCTAATAATTTCACAGCCCGTGCTCAGGAATGCTTTTTCAAATTCAGAGAAGCTTGGCTGTGTGCTTAAACTTCATTAAAGTTGATAGAACTTAAGCACACGTGTAGAATTAAGCATATGCTTATGTTTTATACAGTCTTTTTGCAGGTGACACAAACAGCTGCATATGGGTTTCCAATATGTGATTAAATTCCAAAAGGAGTTTTTAAAAGCAGTTTTAGTCAACCTTAATTTTCTGAAATTGGTAGCTTTAACAAAACCTATCTTTTTTGATTTAAATTGCCTGAGACGTGTGCCTTTTAAAAAGCTCTTTATTTAACTGTCACAATATGCAGTCTTGTGTGGGATAGAGTTTGTTCATGTAAATTTAATTTCCAGTTAAACTGGTGCAAACACAAAGTGATGTCAGTAGATCTTTGTGGACTGGCAGAGCTGTTTCTTTCTCACCTCTGTCGAGGTGGGGGCCAGGCCATTAAATTGTCAGCTGTGTCCTTCTGCCTATTGCAGATCATAAAGCTTTGCCTGGTCACCCAGGGAGACCAAAGGCAGCCAGCCTTGATCCACAGACATCAAGAGGTGGAGAAATCTTGGAAGTTTGTTTTAACATTTAATTGCCGGCAGTATTACACATAAATGAGTATCTGTTATTTCTAAATGGAATTTCCCTAGCTTTGGCTTCCTGACTGCTGTATATTTTTTTCTGTTTTGCTGGGTTGGACAATCTTGTGGTATCTGGCATTTTCATTCTGTAAAACTGTTTAGTTATTGCTGTCAAGCTACTCAATCTCCTTGGTAGGTGAAACCAAGTGAATTCTCTATGTGTCTCCTTTTCAGCTGTTTTCTGCTGTTTTGGGGCATCTCAATTTCCTAAACTACTGCCTCCCATACTGGACACAGTATGTCAGTGCCAGACTCACCACAGGTGTTGAAAGAAGTAAAATCATCTTCAGCTCTGCGCTTTCTTGCTTCTGATGGGAGATGGTGTTTGGTGTGGTTTTCCCCTCTGGGATATAAATCCAGAGTGGTGGGCTGGGTGTGACAGATTGCCTTGTGCACAGGTGTGTGTAATTCATGGCTTGTCAGACACATGCCATGCTGTCTGAGGCATCCTCCTCCTGCCTCTTTTCTTATGCCAGAAAAGGAAAGATGAAGATCAGGACTTGGCCAGGATGTGAAGGGAGTCTCTGCTCTTTCATATCGCCAATGGATCTTTTAAAAGTGTAACATTCATGTCATAGGAGTCAGTGGGAAAGTCTTCCGTTACTGCAGTGGACACCTAATGAGATATTTGGTTTCTACATTGATTAAACTTTGCAGCTGTATTGGGGTAATTGGCTGCTCTTTGGTTATGGTTCCCCTTGGAGGCAGATGATGAAATATCCGCTATGTTCTCCTATTTTTCAGTTTTTCTGTAAGCAGCAATGCTCTGTGGGGAACATCAGCTCTGCTTGATGGCTAATTAAACATTAATTTGTAACGATATTGGAGCAGATTTTAAGTTGGTGGGGGAGTGGGCAAAGAAAGGGGAAACTTGTAACAGTCACCATAATTGTCAATAATGAGTCCTAATGTAATTGCATTAATTAAAAGAAAAGGGATATATTCCCTGCTGCTGTAAAGTTAGTTAAAGTCAGTGAAAGTCATGCTGGGTCAAAAAGACATCATGGCCAGCTGTTCTTGCCCTGTGGATAGACAGGTAGTGCTGTCCTGACCAAAGTGTAAAGAAAAAAATTATATATCCCAGTTCTTATTGTATATTCTGCTGATGAACCGGAATGTTTCACAAATTCAATTTAATTCCCAAGGACGAGTAATTGTAACTCCACCCGGAGAATATTAAATTGCTTTAATGGAAAAATAAACTGGTTTTATACTCCCCCTTCTCTCCCCACCTTCCCCATTCAGTTTTCAAATAACTTCATGTGCCTCCTTAGTTTATTAATACACTTCTCATCTTGCTGCTGATTTTGCATCTGGTAACACTTAACACAGACAAGACTCCCAAAGCTCTTGATCAGACATGTTAAGTAAGCTCTCAGGACTGTCAGGTCTGCTGCTCTGGCAGATGTTGGCTTGTGGGACTCCTCTGTCTTCATCCCCTGCCTGTTCCTTATCAAAACCATCCTGTTGTTTTCATGTGCTGAGGATTGTGCTGCCTTTCCCCACATATTCTCTGGCCCACAGCATGAAGATCCTCTGGTCAGCTGAAGGGCATTTGTTGTTTTGCTGCTTTTTGGTGTAGAGGCCCAGAGAAGCTCTGCACTTTTAAAAACCCCATGTAGCCAACCTTAACGTTTCCAGGACTTCCTTCCATGGGCAAAACAAAAAGTGAGGAACCCACAAAAGCTGGGTGCAGGTTTACATGCTGAAGGTGGAGGTGCCAGCCTGTGATGCAGCAGGGAGCTGGGTAACACCATCCTGAGGCTGAGGGGACCTGACAGCACGGGGCCTCTGTGTTGGCATCTCCAGTTTCAAGGCACCTACAAGCACACTCCTGGGCTGCAAGGAGGATTTGTTGAGTGCTGTTTGCTGCATCTTCTTTATCCCTGTTGCATAATTGCCTTCTGTTGTCCTCAGGGGTGGTGGAGGGACAGGGAATACTGCAGATTTTCTCATGGTCTATTGTCCATGTCCCATCAAATCAATCAGTCATCCACTGCTGTGTTTGATCCAGGGTTTCAGCAGAGCGTACCCCAAGGTCATGGATCCTGTTGGCTACACTTCTATAGTGCCCTTCCATCCTTTTTTTATCTCTGCTCATTCACCTAATGTCCATGGCCAGATCCTCTTGAGAATTCCGGACTAACCACAGGTGTTTGTGGCAAAATCTTCCCTCTGGTGTTAGGGGCAGGAGCTGCTGGGAAGGGAATGTAGTCCTGGATTACTCTGCTGCTGCTCATCCACACTGGTGGCATCCTGCCCCAAGCAATGTGCTGGTGCTGGGGCCCTGCTCAGGATAAGCAGGGAGAAAGAGCTTATTGAACAGTGGTGGAAGATGGCCACAGGCCCCCCGACCCACAGTCCAGTTGCTAGCCACAGCAGTGGCTCAGACCCAGCCGTGTCGTGGGAAATCAGGCCCGTCCTGCAACAGAATTGCAACTGGAGCTTGAATGGCTTGGACGGGGGTTTGTTATCTTGTGGCATGTTTTGTCAGGTCTTGGATGGCAAATACAGAGAATGAAAAGTCCTTTAAGGAGCTGACTTGGCCCAAGGCACTAGTGTCTTCATCCTGTGTCCTGGAGGAACTTGGTTGTATCTCAGAGTTTCAGTACCTTGCTCCCACCCCTCTGCCTGGATTCCCTTCCCAGGGCTGGTATCCAATTGACAGTAAACTCCTTGGGACAAGGATGTTTCCTAGGCATTGTGTGAACAGTATCTCTCACACTGATCCCTAGGGAAATATAAATCTTTATTATCATACAGCTTCATAATTGCAACAAAGTTTTTGCTTTCTTTTATCTATGCATCCCAGGAGACTGAGTGCAGTTGGTTGTAATTTCTGTTGCCTCTCCTAAAAGAAAGGAAGAAATGGGTTTCCAGGTGTTGGGCCAAACCCTGGCACCCAGGGCTGTGGTCAGTTATTTACCTGCAGACTGGAATGTACTCTCCAGCAGGTGTGACTCCTGACAGGTGTCAGCAGGTGGATAGAAAACACAAGTGGCGACCTCATATGGATGTCTCTAGAGCCAAATCAATCGCTAGTGACCACAGAAAAATGTAAAAGGGAAGCACAGAACATTTGATATTCATTATGTGTCTTCAAGTTTTCTTCCATGAGTTTGTCCTGCTGCTTTTGAAATCCATGTAAACTCATAGCAACCACAGTGTCTTGCAGCAGAAATAGCCCTGCAGCTTAGCAGCGTGTTGTGTGACAAAACACCTACCCCCTTTCCTTTGTTTTGAGACTGATGCCTCCTAGTTTCATGCTTTCTTATTATCTGATTTATCTGTATTTTTTCTTTTTTAAAAATGTTTTCATTATTTGTCCTTTTCATAAGCTTCTTACACCACAGTAAGTTTTTAAATCAGTTGTTAAGGTTTTGCAAGGTGTCTCCTAGCAATGCTTAACAAATAACTTTCCTTTATCTGCTTGTTTGTTTGCCCCAGCTGAAAGCCCATTCAATTCTTTACCACACTGTGTTGCTTCAGAAGTGAGTTCAGTCTGGATACCCAGTAGTATTTGTGTTTTTCATGACTGGAGAGATTGAGTGTGGGACTGTGGCCACCCCAGACTAATTGCTGTAGGTGTGGCTGAGCACAGCTTCCTTTACCCCACTGTGCCTTCTACAGTTTGTTGTGGCACAGCTGCTGGTATGAACTTTGCCAGGGGAAGATATTTGGCACATTCACTGGCCCTTTTTGGGACCATACAGGCTGGTGTTTAGTAGATGATCACCCTCACCCCGTTCAAGTCCTGTTCCAGGTAGGCCTGACCTGCCTCTTTACAGTGAAATCTGCAAAAGTGGCTGGAGTCAAAGAAACATTGCTCAGTTAAATGACAGTGGCATCTGAGAGGTACCAAATGGTGCCTTGGAACAGCCTTCTTTAAACTTTTGAAGTGCTTTCCTTTGGTCCTGCTAATATCCAGCAATACAAACCAGGTAAAACTATTCTGTGCCTGAAAAAATGAAAGAGCAAGGGGAAAAAATAAATCAAAACCTAACTTCCCTTTGGCTTTTATCCTTGATGTCATCAAAAGAATAAAAAGGATATTTCAGGCCTGACTTCAGCCTGATGGAACAGCAGGGAAGTTCTTTTCTATTAGATCCTTGATAGAATCACATCTGGTGAAATCACTGTGGTCACATCTGCTGAAATCTTCCATCATTTCAGATTTGTTTCAAAAGACTCAATCTTTCTGTTTTTAAAGGGCACGACTTATTTTCCAGCCCTCCTTGGTGCCTGGAATGGAGATTAGGCATCAGTCAGGCATCTCAGACCCCCCTTGCCCTGGATGCTGCAGTCTGCTCTTGTCTCCATGTGCGTGCGTGGCGGGGCGGCCTCTTGGGACTGTTTAAATTTACATTAGGGAATTTGAAATAAAATGTTTACACTTGGCTTAGGGGAGAATAGGCCCAGCAACTCTTAAGGGTGCTTCATATTCCTGGTAGATACCCTTCAATATGCATCTTTTTTGCCACTGCAATGTCTTTTGGGGCGTTAGATGGCTTTTGTGACCTTGGAAAGAAGAATGAATAAGAGATGAGGTAGCAGGGGTGTGTGTCTGAAAAGAACCTTGCCTCTGGCAGTGATACTGTTAGAGAATTTGCAAAGAAAGAGGAAAAAAAAAAAGGAAAAACTAAACAAGTTCCAGCCTGAAGTATATCAAGACTGAATCACTTCCTTTCTTCTTCCTGGTTAACATTTCTCACTGTCTCTTCTTGTCAGTACAGTGGATACTATTGACATCAAACACTTTTCTGTCCCTCACCTGTCCCCAGCTAAAATAGGAAATAAGTACTGCATCCTTCTTGCTCTGTCTGCATCTCTGTCAAAGCCCAGTGTCCAAGGCCATGGAGCATAAGGAGAGGCTCACTCCTGTTTCATTTGCTCTTCCCACCACCTCAGTGCCTATCCCAGGATTACAACAGCCTGCACAGCTTGGTGGGTGGCTGCCATGGGTGCAGCCTACTTGCTCACAACTCCTGATTTGCCTAAATTCCACCTGTTCCTCTTGTTACCTTTGTCCTTCCTTTGCCGCAGAAGGCTTTTCTGCTTTTCCCTGTTCTTGGGTGTGTAAATGAAAAAAGTGTTGATGTGTTACAGCTCAAAGAGAGCTCCCAAGTACCTCAGGCTAAAACCAATGTACCAGGAACAGAAGGCACTGTGGGCCCTCAGCTTTGTTTTGAGTCATTAGCTGTGACCTTTCCTAATATCCATGGTGTTCATCTCCAGTCTTTCACTTGTGAGTTAGGAGGTTATCAGTGACCTGTGATAGCACAGCTTGTGAAATGAGCTGATGCTACAAGAAAGGTTGTGTGTTTAGCTGCAGCACTGCTGTCTTGGAGGTGTCTGCACAGATAAACCAGCACTACATTTCCCACAAACGACAGATCACCTTCCCGGGACACAGTTCAGAGGATGAGCTGGCCACTGCACTCAGGAAATATGCAAATGTGCTGAGCTCAACCTCTGTTAGACAAGACTTTTGAGGTGGATGGAGAGGTGGTGGATACTGATATTGGAAAATTGCTCTACTGTGAACAAAGTCAAATACCTAAAGTGTTCAGGAGTTTGGCCATTGCCCTGTGTTGGTAGAAAATACATGCTGGGGCTCGGGAGTTACTTGTAGCCCACTACCCCTGTCAGCAGGTCACTGCTGCAAAGCCACACTCCATGTTTCCCCGACACAGCAACACCACCTGGCACCAATAATTTGGCTGAGAGGCCAACCTGGCAGCCCACATTGCATCTCTCATCTCAGGGGCTAATGCCTGGCCTGAGCTACAGCCCTGCAGGGCAGGAAACAGGGCATGGAGAGAGGGGAAAACAGAATAAAAGAGAGACGGCTGGGCCTGGGTAGGGAAAGGAATTTGGAGCAGGAGCTAGGAAGGACATCTGGGAACCAGATTCTTTTTGAGCCCACTGCAAGGAGCTGGCTTGGTTAAGCGAGAGATGTTCTTGCTCCTCTGCTGAAAGCTGCAAAATATGATAAGAGTAGGTGATCTAGGGCTGTAGGAAGAGGTGACATCTAGGGACATCATTGTGCTTTTCTTGTCTTTTAGCTCGGTGAATAGTCTCACAACCATTTTAGCGCGGTGAGGCAAAATTTGAGACTCTGTGTTGACCTCTGTGCTGCATGTTCTGTAATGAATGTTCCTTGGAGTCGTGTGGGGGACTTGTGGCACTGACTGCTGTTGGGTTATAGGATTAGCAAAACTAAAGCAAATTTTCATCAGAGCAGAGTAGGTTGATGGGACTCAGGAGTGGATTACCATCAGAGCTGCTCTGAGCTGCACACGAGGAATTCAGGGGCTGACAAACAAGCCAAGCAGTGAAGCTCTCTGCTGTTTTTCTCTCGTTTGACTCAGAGCACAGACTGAGCCAGGGGATAGGAGTGTAGGCGTTGCAAAAGTTCACGTGAGTGGATAGTCTCTGGCATGAGTAATTTGTTGGACTGGGTTGGCTTACGTTTGCTTTTTGTTGAACTCATGTTGGGTGAGCCAAAGATAGCATCCTTTTTCTTTTTAAACCCATTTTTCCATATTCTACTGGCTGGAAGAGGGGGTGCAAAAGCGACATGTCTGCAACAATGCCATAAATCCAGACAGAAATAGAATTAGCAGTTCCCTCTGGTTCCGGTGTTTGTATCTGCGGGGCTCTGAGCTCAGCCAGCCCGGGCTCCCCGGAGCAGAGCTGCGTCTGTGTGAACCTGTTGTGCCTTGGGACCTGGCGCTCGGGTTTTGTTCCAGAACAATATCATAAAACTTTTATAGTAACATCATGACAAAGAGCATGGGAAGAGGAATAACTTAACCCTCTGTTGCTGAAGTTGGTGTTGCAAATGCTCCAGTTTGCCCACGCAGCAAATCCTTCAGTTGAGTATTGAACACTGTAGGGAGAGAAAAATTCAAGCTTTGTGGGGATGAGGAAGAAAAAGCAACCAGAAACCTGTCTTTGTGAGGATTACCATTTCTTAAATGTCTTTCAAGTCCCTTTCTGCCCCAGTAGGCCCTGGAATACATCTGTAGTGTCATTCGTTGGCACTGTTGCACTGCATTATGCTCCTGCATTTGTAGAGTTGGGCTCTTAATCTATGTTGATTATATTTTAATTGAATAAATAAATCAGAGCCCAGAATCAATAGAGATGCTTCTATGGTGTTTTATTTTATTTTTCTAGGTTTCCTAAGGACATTTAGCTTTTACAGCCTTATAACTTGTTCTGCAGTATTTGCTAGTCAGCTATTGCATAATTGTTCTGTGGAATGAGAACCTGGGAATAATATGGCCCAGAAATGCTAAGAAGCAGAAATGAAATTGGCTGATCTTCTCATCTGCCACCATCCCTTCTCTCCAGGGTCAAGGTATCAAGCAAGTCCTGTGTGGACTCCAGTGTTACTCCTGGGTCTTCCATTGGCTTGATTTATTACCTCACATGTTGGGGCCTTGGATGCCCTTTGCATCTCCCCTCTCCTTTCCAGGCTGACTTTTGGCTGCTTAGCTTCAAAATTCTCTGGAGTGGAGCAATCACAGATTTTCTGTCAGAGAAGCCTGTGGCAGTTACAGGCCAACAACTGGAAGAAGAAGAAAAACCCAACAAGAGCTACGAAGTGAAAAAGAAGTTGCACTTTTGCAGATTAAAAAAAAACAGGTGCCTGCAGTTAGCCAGGAGTAATGATCTGGGCTGATTTCTGTGAAAAATATTTATTTTTTTGAACAATGGTTTGGATGGAAAGACTTTGGCTCTATAATAAAAATAGGCAAGAAGAGTCGAGTTTGTAAGTATTTTTTAACTTGACTCTCAGCCTTTTAAATGGTGTGTTCTTGCATAAGCCACACTAGAACTTCCATTTTCTTGTTAGTCAAGCCAAATATATTGTAATACAATAAGATTTAATAATAATTAGGAACTAATGGATGCCTCAGCACGAATAAGTTTGGCAGATCAGAGGCAGCCTACTTTGCATAGCCTATCTCTCTTTGACCAACTTGCCATTTATCTGACAGATTGATGACTGGGGAGTTCTTTAAATCAGGTAATGATCAACTGCACCTAAAATGAAATTTAAATGAAAACTATCTGGAACAGCCAGTAAGACAAAGGAAAAGGCAAATTTTTGGCTTGGAAAATTGAAGTAACTTGGTGAGAGTGAAGGCAAACAGAGCTGGATTATCTGTAGCAAGGCGCTAGTATGGTCTAAACAGCTTTTGTAATTGAAATTAGGAGAGTTGTTAGGTAATTCTTTAGTATTTTTATTACTGACATTGTCAAACTCTGAGCTCTTCTGCACTGAACTCTGTAGTTGCACATTCACAGGGAGACTGTCCTGTCCAGGGGATTTGCAGATAAGTAAAACATGGAAGAAAAGAAGACAACTCAGGTTGAAAAAAGGCTTTCAGTGTAATAGTACACTTGACTCAAGAACTTTGGTTTCTCTGCGTGCCCTGGTGGTGGCCTGGCTCAGTGGGGCTAGCTCCTAGCACCTACTTTGTTCATGGCATGGATCCTTAGCTGGTTTTCTTAAATTTCCCATTCCTAGTGGAGCTGCCTAGTTCCCAAAGCACTGAAGACATTGAGGAGGATGTTTCCTAGCCTTTACCTACTTTGTGTCCTCTTGAGAGCTCTTGCTATTTGGTTGGGCTGTACAGCACAAAGGTCCTTCCTAGAGGTTTTGGACTAGGTTGATTTATCAAAAACAAAGCATGGGAATGAGTCCCCTTTAAAAATGCTTATTCTAGCAGGGATTGCAGTACTGCCCTTAAACAGTGGCTTGAAGGTTACATGCTCTGCTGTGGTACTGAGGTCTGGGTTTTACGTTTTGAGGTGAGTGGTGGTGGTGGTGAAAATTCACGTCTCTTCCTTTCCAAGTGAGTGTCCCTACCAGCCTAGGTACAAATGGGACTGGACTGTTTCAAAAGCAGAAAGAAAGCAAGATGTATTGAATTAGGGTCCTTGGCTGCATATTGACATTTGCTCTGGGCATGGGCTTTCCTGCATAAAAGCCTTTTCACAAGGACCTTACTTATGTTATTTTTTGACTGCTTGTTGCAAATCACACCCTTCACCTTCAGTCTGCTAGAAATGGATTGAACTTTTTCACTCCTTCTTGAAAGAGCTCATTTAGTCAGATGAAATCTGTGAAGAAGCATTGAATCAGACAGGTACACCTACCAAGAATTGATTTAAATAAGAATAGGTGCACTTTGCCAGTCACTGGTTACTGTGGTTTGTAGCTCTGTTCTCTTTGTGTTTTGCCTGAGTTGAGAACATGGCAGAAGAGATGCTCTTGGGATCCAGGTGCTCCAAGCCTGTCCCCAGCTTTGTCTTTCCAGACAGGTATCCTTCTATAACCCATCTTCTCCATCTTACAGTGTGGGGATTGTCCTCCTCTTCTAGCAGCAGATTGCTGATTGCTGAATTGCTAATCCTCCAAGTCAGTTTTACACAATGGGACCTTTGTGGCAAATAAGTGAAAGAAAGGCCCCAAAGCAGCCTAAATTCATGTGAGATGGAGGCTTGCTGTTAATTCTGGAGGGAGCTATGGGATTTCAGCATGTTTGTCCCTGCAACCCAAGCGTTATTGCTGGGCATGGGTGCAGCTCCGTGAGGACAGTAAGAAGTTATGTGCCAGGCCAAGTGGTTTGAATAACTGGAACTTTTCTTTCTTCTTTAAGGTGAATCCTGGTGGCAAGACACTTGAGGAGAGGCGGTGCAGTTTAGATGCAGAAATTGACTCTCTGACGAGCATCCTGGCCGACCTAGAGAGCAGCTCTCCATACAAGCCTCGGACTCAACAGGTTAGTTGCACGTTGCTTAAACACAGAGTGGGAAGGGGACCAGCATCGACTTCTGGAGTCAATTTGCTAAGTGCTTGGTATTTGTTGTGAGAAGGCCAGCCAATTCTTCCTGATAGCATCCAGATGTGGCTGTCAATGGGAGAAGGGCGCAGTTGCTCTGAGGGGGCACCGGCTCAAAAGCTGCCGCACCTCTGAGCAAAGGGCCTCTGATCCCAATTGTCAGATTGCCACAGAGATTGTTAGAAAAATACTCGCAAAAAAATGGCATTTCGTTTGCCTCAACTTTCAACCAACAATGACTCGTGAATTAAAACCTTCTCGATTCACAAGGACTTTTGTGCTTTTATTTTCTTGTTGTTTTTCTGTTCTGTTAACTTTTGTCTGTCGTGCTGCCAGAAGGATCCAGAGATCTGCATCTCACGAAGTGGCTTGGATCAGAGCACAGCTGTCAGGGTAGCTGTAGCCCAGCAAGGCAGACTGGAATTCACACTTCTCTGCTGTGTCTAGACGAGGACTGCAGGGGTGACAGTGACTTGGCTAATTTTTGTCACTCATCTAGGTAGTGCTTGAGTGGAGCTATTTAAGTTTTGGTGAGATGTCATCTCTTTATCAGAGGAAGTGGTGACACCCAAGTGGCACTTTTAAAAGGGCAATTCTTGAGATCTCCTAAAATCATCCTAGATATGTTTGTGCCTCGTCTTTCCTTCCTAGTCTCATGATTGGTCTCATTTATTACGTGCATGTGGGTCTATAGGCTGTATACGGCTATATGTATGCTGTATTTCTCTTAGTAAAGCCTCAAAAGTCAAAAGTATCAGAGATAAGTCAGTGATGGGTGCACACTCACTATCCATACAAGCTTTCTTTTTGATTCATCTTTTTTGGTTGTTTTCATTGCTCCATTTCTTTTAAGTAACTGAGAAGTGATACCTTTGGAGCAGAACTAAAGTAGTGATCGGAATCTCTTTAGATTTGCTCTTCTTCAAGTCTGCAAATGAGGCAAAAGCAGAGTGAAATCAGATTTGTGCTCTTTTGAAAGTGTCCCCCCTGCACACAGAGGCTCTGAGTTTCCATCCTTTCTGCAGGGACCTCCCTATAAACTTGGCTTTTAGTGGCATGTGCACAGTTATTGCATAAACTTACAGACTTGTATTTGAAAAATAGTCTAATTTGGGTTAGTCAGTCAAAAAGACCAAAAATGTAAACCAGATACAATTCTGCCCTTTTCCCAGTGGGTTTTTGTTGTTGCGATAAATGAGACGAGTTCTGCTGAGGCACTGTGGTGAATAAACCGTGTTCAGTTTGTTTGCATGGGCCAAACACATACCAGCACACACTGTTACTGGAGAATGCTCAGACTCAAAACACTGCTAGAGCTGGATGAAAGAGATTTGTGCTCCCCATTTTCCTCAGCAGCACTCCAGTTAGCTCTGACATCTTTGTGGGGACGTGTAACTTCTGTACTATTTCATGGAGCATCTACAGTTTGCTGACAGTGCTGCTGACAGTTTCCTGATGCTTCTTCCTTTGGGATCTGGGGTTCTGTGAATAGGTTGTTTTTTTCACTTTTATTTTATGCCTTTACCATTAAAAGAAAAAAAAATTAAAAATCATAGTGTCCAAATGCAAATATCTGCGGGTGTATTTGAGTTTCTGGAGGATTTGAAGTCATAGCCCAAGTTTGGGACTTGATCTGACTTCCGAAGTTCATCACCCTCCAAGATGATGTGCTCATTCCCATTCATGCCCGTGCTTGTTCCCATGGATTTCTGCCACAACTCGGGTGGGGGCTCTGCAGACTTGTCACCTGCCCCCAGGAGCCCCTGGATGGTGAGACTCCCAGGTGCATTACACACCGTGTGGCCTGGTGGGCAGAAGAAGCTGAACTCCATCTCTGGGATCAAATCCCAGTTTGATTTGTTCAGTCTATCTGACTTCCTAGCATCTTTTGGTTAACATAATGATGTCCTGTGAAAAGTACTGCTACAGCAACTTCTAACTAGAGCTGTTAGAGAAAGAAAATGACAGAGTTAGATGTATCATCTGCTGTAATTAGAGAGTACTCAAACAAGTCCTTGAAAGGTGGAACTAGAAGGTAAAGCTTTGATATTTTCCTTTGTTTGATCTGTACTAAGTATTAAAACTGGTGAGTCATTTGATGGTCTTATAGTAGGATAATAGATTAGGCTGCAAATTGTAAGGTACTTACTCAGAACATCAGCACATTTATTGGATTACACCTTAGCTGACCTTCCCAAATTTATCAGGATAATGGCTGCAGATAGGAAAAAAGAGCTACGACTTGTTTTCAGAGAAGACGTTTTCAGTTGTGCTTTTGTGGTTAAAGCATTATAATAATTTTATAGGAATACCTTACCCTTGGGGATACTCCTATTCTGGAATAAGAAATTTTATTGTTACATTTCTTTTTTATATTATCTTCAAGACAGTTTTAAAGCAATGTAAGATAAATCGTAACATAGTCCTCTCTCACTGGAGTAGGAGTGATAGCAGGGTAATGAGAAGCAGTTTATTTAACATGCGCTGCCCATTGGCATGAACTCACACAAAGGGAAGCTCTTTTGATCCTTGGTACGAGTTCAAGATTGCAAAGACACAGACTGCACCGGGGGGTGCCTCTGACACAGAGGGATGTAATGTTTCTCGGAAAGGATGGCCCAACATCAACCCCAGACACCGTCGCTTAGCCCTTGCTGTTGAATACGGTGAGCACAAATCTCTGCACCATCCCTGCATTGCTTACCTAAGCGTCACTCTGTTAACATTTTTGTGAGCTGTGCAGGTGAAAAGGACACTGCCATCAGCTGGAACTGACAGCTAGAAGGCAGGGAGAGAGTTTGGACACCTGTGGTCAGCAGTGCGCTCTTGGTACCTCGTGGTCCTGCCCAGTTCTAGATAGCTGAGTAGAAAAGCAAAGGTGACCTGGGCTGAGTCCATGTCTTGCAAGCAAAAGTCTCTCTGACTGAAGCATAGAAGCAGTCAGAAGTGATTAAATGCAAGCTTTTTCCTTTTAAAATTGCACATACCTAAAAGCACATAAAATTACAAGACTAAATCATCATCTTTAGCCTCAACAGAGCAACTTCTAAGGATGTTTTCTGTCATGTGAGGTGGTGTAGGAGAGATTGTATTTAAAGAATTCAGCTAGAACGAAAGTTTTAGACAGGATCTGCATGACTTTCACCAGCATGACCAGTTCTAGCCCTCTGGTACAGTAAATTGAAATGGACAAGATGACCAAGATGATCTCAAAATTGCCATGACTGCAGTAGCGTACGAGGTTTCACTTGCCTCGGGTGTTGTTGGAAGAACTGCAGATGCACTATGAAAAAAATCTAATTAATTTTTTCCTCTCGTTTGGTGCAGTGTGGAAGTACTAGTGTGATGAGTAAAGTACAGAGCTCCTCTTGTGTAGCTGCAGTGTGCTTCTGTGTGCGTATCACACCTTCTATATTGCAGTAATGCATTGGAAAGTTCAGAGGCAGACAACCCACTGTATCTATCATTAGTAAAAACCAAGATATTAGGTGCATAATTTCCATGGATGGGAGCAGAGGCAAGTCATAAATTTGTGTGAACCCCATAAGTAGAGGCCTAGTGAATGCTGTGGTGATCTGACTCCTCTGTTAAAGGGTATTTTCCCCAGTTTTAACTTGTTCTGCTTAAATCCTTGCATAAGAGATCAGTGCAGCAAGATCTTAACCAAAAAAAAAAACCAAAAAAAAAACCACCCCAAACCAAAAATGACAAATTTTAGCCCATAAAACAAATGTTTGCATTTTTTAAAAAACAAGAAAACTTTGTGACTCTGGAGAAAGGGCTTCCAGCAGAGACTATGAAAATGAAATACTGGAAATAGCAGCACATGTAAGCTCAGGGTTCTTTGTCCCTGCTGTGAATTATGTATTGAATGATGATTGCTTTGTCTGGAATTGGACACCTACCTTCTGAAACTCTTGAGTTTTATCCTGAATTTCCAACAGAATGTCTATTTGGCAAAACAGCACTTTGTAGGAGGTGTACCAGGTAATAAGTGTACCTGCTCTGGTGGTATTTTAAGGTTTTTCTAAGAGAAAATGCTCTTTGGCCAATATTTGTGAAGTATTTAAGTAACAAAAAAAAATCTTGTTTGACCATGCACCATAGCCAAGATGAAATCTGCTTGTGTACAGCTCTTGGAGGCAGCTTAATCCAGAGGCAACTGGGCTGGCATTCTGAAGACCTGTTTCATTCCCAGTAACCACTGCTGTGCTAAATGACTTTGAATGTAGCGTTTCTCCTCTCCTTCCTCTCAAAATCTCTTCTGTCCTTGTAGCTTGGCAACCTCTTCAATGTGATTTGCCTCTTACTCCCCATGTGTATGGCATGTAGCAATGTGGAACCTTGGTCTGGGTTGAAGGCCTTTGGGTGATGAGGTTGTGCAAACAGGTGGGGAACATGAAGGCAGAGTTAGGCAAGATTTCTAAGGATTCATGCTTCTGTGTCATTGCCCCCAGTACTAGACACCTGTCAGTATCCAACACTTTAAGGCAAAGTGAGCACTATTTTGAAGGAAATATATGAGCTGCGAAACAATAAAAATGTAAAGAAAATTAAATTTAAAAAATCAGTGATACATTTTCATTAAGTTTCAAGCATACTGGGAAATAATGTCTTGTAATGACTGGAATTTAAAAGGGATTTAAATGTTCGACAGTGCTGGTGGTTATCCTGTCACTTCTTTTGATGACCATTTGGGGATAGTAAAAGCAGAGAAAAGGCAATGGACGTATTTTCTTGCAGAGTTGTGGGACAGTATTGAACAGTTTCAGCTCTACAATGGCAAACCAAGGCAAAATGATGAGTGCTGAAGACTCCTAGGCGGTCTGTGTCAGTAATGCAAGGCTGGGAGTTCAGGTGTTTTATCTTGGTTTATGCAGAGCTGTGTCTCCAGCCATGATTAAAGCTTCCAACCCAGCAAGGGGAAGCACATTTCCCCAGCTTTGAGAAAGCTCCTTATGATTGCTCTTAGTTTGGGCTGTGAGGCTTTATGAAAAACAGATCACTGAATCTGAACTCAAAACAGTCTGTGCAAATTTGCTAGTACAGGTTCAGGGTTGGTTTTGTTGTTCCCGGTACTTGGCTGAGCCTGGCTGCTTACGCTGGTTTGCACCAAAAGGATTTTGGAAGGGCAGTCTACAGAGTACATTACAGAACTCCAGTTGTTGTCAGGAATGTAGTTATTTCTTTTAAGAAAGAAAATTTAGGTGTACAAGGAGATTGAGATTGATTTGGTGGGTTCAGAATGAATTCCTCCCTCCTGTAGCATTTATGTGACAGAGAGTTTTATGGTTCCTCAGTTATAGGACTCAGGGAAATATAGCTTTTTCAGATGTTCAGTTTGGGCTGAAATGGATGGCTTAGCTTCTGCCATCTTCACATATGATATTTGAGGTAAATAAAAGTTTCCTGGCCTCATTCTGCTGCTCTGAGCACATCTAACTGCTGGGCATCTTTGCCAAAGCAGTGCACAGTAGCCAGGAAGTGCTTTCCCAATTGCAAAGGGCGCTTTGTGTTTGTTCTCTTGAGTTCTGTGTGTTTTGGGCTTTGTAGGCATTTGAATCTCTTTGTTGTAGGACAAGAGGGCTCATTGGAAGAAGGCTCATCTGCTGAAAGTGAGAAGCATCTGCTGTCCATCCTAAAGGGTTGATGATCTTTTAGTAGGACCATCCTAGCTACTGTAGAGTTTTTGTGCTACACACTGCTTTTCCTGAAGGCTGTGAGTGCTGCTGTTTTGATGACTTGGATGACAGTGGCTCACAGCAGAGTGCCCAAGCTGGTGCTGAGCTGGTGAGCTCCAGCCCTTGTAGAAGCATCAGGTGGCCTGTGGAGACTCACTGCAGGCTGCTGACTGTGGCTGTTCTCAGTGGGCTGTGACACTTTTGCCGTAGTCATGGACATCAGGAATTGCATGGGCTATTCTGAAGATGGGGTCACCTCTGGGAGCTGTGCTCCTGCTTCTGGCTAGAGCACGCTGGCTTTGTGCTGTCTGGAAAATCCAGGTGGATTCTGAAAGTAGGAAAGGAAGTGTCCCATCTGGAGCAATTTCAGTAGGTTCCTCCCAGCACTCAAAATGCAAAGCCCCTACATCCAGAAACACTTCCTGCTGTGGCTCCCCTCTCCTAAGGCAGAGTGACATTCCCACCCCACGTAGGTGGTGTTTGAGGTGGTCTGTGGGTTGGAGCTTTCTGGAAGAACCACTGTGGGTGCGCTGGCTGTGAGCAACACATCTGTCCTGCTATCCCTGATATGGGATGAGGCAGGAGCGTGCACAGGATGGGGATGCTCAGCCATGAATGTGTGAGTTGGGAGGCACAGCCAAGAGATGATTTAATGTGTGTTTGGATTTGGTCTCTATAAGGAGGGAAACCTTCCTGCAGTCATCAGCTCCAGCCAGAGCGTGCAGCAACTGACGCTGCTCTGATTAGCAGATGCCTGAATCGGTTGCATCTGCTGGTATGTATTAAACCTTAATCCTTTTGATAAGAGCATGTCCATGAAGATTTTTAAAGAAAGTTTTCTGAGATCTCGGATTATCAGCCTGTCACAGATGAACAGGATAAGAGTGACCTTTACAGGGTATTATTTCTTCCTCTTGTACTATCATCAGAGTGAAAATAAATCAGCACTACTCCTGCTGTTTCTTTTTCTGATATATTATCAAGTTCACAGGAATACCAGTAAGGTTTTCTTTTCCATTTTTCCTTTTCTCTTTTTCTGCATTCATTTTGGTTTTCTGCCTACGTGTTTGGCTAAAGCTTTAGATGATGACCAGTGTTGGATGCATTGGACTTTAAAATCTGTGCAGGCATCTCAAATTTGTATATGGATAAAGATAAACATTTACTTTGGGAACAGTGATAAAAAGCAAATAGTACTGCATAATTTGGTCTTTTTCTCGTTCTGCATTTGTGATTGTTTTGCTGTGAGTTGTTGAGAGCAGGGTTCTTATTCTCTAAAGCTTTTCAAGGCCTTCTACCTATTGTTATGTTTTGTTTTCTATCTTTTTCCCCACAATGGGACCGAGCTGCTGTAAGGCATCATCTCAGGAAGCCTGTCATCATTTCCCCATCCTTGCATTTTGGCACTCAGTGTAGTTTGGCATGTTCCTCAAAGGGCTGCAGTGCACTTCATGAGCTGTCCGTGTGTCCAGCCAGCAAAGAGCAGCTGCCTCTGGGGCAGGAACCTGTGTTTTGTTGGGACGCAGCCTCTGCTCGCGTTCTTGCATGGGTCGATGCATCTGAGTGCTTCAGTGGCATCAGATTCACCACCATGACAGCAGCCCTGTGAAATGGGGAAGTACACTGCCTGTCTCATGGGCAGGAGAGGAACCTAGGCACCGGGAGATCAGATGACTTGATTTGTGCCTGAGTCACCTGAGGAGCTGAGGCCACACCATGGGCACCCTGTCTTGGATTTATCTTCATCTCATACCCCATTGGAAGAGATGGGCAGTGTGTGTGAGAGCACACCCTGTCAGAAAGATTTAAAGAGGTCTCAGGTGTCGGGTTGATTTCCCCATGTGTGGCAGCTACTCTTCTGCCCAGTGCCTTCCAAGGAAATAACTGGAGCATTTTGGAATGAAAGCACAGTTTGATTAATTCTTCCTGCTCAGCACCCAGTGGTGTCCAGCAGTTGGCTGCTCCCCACATATGGTTTCATTTCTGTGACCATTTTAAGTGGGTCTGTGGGAGGGGTATTTGTGTGAAGAGCTCTGTGGCTGGGGAGGAGGGATCCCTGAGATCCCTGTCTTGGGGAGCTGCAGGGTGTGCAGTGGGGCCACCCTGGCTGTCCTTGCTTGGCCCATGGGGTGGCCCCACTGCACATGTACGCAGCGAGCTCCAAGCTGGCTGCGTGTCCTGAAGGCAACTTGAACTTTTGCTCTTCCAGACTGTGCTGTAACCAGGATCTCTGACCTGGAACATGGATTGTTTGGCTGACACACACAGACAAATGCCAAGGCTAATACTAGGGGGAGAAGGGAAGTGGAGGGGCAGTCAGGAGAGGTAACAGATGAGAACAGGAAGGGTCAGAGTCTGCTCAAGATGTAAGACACAAGTCCATAGGAAATCAGGCTTCCTTTGCTCTGCTCTCTGTGGTTTCTGTTCCTTTTGTGTTGTGTTTTTCTCTTCTGTGCACAGGAGGAACCAGCTGCGTTTCCCTCCCTGCTAGGGAAAGGAAATAGTTCAGCGCCAAGGGAACAGTACAGCAACTTGTAGAAACACCTGCATGGCAATACATCACTTGGGACTGCTCCCACTGTAGGATTCTGCTGGGCGTATTCCCCAGGCCATTTCCACCTGGGAGTGACGACTGTGGTTCACGCATCACGCTCACAGCAAGGAGGGTGTGCCTTGGTGTGCCCTGAAATTGCTTGGGATCTATCCAGAGACCATTGCAGGGCAGGTATAGATCCTGTTGATGGGAGTTCCTGTGGAATTGTTCTCTTTAGAAGAGGAGGACTGCTGCCTTCTGCAGTGGTAGTTTCTAAATACAGTTTGAAAGGTGAAGGCTGAAACACACCGGGCAGCCCTGGCATTTAAAGTACGGCCTTTGTGAATTTGTCCTTGTTGCTTATTGCGGCATGTTTGTGCGAGTGCTTGCAACTTTCCATCTTCTTCCTTGTTGTGCCCTGGGCTGGGAGAAGTTTGGTTCTTTCGTTCTGCAGATGGAAAGGTGAGGCACAGAGAGACCTTGCAGCTCATTGTAAAACAGGGCTTTGGACAGATAGCAGTGACATTCTGGGATAGTGTTGTCACTGACTGTTGTCCATCCTGTTCTCTGTGGTCTGTTTTTCCGAGGGTCCGCCCTGCCAGGGAGGGAGGACTCTCCCTGGAGCCCTTGCTGGCCATTCCAAAGGCAGATCAGGTGTATTCACAGCCTCATTTCAGGTAGGGCCACCTGTAAGGACCTAGAGCTCCACAGAAAAGTGAGACCTGGCCCTGTAGTTTCTCCATCAGACTCTACTACCAGTGTGTAAATAAATCTGATCCATTTGTAGCCTGAATATATCTCAGGATTGTTCCAAGATGTTCTAGTTCAAAACCTAGTTCATTAAAATAAGAGGCAGAGGCATCTGTGAATGGTTTGAAAAGCCTTTGGCCTTCCTGTCTGGAACCTTATGAGAGATGACTGTGATGCTGAAATGCATTGTCTCTTTCTGTATATTAAAGCTGCCTAGGCTAAAAAAAAACCCCGACCCACATCTAGCCTGTATCTGAAAGCCATGAATTGATAGATCCTTGCTCTAGCTCTTCAAGTAACTGTGAATTACTCCAGGCTGTTACAGTTTTATTGTAGGGAGGTTCTTTCCTTGACTCAGACTTCTTTGCATCACAGTAAAATGCAATTAGGTGACGTACTTATTGTGGCTTGGAAGCACTTACAATTCTCTCAGCCTTATGTTGTCAACTTTTGCTCAATAGCAGGCTTGTGGACTGTGTCGCTGTGCCTGTGTTAGCATATATTATCACCATATGGTGTTTCAGTAGTGAATAGGAAACTTCTATGAGTATGTAAAAGAGGATGAAATAAAAAAAAATATTACAGTAAGATAAAACTAACATGCTATTTCACTGCTGAAAGTGAGCACTCTATCTAACTGCTGTTTCTATGGGAAATCAATAATGTGTTGGTCCAATGGATATTACTGTTTCCCCCCACAGATTTAAAAAAAGAAAACTAAACAAAAAAAAAGGGTCTGGCTAGAAAAAGGAGATTTTGAAGCAGTCATAAATACTTCTGCCAATGTTTGCAGTCTGATACTGATTCCTCCCTGCCCAAACAAAATATTTTGAGTCTTACAATGAATTCTTCACTTGAAAGGAAGTAGTTCATGTGCACGAGTACAGTAAGAGCAAGGGCAGGTTGTGCAGTTTGCATGGCATTATGTGTGCCTCACAGGCAGGATTGTTGCAATCATCTCACCTGATTGCCAGCGTAAGCCAGGTCAGAGACTTTGCTGACTTGCCATGAGTAGCACTGTTGTTTCTCTCTGGGTTGACAAGAGGCTGAGTACCTTACCCTCTCTGGAGTGATTTGTAAGGTGTGAAAGGGAACCCATTCCTGTCCCAGGCAGCTCAGAACCATGAAGAATTGCCATCTTCTATATCAGCAATCACTCCAGTCATCCTGGGGTCTCAAGCAATTTTGGTGCTGTCTTCCCAAACCACTAACTTGTGATCCAAGGAGAATTCAAGAAAGATGGGAGGCACAGTTCTCTCTCCATCCAGCAGAAAGCCAGGATGCATGTGCAGCTTCAAGCTGTGATTATCAAGAGGGAAAGAGGAGATGTTGGGGTTGATTACTGTGCTGATTTGCAGAAAGATCAGCTGTACATTACATGGGATATCTGTGTGGCTAAGGTCCTATTAAATCCTAAAAAGTGGTAGAAAAATCCAGTTGTTCAGCTGGATTTTTTTGAGCACTGTGTAGTTCAGCAGGGAGATAGTACAGATATTGTTTTGACTTATATTTACTCTTTTTCTGGAAAGATTTTGACTGGAATATGCATCAGCAGCTCATGTCCAAAGTGCAAGACAAGGGATCTGGCTGGGGAAAAGGGTTACCACAAAGATCACAGTGTTTTATGAGGCCCCAGTGACAGCTGCTACCGTGCTCGAGACAGCACACTCTGCTTCTTGAGAAAAGCTGTGGGGATGCCACACAGAGGAGGAATAGTTAAGTGGTTCTTTTGGGTAAATATAGATCACTGGTAGGTTTTGCAGATATCTGGAAGAGCCAGAGCCAGGACCCCAGAGCAGGACTGTTTAATCCTGGAAATCATCAGACTTTCTGGCAAGACTTGCCTTTGACAAGACTTGGCTTTGAGTTTGTTAGTAATGTGGTCATTTCTAACTAATGGCAATAAAACTTTAGGGAACACCTGCTGTTTGGATATTGAACATATGTGTGCGTGCTCATGTAAAATCACAAATGCAGGCAGGTCTAGAAAATACAATTTGTATTTGGCATCTTTCCTACAAATTGTATATCAGAACACCTTAAAGCCTTCCTGTAAATAAAGTAATTTCAAAATTGAGCTCATTAATGGAGAGAAAGAGATAAGGTAAGGCATAAAGACAAAGAAGGAAAAAGGTAGCTTTTGCTTTGTTTTGTGGGCTTTTTAAAGGCAAAGCATCCATTTGATGAACTCAATCATTTGTTGAATGTACTCAGTGATTTCTCAGGAGGACATATGGACAATCTCAGGAGATTGTCTGCATGATTGGAGCTGCACGGAGCCAAAAACAAAATGATGGGCTGATCGCTTAAAAAGTATAAATGGAGGGAACATCTGAGGCTCTCTGGCTGTTTTCCTTATGAGGCACTGCTGGATTATCCCTTATAATCAGTGCTTTCGCCAGCCCAGTTTCCAATAAATTAAATGTAAATATCTCATTGCTTTCTTTGGGTGATTATTCCAGACTGAAATGTATACAGCTGCTAAGAGCTATTTGACTTCAGCATTTCCTTTCTTAATTTAATCTCCTTGTTCTGAGTGACACTTCATATATGTGTCCATGCATATGTCCTCGTACCATATGGATGCATTCCATGTCTACACATACAGAGTGTGAGGCGGTTGAAATTCCCCAGTACAGACAGAGCTGTAATAAAAGGACTGACAGACTGGGTCTGTAATATGCCTGACCTGACAATTAAGCAAACTTATTACCATGTCAGCCTGCCAGATGGATCATCTAGTCATGATGTAACGTGTGTTGCTTCTTGAATATATTGGAGTGCAGTTTCCTATTTTATGTTTGTTGAGCTGAGAAAGGGAGAGGGAAGAGACAGTTTTATTTGAACTAATCCCACTCATTTCAAGTGTGTTTAATGATAGCAATATGTGACAGATAAAATCCTAGGCCCTGGTCCATGTTTATTTTAATTTCAAGCAATGGGGAGAGATGGAAGAGATAAAATAACAGTCTAAAAATGTCTCTTAATGTAAAATAGCAGCTTGAGTCCTAATGGGGCTTTCCTTGCTGCACCCTGCAGGGTTCTCAGATACATTTGTCAGAGTTTTGCTGGGTAGGAGTTTGGTGCTTTGACTGTAAGAAAAGTCAGGTTGGACTGATTGGCATCAGCTTTGTCATTGTTTCCTTTTAACTTACTTAAGATAGGCTACACAAAAGAATGGGGAGGAAAGCAGTGCTCAGTCTGAAGGATCTATCACTAACATGGACTTTCTTTTAGCCAAGTCTCACCCTGAACCTGAGGAGGAGGTAAGTTGTTCTCAGTCCTGTGTTGTGTCCCTGAGACTGCCAGACCTCTGCCTGCTGTTGTGTAACCTTGGCTGAGCCATCTTCTGCCTCTGGGCTGCTCTTCAGTTAAATGGGGAGAACCTCCATTTCTCTGCCCACCTGTTCAGTGTGTGGTGTTTGGGTGACTGTGCAGTACCTGCTGCAGTGAGGGTGTGTAGGTGATGCATTATTTGTGACCTTTAGTGTTTGCATCTGAACCACTGGGATTTTCTTCTCTTCACTCTCCTGTGACAGCAGCATGGGTGGACTGGGATAAAGTGTCCCTCTCTGAGTCTTAGGTGGAGCACAGCCTTGCAAGTTTGTACAGCTGTTTCACCTTTCTGTGTGGCTAAGTTGGCAGAGTCAACAGCACCAAGGTGCTGTTCTCCATTTTTAAGCTGTTCTCTGCCTGAACAGCTTAAGAACTCCCTATACATCCAAACCAGGTCCCTCGTTCTGCTTGTACACCTCTGAGGAGCTGTAAGCCAACGACTCAAGGAAAATGAAGGTGATCTTATTCTGCAAAAATGCTTGAACTGGCTTTGCAAGTGGAATGTTGTGCCCAACAGCTGGGAATCTTTCCTTTACACAGGTGCAGAATAGTAAAAGGGAGACAGTAGAGATCAGTGCTCAGAACTGTCACCTTCCTGGAGACACATTGTATGGGGATGTACCAGTGCATCCAGCACTGGCTCCATCACATGGCTTTGACTCCATTAATTGCACTTGTATGCAGAAGATACTTTGCAATTTCACTGTTGGAAGCCTGTCCTTTAGGGAATTTTTAGTATCTTATTTACCTGTCAAGTTTTCTTGAGGGTCTCAAATGCTGTCTTAAATGTGAAGACTCAGCTTCATCTCTGGCTTGGCTCATTTGATGAAAGCATTCTGTTATCCTGGACTCAGATAAATGCTCTTGTTGTAGGATTTGTTGTCTTCAACTGAGCTTTGAAGGAAGTTGAATCTGGAGTGTATTCACTCATATATTCACTCATTTGGTTCCAGCTCATATCATTATGGTATAGGTCAGCTGCTGGTGCTTTTTTAAAGACAGAAGTAACAAAAGTCTGTTTTTTAGAAAAATAACATGCCTGCAAGAGAAACTGGAATTTAAACCTTTGCTTTTCAGTATCTTTTTCTCATGACAGGGTATATAGGCCTGAAATTAAGAACCTGACCTTGCCCACCCCTGTGTCAGATGAGTGGTTACTCCAGCTCAATGTTCTTCCCCATAAATACCAGAGAAAGAAGACAAGAGTGGTGCAAATTCATATCTACACTGCCCCAGAATATTTCCCTTTATCTAAGAATTTGCTATTCGCAGAGAACTGGCTTGATTTAAGTTATGTCTTCCTTAATATTCAGTCAGGGATTTTTTCCTCTATCAGCTCATCCAATTGCTTTATGAGCTCATGTAAATCTCTGGAATTTAAAACATCCCATAGCAAAGAAGTTCAATGTGGGTGGGGCAGACCCACCTTATTCTTGATATTTTCCCTTTGCCTCCGACAAGGGTGGTTTCCTATTGCTTCTTCCTAGCACTGAAAGTGATAGAACAATCATTCCTCCTGTTTGTACCAGTCTGAGTCTGAGCTGTCTCTTTTCAAGGCTCAAGGCTCCAGAGATACTTAGTTATTTCAGAGGAATGTGAAAAATGTAGGTGCAGTATCCATTTGTTTCTGATCAGGTATTGCTACATAACTGCAAACTGGTAAGCTTATATGCAAAAAAAAAAAAAAAAAAAAAAAAAAAGAAAAAAAAAAGAAAGTGGAAGTGGCTATTGGACCTGTCTTATTTTATTTTTTATTTGTTATTGACTTACTGTGAAACAATGGCTTAACTGTGGGTTTTACTTACTAGAGGTGAAGTCTGTGATTTGGCTGTGGGACTTTCAGAGTAACTTCATACTGCCCTGCTTTTTTCTGGTTTGTTTTGGTGGTTTTATTTTTGTTTTGGTTTGGTTTGTTTTTTGTTTTTTTTTTCCAGTCATCGCAGGATAAAACAATTTGACTGGATTTTGATCTCTTTGCCAAACTTTTTGCATTATAGTTTCCAAAGACAGTATCCATGGGCATTTTGCTTGCAAATACAAAGTGAGAGGAGAGATACAGGGTGACTGATTTGGGAGGGGTCTGATGCAGCCACAGTACTTTGGAACAAGATGGGATCTGTTGTTCTCCCTTTCCTCACAGATCTCTGACACGTCCCTTTATTTTCAGTAAGATCTGTAATTTTTCTAGCATTAAGTTTTCCATCTGTAAAACAGAGGTGGTAATAATAACATATCCCACCTAGCTGTCTGACTTCAGAAAGGATTTTCAAATCTCCAGCTGAAAATTCTTCTGCAAGCACAAAAATATTACAGTTTTGCCAGCTTATGTAAAAAATTGTTTCTTGCTGTGAAAAATCAGTATGTCAAACACTTTTATTTTCTGTAGGGGAATTCAGCATCAAACTCTTCCAAATGTGTTAGGTAATGTTTTGCATTATAGATTATATGCTGTTAATTTAATTTCAGGTTCTATGCAGAGAAGAAATTGTTGAGTGTACTTTAATGATTTATACTATGATTTGATCAGTGTGTTAGCAGTTTGGCAGATCTTAATTTCCAGAAACATCTAAGAGTTCAAAACATTAGAGATGAATAAGCTATGTACATGAACATGTGTGATTTTATTGCTAAAGCTAAATTGAAGCTTGAGCCCTTTTGGGCTGAATTAGCCAGCACTTCTCCAGCTCTTTTTCTGTCTTTCAAAACTCTTCTGTGCAACCAGTATGATTCTAATGTGCTCTGCATTATTTTTCTGCTCTAGCATGAAGACCTGGAGAGACAGTGAAAGCTCTGTATAGAGTGTATTGTACAGTGAGGGAGGGAGCCCAACAAAGCTAATTATACAGACACTCCCACTCTATTACCCTTTAGAGAAATTGAGCCTAACATTCTGCTCTGAAGCTTGTTAAACTATTCTTTTTGGGTGCAAGGAGCTTATTGAGGGAATGAAATAGCTACACTGTGTAATCAGAATGGGAATTGGAGCAGATCATTATATTTACTCATTTGATTAGCCATAAAATAGCTACTGAAGTCCCCATTTTAAATCTGCTTAGCAATTGTGCAGCAGGGCAAACTGGGTCTTTTAATTAGAAAAGAAAAGAGATTGCAGTATTTTTTTTTTATAAGTAATAAATAAAGAAACACACACACATTGTGATCTTGTTTATGTAAATAACCTCTTCCCTGTGGGTGTTCTTGCCTCCTAATTGTTCAGGGTCTGTCTGCTTCGAGCTGCAAAGAAAAAGGGAATGACACATCTAGTCTGGAAAGCACAATATCTGGGAAAAGTCCCAGCTAGAGATTTAGATTGCCCAATAGGTTAAAACTGCAGTAGGATGGATAGGTAACCCCAGAAGAAGCTGGCATGGAAAAGCAGAAGGTCATGATTAGTGGAGGGACTTTAGGTCAGGTTGTGCAAAGCTCTGTCTGGAGGAGTTTAGGTAGGGCCAGTCCTGCTGTAAGGGAGAGGACTGGGCTGAGCAGACTCCTGAGGTCCCATTCAACCTGTAAGATTTATTTAGGAGAGGTCATTCTGCATCAACAGGGGTTTCCTTGAGCGGGTCCCATTCCCAAGGGAGTTGGGGGGGCTCAGGCAGGGGCAGTGCACAGCCCCCCAGACATCCGAGACCAGCAGGTCCTCAGGTGCCTTGCAGGCACTGCCTGCCTGTGGGCACAGCCACAGCCAGGGATGCCCTGCTGTCTCTCTAAGAAAATTCAGTGCCCAGCCATGGCCATAAAGGCTTGGAAAGGAGCCATTACTGAAGGTTTCATTTTCTGGCTTCCTTTGCTATCTGAGGAACTTGCAAATCAGAGAAAATGTTCCAAAGGCAGTGAGCTCTGTAGCCCCTGGTTTCTCTGTTCAGGATGGTAACTGTCTAATATTTCTTAAGTATCAAATATACTTTTAGGATATTTGTGTGCTGTGAAAGTATTCCAGCTTTTTATTTATTTAGTTTGGTTTTAAGACAACTAAAGCTTGGTTACAGAGAGCAGACTTGTTTTTAAAATGCATTAGACTATGTGGAGAGCTGACCATTGGTAAGCATATGTTATGGTGCTGTACTACTGTGGGTCACTGAAAAGTCATATTCTTAATGACAATAACAAAACCATTCTTTTGATGTTGCCTGTGGATGACAAGATCTTTGTGCAGCAGGAAGGGGCACAGTAGAGCATTACCATTACCATTTTAAGGGATGAAATAAGTATTTGGCTTAGTGACTTTTTTTTTTTTTTTTTTTTTTGTGGACATATTCTCCAGTATTTCCTTTTTTATAATTTATTTAAATGAACAGTCCATGGGTTAGAACCCACTTGGAAGTGCCCAGAAATCCTACTGTGTTGGGAAATCATGTCCTGAGTGGCTCAGAGCAATCCCTCCCAGATGTGCTGTGGGCACCTAAAAGGCCACACCTCAGGGGAAGAAATGCCAGCACTGGCTGTTCTGCATCTGCCAAGAGAGTTACTCTGGCATTGCTCCACAGCATTAAATTGTGTAAGCAGGACACTGGGCGGGCCAAAAAGAAAAAAAAAAGTGCCATTATTAGGCCCAAAATACCATTAGCTGTAACTTGCTGGCCAAGAGAACAAGCGCCTAACTATAAAGAGGTTAGAAATGTACTGTAAATTTTAGTGAATGCCTGATTCTCTTTTTAATGTGGCTGGGACACCTGCAGTGAGCTGGGGCTGTTCTGCATTGCCCTGCATCACTGCAGCCACCTCAGAGCCCACCTGGCTGTCAGGGGTGGAGCAGGAGTAAAGGGAGATTGCATGATTGAATTTTCACTTGATTGTTGTAGAAGGGCTTTCTCTGAAGTTCTGCACACCTGTAGCTGCCATTGAAATTAATGGAACATTTGACGTTGATGCCAATTCTTCTCCTTTTCTTTCCATCCACCAGCCTGCTCATATCATTTCTGTGCCACAGGGGTAGAGAGAGCCCTAGTCTAAGTCTCAGCAGCAATGTATGCAGAAAAACTGTCCAAGTGAGGATAGTGGAGGAACTTTTTTAATGTTACATCTCCTTTTGGATACATGCCTTTCCCAACTGAGCGGCTGCTCTGCACCCGGAGGAGCGGGGTTTGTGTTTAGAGCACGTCTGTGAATTGCAATTGTTGACTGGATCAAGCTGTCGCTGTGTCACTTAAATGTTACAATCTCTCAAGCTGTCATGATGACTTTTAAATCGAAGCAAAGGTGATGGCTTCCTTCTCACATCAACAGCCGCGCCATTTCCAGAGCTGCGCGTTCTGGCGCTCCGCCGCCTGCCTTCTGCTTTGAGGATTTTTATCCCTCCTGCCTCTTTCCTGGGGTTGTTTGTGTCCTCACCTGCCTGGCTGGTGAGTGAGGGCACAGTTAGATCAGGACACGCAGCTCCATGCTTTCAGTAAGCCGGGTGTTTCCAGCCAAGAACGTAACTTTCCAAAGTTATTTGGTGTTATTTGCATAGGATTCTCTCTCTTCCAGGGAAAAGTGTACTCCTGTAATCTGATCTAAAAGGGCTCCTAAAGGAATTATTTAGCTATTTCTCTGGAAGTATGTAATAAATTTCCCGGGAGAGCTGGTGCTCTTCTGCATGGTGGAGGAGTGAGAAAGTATTTAGTGAGATTTCCCAAGACATGAGCCTGAATGTGTCTTTTCCTTAGACATATCTGCTATTATTGCTCATTGCAGGGACATGCTGCAGTTTACAGAAGCAGCTTTGGCTTTACTGGGGTTCTGCCAGTTCAGAAAGGGCTTTCTCTTCTGAAAAGCTGATCTCACTTGTGTTTGAGTCCAAGCACTTGGGTACCTCGACTCAGTGAAGAACTGCTGGGTTGGGCTGCTGAGATGCTCTCACACAGGTGGAAAGACCTGCCCTCAGGAATGAACACACAGAGAATGCTTTTAATCTGTGAAATGAAGGCAAGGGCACAGCTATTTCTGTACATGTCCAGTTGTATATATTGGGAAGTCTCTCTGGATTTTTTCCAAAGATGTTGTGAACTGCATTTTGGCATCTACAAAACAACAAGTCTGATGTATGTGTTCATGTGACAGGCAATGAGAATTCATTGCACTTCTGATGAATCCATCAAAAGTTGTTGGTGTCATGCTAATCCCTTAAGATGCTACCGTGACTGTAGCAATACCCACCATGAGCCTGATGGACCGAGGTTATGGTGTGCACTTCTGATCTGGTTGTAGCAATCAGCGCTTTCAGGTGAAGCATTTTAGCTGTGGATGTGGTGATTGCAGTAAGGGCAGGTGAAATGCCTGAGCTGCTGTGGAAGCTGAGCACTTAGATGCTGGTGGTTTTGCTCATAGTTGCTGAGATTTTGGGTAGAAGGAAAAGAAAATCATATCTTGAATGCTATGGGAAATTTGGTCTTTGGCATATGAGTAGGAAAATGTTTGGCATTCAGCATCCACAGGGAACTTGGTGCTCAATCAGACAAAGAGCTAGAGGAGCTGAAGAGTATGACCTTCTGTCCATTTTAAGGCATGGACACTGCCTTTTAGCCCACTGAGGCTAGCATTTTCCAAGGAACGTTCTTTCCCAGGCTAAGCTGGGAGGTGAGTAGGCTGCTGGTTTTGCAGAGCTGGGTGAATGCAGGAAGCCCCAGAGCCCCATTTTAACCCTCCTGCAAAGGACCAGGTCACCTCTGCTTCTGGACTGATGACATTGCAGATGAATTTCTCCCTAGCCTTTGGAATACCCAGTCTCAGGTCACCTCCAGTTTTGGCAGAGTAGGAGATGGTGGGGAAATGTTCCCCCCTGGCAGGGGCAGGCAGTGTCTGGATTCACTGTTGCAGTCAGCTCTTGGTCCAAGCACTCCATTGATATAATTAATGCTGCATAGTGGGGAGCAGCCACTTCTCTGAAGCCCTTTGCAGGAGCTTTGGAATCTGTCTGTGCACTGTTTTTGTCTGTGTGTCCCTCTGCCATTCAGGGTTGGAGGAATGACTAAGTAGTGCTGACGACATCAGTTGTCGGCCTGTATTAATTATTTCCGCGGGTTCTATTTACTTGCGTGTTCCCTATGGGAATGTTGTGCATACAGATCACAGAAGCACTTAATTTTATTGCAGTGAGCGGCTGAGGTTGGGGAAGGGGAGGGGTGAGAGGAGAGAACGGGTCGTGTATGCGTCAGCCCTGTCAGGCTTTTCCTTCTGTTTCATTTGTGCTGAGGTTTTTATTATCATTAAGCCGATTGTATCTGTGGCACAAAGGGCTGAGTTACCTCGGTAACCACACTAGCTGGGATGGTAATCCATTTATAGCATCACTGCTCAGGTCTGATTAAATTAGCATGCTGATGACGTAAATGCTTGGCTGGGTGATGCTGATGAGGCTGCTCCTAATAGGAACTCTCGCCCTTACATTTATTCTCATTTATTTCATGAGACCCCTGCAGGAAATGTACAGAAATAAGGCTACAGATGATTGACTCTTGTTTTCAGAACAACTTGTGCTGCTAGCAACAGACAGCACTTGATCTGAATGCAGACGGCAGCCTGCGCATTTCGCCTTGTTTCTTCCCGCTGCAGAATTCCCCACACAGCCCTGCCGAGGCAGAGCCCTGCTCTCCAGCCCTGCTTGCCATCTGCCACAGCAGCAGCGGGAGCAGCTCCTCTGCCTGATGGGTTATTTCCAGACACTGCTACAAAAGAAATAAAAAAGGTAATAATAAAAGAAAAGGAACACCCTTGTTCTTTACTCCCTCTTGTGAGATTCCTGCAAGCGCAGACATCCTTTTACTCACTCCAAACAAGCCAGTTATTTATGTCTGAATTCTCAGTGTCGAACAATACCGTTCAGTGCTCACATGTGGATCAAATGCTTTCAGCATCTTCTGTCCAGCCCCTTGAGGAAAAACACTGACAACTGCATGATCACATCTCTGTCTCTATTTTTGATGAAGTGGCTAGAACAAGAGGACTGAGAGTTGCTGAAACTCCTGGTTTCCCTTCCCAGCCCTGCCTCTGATTTAGTGGATAAGGAGTCGTTGGGCAAGCAGCTTCCTAGCAGGCTATTTGGGGCTCCCAGGACTTCAGGTTTTCATCTGCAAAAAGAGAATTTCAAAGGATGCTTTTTCTTTTTTTCTTTTCTGCAAGAAGCATGGGAGTGATTAAGAGTGTTTAAGTTCTGAAAGTACTTGGAGATTCTCAGGTGGAAACTCTGAGGTTCTGAAAAATTTGCCATTTTAATTGTCAGATTTGATTTATCCAGTTGGCATAGAAGGATTTAAAAGGAATTTTTAAACAAAAGCAGTTTTGGGATGGAGGTCTAAAAATGCAATAAATTTTAAGTAGCAATAAATAGTTTGGCATTTGCCCTGGAGTATGAGCAGATGTGGTTGTACAGAAACCACTGGACTACACCTGCTTTCAGTTGGATTTGGACATGGAAATCTGTTATGTGTGAAATAATGAGCATAGTTTTGATACACAAATGCAAATATGTCAATACTGCCATTTTCTGGGCCTGCAAATTCTTACCTAGTGCTCACAGGGCTTTTCCTAGGTAACACTGGGGTAAAGGTTATTGGGTATATGGGAACACTCTGCCATGCCTTTCCCAGCTGTGGTTGCTCTCTTTGAGAAGTATCCAGTGCTTGAAAGAATCTGCAGCTCTACAAAGATGAGGGGCACTGAATTTGTCAGTGGCAGTGCTTTACCCACCTGGCAGCCAGCTGAGTGGAGCATCCCAACACTGCTGCATTGGCTCTGTGCTCCCTGTGCCATGATAGGGAGCAGCTGAGCTGGGGATGCTCCCACTCATTCCTTGGACTGCGTGGGACACGTGTGCTCTGCCAGCACCACGCTGAGAGCTCGGCTCTGCTCCCCAGCCTCCTGCCAGAGCAGATGCATTCTATTAATGAATGTATTTAGAAGAGTTTGATCCTACCTCTGGCTCAGTTCAAAGCATCCTGCTGTCAAGAAGTCCTGCACCCTTGGCCTGGGATGCCTTACCCTGGAGCTTCCCTTTAAACTCAAGCTTCTGTGGTTAATTCCATTAATTTAATATTTTCAGTGTAAAAAATGTGAAAGTCAGCACCAGCAGCATGTTCAGGAGGGGCTGTGGGTACTCCTTAGCTGGACTCACCTTCCTCCAGAAGTTACAGGCATGGGCAGCATTTTCCTGATTTATTTCCTGGATAACCTCCACTCCTGGTAGAATGAGCTGCTCTGAGGGATACAGACTCCTGGGCACCCACCCAGCACATGAGGTGGTGGAAACTCTCAGAGGAAATATCCAGCACTCAGCAAGAGGAACCCCAGACTATACTGAGGCTTGGGAAGTCATCCCATTCCTCCTCAGATCCCACAGCATCTCTGCTCAATAAGTAAATCATCAGCTCTCTTTGGATTGCCACCCTTTGGTTAATTAACCTGTGTGCTGGGGCTGACAGGAGTGCATGGAGAGGAGATTGCTGTCTCTGTTCCAGCAGCATTCACAAGCTGACTGGCAATATTTTGGCATCAAAACCATTCCTATTCATTTTAGGGACATCACAAGAGCCCAGGTGAGGACTGAGGCACTCTTTTTCAGTGTTTTCTTTTCCCAAAGATTTATCCAAAATAAGAATATTTTGATCAGAAGGGTCTGCCCCTGATTTGGTTGGCTGAAGGAGAAGTTATTTGGGCTCTTAACAAGCTCAAGTCAGACGAGGACCACAGGGCAGGAGGGGAAGTCCCACTGAAATTCCCCTCCCTTCCCCACAGGTTTCTGTGATTTTTGGCATGAGTGCATTGCCTTAAGAGTGCCTGGAAATTTTCATTATAGGTGAGCAAAATTTCAACTCATTTGTCTACCAAATTAGAGCGAGGCAGGAGATGAACAGTAATAAAATTCCTGTTTGTTGAACAAACCCGTTCTTGCTCATTTGGAGAAAAAGAAAAGCCTCTCATGTTTGCCTGCATTTGGATTTTGATGTTGGTTGAGCCTGGTCCCTCTTTTTTCTGAAGTCCTTGGGGTATTTGTATCTTACTCCAGTGGGAGAGGAATCTGTTGGCAGAATTTGCTTTAACGCTATAAGGATTTATTTTTTTAAGAGGGGTAGCAAGAACTGTGTTTTTTTAACTGTTTTTATTCTTCCAAAGGAAGGTTTGCTGCTTATTATCTTACAAGCTTTTATCTGGTGCTGAGTCATGGAAGTGAGAGAATGTGTAGGCGTCTTAGCATAAGAGAGAGTAATACTGTCATTTACATTTACAGACAGTTATGCTTTCCAGAAAACTTTTTTTCTGTGGGTTACAAAAGTGATTAATCTGCCGTTGAAGCTGTCAGAGGAGGTTTTCTGTTTAAGAATTTTTTGAAAGAGAGGAAAATCTGTTTCTAGCTATAGGAAATAATAAGGTAGAAATTGAAATGAAAAAAAAACATACTGAAAGAACAGACAAGAGAATGTTCCCTTTCCTAATTATATTTTTCCCTTTTCTTTTTATGTATCTATCCATCTGTCTATCAGCCTATATATCTATTCTTCTGTCTCATGGAAAAGTCATGTGGACTTTGATACAAAGCTAAATATAGTAGAATTATGGCCGAGTATTATCAATTCCAGCTGTTAAAAATATCATAGGATCAGTCTAAAATAATTCTTGTTTTTGCTTTAGAGAAAACTTACTTCAATTTCTTTTTAGTTTTCCATCAGGCTCTTTAGTTTTTTTATGTTTTAAGCTTTCTCTTGAAAACTGTATTTTTTTAAAATGAAGTCCAGAGCCCTCAATTAAATGTTTCTCTGCAGTAGTAGTAGGATAAACTATGTCTTTTCTTTTCCTCTATCATGTTTTTTAGTTTTTTCGTTTGCCATATTTTTTTTTTCCAATTGCTTTTAGGTTTTTCTATTATTATGAAAAAAAGGAATTTGTTACAGCCGAGACAAGTCCCTTCCTCCTTAGGACGTATTTGCAGTGGTGAGAACTGTAGTGCAGTTGGAAGGCTAAAGAGAGTTCACCAGTTGCAACCAAATTTGTGTAGACCATCGACATCAATGGCATGAGTAGCTGTGATTCTTGTTTGTTGTACCCATTCCTGAGGACAAACTGGACATGAACTATTTTAGCCTGAAGTTGAGTGGTTTTGTCCCAAACAAAATAGGCAGTGATGTTTCAAGTGATCTGGCACAGTAGGGGTGGGAGTATAAAAACTTGCTCTACTTTCAGCATAGTTTATCCCATTATGAAGAGCATTATATGCCCAGCAAAATCTCTCTTTTGGGGGTTCCAGAGGAGCTGACACAATGTGGTGGAAGCAAGGCAGTGAAGCAGGGTGCTGTGTTGGAAGTTGGAGCTGGCACAGGTAGCCTTGGGCAGAGGGAAGGAGCGCTCATCATCGTGCCCAAGGACTGCCTGTGGGGCAGAAGGATGTCCCTCTTTGTCCCACCTAGCTTGAAACCCTCAGCCCAACCCCAAATAGACTTCTGACAAGGGCATGTAAGGACAGGACAGGGGGGAATGGCTTTAAACTGAAAGAGAGCAGGTTTAGATGAAATGTAAGGCAGAAATTCTTCCCTGAGTGTGGTGAGGCACTGGCACAGGTTGCCGGGAGAAGCTGTGGCTGCCTCATCCCTGAAGTGTTCAAGCCCGGGCTTTGGGCAGCCTGGTGTAGTGGAAGGTATCCTGCCCATGGCAGGGGTTTGAATGTTCAGGTCCTGTGCGGCCCAAACACTTCTGTGGCCATGTAATCAATGCCACATCTGCTCACTTGCCTCAGTTAGAAGTGTTGTTTTCAGCATTTCCATTCTCCCTGCTCTGGTTAAAGTCTCTGCTCTCCTCATCCCCCATTCCTCACAGCTGCCCTTTATCCCTCCCCAACCATAGTAGCTTCAACCATGATCCTTTAACCTTCAGCAGAAAATTATTTGTGCCATATAAGAGGAATATTGATTTTTATATCACATAGCCCATGAGGCATCAGAAATTACATTTTTTTTCCCTGCAAGTGTGGCTTATCTCTAGCTTTTAGGAAAAAAATTAGCTTTGGGTCCTGTGAGATTTCCTGTTCAGGGTGAATGGGTTCTGCATTTAGACCTTTTCACTGGAAAACCACATGCTGCAGCTGGACTTCTAAATTAAAGGGGGAAGGGAATTAACCTGGCTTAACCTAAGTTTTGACAATTCCATTGAGAGGCCAGTGACTCATTTAGAGAATTCATCGAGTCCACAAGGGTTAGAATGATACTTCTGAAAGCTTATAGAATGTCATTGCTTTGTGTTTCAACAATTGGGTCCTGCAGTGAATTTTTGTGGGTTGTTATGGAAAAAAGATTTACTGATGACTTGTGATGCCAGGATGTTTTCTCTGTGCATAATTTTTTTCTTAAAATACAAATACATCATAAACCACAAAAGAGAGAGAAAAGAAAAAAGGGTACATTACAAACTAGAAATTAAGTATGATTTAATTCCATAGTAAATTCAGACCTAGACCTGAATTCTCCTCACTCCCCTCAAGTTCAAGTCTGGAGCTTAAATTTGACCTGTGACAAACAAGAATTAAAGCCACAAAACTCCGTTTTGGATCCAGAATTCTTTGCAGTTTTTGGACATGCATTGCTGAGTTTTGGAGAGCTTTGAGCCCTTGTTAGAAACATTATCGAAGCCAAGCTCTCAGATTTAAAATTAATACTCCCCAGTCCCAAAGGTTTTTAGCATTTAGGACTCCTGCCCCAGAGCTAGGAAGTCACTGTTTCAAATTCTTGAGTTAAAAATGTCAAAATCAGTTAGACTGCAAGTCGCGTAGCCATCAGTATGCATTTATACATCCACCACAAGAAAGAAGTGAGGAGAGAGGGAGGATATGTCTGTTTGTTTTGAATTAGCACACTTGGGTTCAATTCCTCATGCAGAAGGGTTTGTGGCTGGGTGCACAGGTCAGGGTGCACAGCTGGATGTGCTGCTGCTGGGACAGGCTGAGCTGAGTCCTTGGAGGTGTTGAGGTTTAGTCCAGTGCAGGCTGTATTTAATCTCTGTTAGAAGTTTCATTTGCTTTCATTAAGGCTGCAGCAGGATGAATTGCCAAGATGGCCAGCGTGTTGAGTTTTGGCAAAGCTGGACAATTAGTACCTGAGAAGGTCAGACTGGGAGGGTTCATTACTGTTTGCATAGAAACCTCCACTGTGTTCCCAGTGGGGAGACAAACCTGATGAATTCAGAGGCAGTGGATCTGGATCTAAATCCAAATCCAGATCTGCAGCAGTCAGGATGTTTGGAGTAAATCTGTTGGAGTCAATAGACACACTTGAGCTGGGACCACTGTCCCCAAGATCAGAATCTGGCTTGATATAAAGCACTTTTAAAAAATGTAATTCAGGTAGTAAGGGCTATGGAAGAATATTTTAGTTGTAAGCTGTGACTGTGATAACCCAGTGAACAAGCCATGGAGCAAATGTTTTGGGATGTTATTTTGGTCCAAAAGCAGTGTAAGTGGGAAAAATTACAAATCATAACCTAATTGGGCTCATTAGGTCATTAGTGATGGATTTTAGGAACTTCTTTTTTCTCTTCCTAAAACTCACTGAGCAGAGTGGAACATAGGAAAGGAGAAGGCCTGGTATTAAACTAGAATATAGTCCTTAGCTGTATCACAGTTTTTGCAAACTGTATAACCTAGTCAGCAGTATCAGTTATTGAAAACACAGCTCTTGCATTCTGGTTAAGAATGAAGAGAAGGGTTTTGTTTGTTCTTTTTTTTTCTTTTTTTTTTTTTTTTTAATATTAAAGCTTACAATGGCTATTTGTAATCTTGTTTCCTGAAGGCATATTTAGGAAAACTGGATTAATTTATAATGCCATTTGCAACAGAACAAAGCCTGGTGAGGCAATGGATTTGACATTCCTTTTCATAGGCTTTTTAGAGTGATACTGTTGTGATTCTTAATTTTTATCAGTGTGTTATTTGAGTAAACATTTTATTTACCATACATATAATATAATTATATGTTCTATGAGAAAACGAAAATAGTGCACTCTTGAATTTAAAAATAATCTCAACTTTCTGTATTGTTTCGTACCCAAGTATTTGTGTGGTACAGATGGCTTTTTTGCTTGTGCTGTAAATTAATGCCCTCTCTTTCACTCTTTCTGACTGGCTACAGTACTGCCCTGGTGTCTCGACTAGAAGTGCTGCAGGGGGTTTATGTGTATCTTGGTGTATGTATTTATATACCTGGAAACTAATTTTAAAAGCTACAGCAGGTGGAAGAAAACCTTTCCAATCAGATTTCTCAACATCGTGCTTGGAGTCTGTGATACTGTGGAAAGATTAAGGTATTTTGGGCACTGGTGATAACCCAGGCAGACGGATAAATGAGGGAATGTTCCACTCCACTTCCCAGAAGGAGCCATCTGGGAAAACTGTTAAATTTGACCTGTTGCTGGAGCTCATCAGCCTTTTGGAAAGGTGTACACTGAACCTAATAGGAAAATAACCTCTCTGTCACATATGCCTGTCTTTTATGTTTTTTGGGGGATTTTTTTTGTTAGACTCTTATTTTTTTGGTGTGGCTATACAGTTTTTTCCTCATGCTAACCTCTCAACTTATTAACTTGAACCATTTTGTATCCCACTAATAATACAGGCAAATGGCAATGGGTTCTGGACCTCAAGTGAACCATAAGAAAGCAGATGTTGTATGAACACAGAATTGTTCACTGATGCTTCTGCTCTTCTGTGCTGCTATTTGCACAGGCTTTAAAATGTGGGGAAAAGAAGAATGAAAACACATGGTTTTCACAGGAAATAGAGACAATACTAACATTCGAAAATGTTTATGCCCTCTGGTAGGAAAATGTTTTAAATCTGGTTTAATAGAGTTTTGGAATTCGAAAAGATAAATAAGTTATAAATGCAATGCAGCAAATAAATGGAATCGTAAACAAATAAGTAACACAAAGTAAACCAAGTAGTGTCTGGGTGCATATATATTTCCTATTATTTTATGTGTGCCTATGCACACTTTTTTAGTGTTCTCTAGAATTAATAAAGGAAGAAAGCTTGTATACTCTATAAACACTCTAAAATTCCTTTGCAACTTAGTAGGAAATGAGAAGTTTTTATAACGGTTTTGGATTCTTCTTTGTGTCTGTTGTTAACATACAATAGAGAATGATAACTTTTCCATATAAATTGTAGAATACTTCTCCAGAAGACTTCATGTATGTGGAGTTTTGTCCTGTCACTTACAGGTGCAGACCTCTTCCCTCACTCATGCATTTTCCATTTATACCTTCCTAATCTACTTTTTGTAATCATGATGCACATCCATGGATAGTGGTATAACCCTCAAACCTGCCCATATTTGTCATGCACAGGAACTTCTTTTCCATTGCGAATAGAAAGTTATAAAAGGAAGGAAAAAAAGTCTGTGGGTGCTGTAATTATGATACTTTAAGTTTTACTAGCTTAGTAATAGCAAAAGTCATGAAAATACTTTGCTTACCCAAAGTTCTTATTTATAGGGGGGTGGGGGCTTCCCCATTGTCAGGCTTAGCAATATTTGCCTAAATTAAGCAAGGGAATTTGTTCAGCCCATTAGAAGGGCCCAGTTAGATGAATAGAAATGCTTTGGACATTCCTGCATTGCTAAGACTTAGAGGAGATGTTCCTCAAGGAGCTGTTTCAGTACTCTGTGCATGTGGTGGCTTGTCTTCACATGGTGCAGTGCTGTTTTTTTTGTGGTCTTTGCTTCTGGGATGGCCCTCAGTAGTTCTGCCTTTTGGTGTGGCTAAAGGGCTATGGTGCCTTTTAATAGCTCTTTATGTAATTTACTGCTGAGTCCATGTGCTACTGATAAAATCTGTGCAGGGGGCTGCCATTTCAAAGTTCTCAGATCCAGATGGGTGCAAATAATGTCATTTTAGTGATAAGAGTGGGAAATTACAGAAGTATCCCAAGATTAATTTGGCAGATGTTTACCTTCTCTTGACTGGCATCTTCTGTGACTTTTTGACAGTTATGTCTCATGCTGGTATCTGATATTCTTATAGATAAAGTTGCTACTGCATTTGAATTGGTCAAGTTGAGTGCCTAAATAGAAAAGTTTAAATAACAACTAGCCCTTTCAATGAATTAAGGTAGAATTATGGACCTTGACTGTCCACCAGCATTAAAAGTATTTAGGTCAATTGTTTGCACATCTTTTAAAACTGGTCTCTCAGAGAGTCCTTCTCATAAATACCAGATGATCAGTCATCAGAGAAGGAAAAGCAAATAAAAAGCTCAGAGTAGTCATCGTAGCGATAGTATTAGGTAAACAAAAAAGTAAATATGAAACTGAGAAGGAAATTCTTCCTTGGCATAACACTGTTGTGTTTTGGAGACCAAATTTTTCAGATGTGTTGAGACTCTTTGGAATTAATGGAGTGTTGCAAAGTAGAAACCCAGATTGCCTAAAACACTTGACACCCGCACTGAAAGCTGAACCAAGGTGTGTGTCTGTAACTGCACGCCTCAGTTGTGAAAGGCTGTTTTCCATGATAAAATATTGGAGGTCAACTCTTAGCACCTTTTCTTCTGTGCACCATCTCCCATGGTTTCAGGCTGGGCCATCACAAGGAGTACAAAAGAGGTTATGGACGGAAACATTAACAACTATGTTGACTCCTTTTCCACCTGTGGTAGCAGCTGAAAAACAGATCAAAGCTCAGAAGCAGTTGTGTTCTTGTAACACTTTATGACATTCACAAGTTATTCTCTTCATTTGAGAACCAGAGTGGAACACTTTATTAGATTTCTCCTCTTCTTCTTTTGGTATAATGCCTGGGAGCAGTCTGTTTGAATACCTTGATAGCTTCTGGTGATCAAGCCAGCAAATTGCGTCTCACATCTGCAAAGTCTGAGTGTAGCTGCTGATCCATGCACAGCCCATACATCCGTGACACTCGCTTGTCAGCTGTAAACTAGAAATGAGAGAATGATGAAAGTGTAAAGAAAAAATTATAAACGTGTTTTGGCTGAGGGGTTTAAGGTTTGGACCAGACTTCAAAACTTTGGATTAGGTTCTAAGGATATTTTGACATTTAAAATAAATCTGTGTTAGCAACTGAGCTGTGTGTGCAGCATAGCAGCAGTGCAGAGTTGTAAAGATGTGTCCTCGGTGTGCTTGGACTGTCTGGACCTTATAAAGAAGGCCAGGGAATCCTGTATGTTGAAAATGCATCAGGTATGCTAAATGGGACCAGTCCATCCATTTAGGATCTCTGGACATGAAGCAGCCCAGCTGGAGGTCTACCAGGACTCCAGGCATCTGCAAGTCCCAAATGAGAGGCCAGATTTCTCATTTTCACCCAGATGTTATTTCACACAGAAAAAGGTTCAGGGGAACTTGGCCATACATTATCACTAGCAAAGCTGCTTGTTCAAATACAGAATTTGAAGTCAGCAGGAGGCAGAGGTGCCTGCACGTCAGGAAACCCCCTAAAATCCCTGTTCACATTTTCAGGTACCTGAAGACCAAGGTTTCAAAGCAGAGTATTTTAATTTTCTCTGGGGTTATCTTTCCCATACTGAGGGGAGCTGGGGTATGTTACCTGAGGCAGAAGGTAGGCTCAGCCCACATGCTGCTCCTGGAAAAGCAGCAGCTCCAGTTCCAGCAGGAGCCACTGTTCATCACAGAGGCGGAAGAGGAGGTGGGGAAGGGTGTCCCATTCATGTCGATCCCCTTCATACACTAGAAATAAACTTGCAGCACAACCTCTTGGTCATGTCTTGGCATGAGGCAGGATCCTGGCAAATCATCTGAGCTGCTGGCACTTAGAAATCCCTTTGGTGTGCTGCTCTAGCTGAGCTTGAGTGGCAGGGCACTTAATGCAGGGAAAAGGGATCTCTGCTTCTTACAGTCATATCAAAATTACCTGCTTACTGTGGAATTTGTCTCCACTAACTTGTGCTGTCTAAATATTCAGTGACTTGTCTCGCCTGTTTTTACCCTTCTTTTACAGTCAGCGGAGAGAAGTAGATTCCCGCAGGGGATGATTCATCTCCCCTGTTTTAGGCTTCAATATTAGAATGGAATAAATGACCCTGTGGAGATACATTTCAGAGAGAGGGAGAGCTTTAAGCACCTCCAGCTAGCCAAGGTGAATGCCCATCATTGGTGATAGGAAAAGCGAAGTTAATTTTTCACCGTTTTCTGCCCTTCCCACCCAGGCCTTCAACTTTCACCACCATTGAGTGCTACTTAAAGGATTTCAGGTGACCTGAGCTGGCCCTGTGTTTCAGCCCAGCTTGTGTCAGTGGACCATGCAGGAGAGGGGCTGAGTTAGGAGGAGAGATGCTGCAGTGGCCCATTGGACTGGCAGCCCCCTGAGAACGCCGCATCTCGGGTTCAGCCCACCGGTAGTTGCCAGGTTTCTGCCTTTCGAGGAAGAAGAGTTGTTTCATTCCTATCCTGGAGTAATTACTGATTGAAATGCCAAAAAAAGGCAGCCCCAGCTAGGGCCGTGGTTCGCAACCTCTGTTCTGCAAACCCTGGGGGTCCATGGATCACTCCTAAGGTAACTAAGAAGAATTCAATGAAAGGTAACTGAAAAACCCATGTTTATTGTCAATAGATTAACTTTCTCCATAAAGGAGCTTGTCTCTTCTGAAAAACATTTGGGGGCTGCCGAGCATAAAGGTTGAAAATCACTGAGCTGGAGTAATGTATCTTTGTATGTAATAATTTGACAGCTAAAGGGTTAAAGTTATTCAACTGTACCTATATGAAAAAATGTCTGGAGAATTGAATACAATATGATGAACTTTGTATTGGCACTTTTGATTCAGTCTCTGAAACCTGAGTAACTGAAGGGATTCTATAAAAATAATTCTACAAAAGTGCAAAGTAAAAGAATGAAGTCCTTATCATATGGATTCCAGCTGATCATATAGAATCATGCTCATGCTGTAGACTATGATAATTTTGTACTCTTTTTAAGATTTAACCCTGACAAATGGTGAAGAATTATAAGTTCATTTCTGTAGAACAACATGTTTCATCCCTAGTACCTATGCAATGACTTTTTAGTTGTAGATGTACATTGAATTTAAGATATATGTAAATAATTTCTACTGGACAAAGAATCAAAGATACTCAGGATTCTGGATTTGCCCACCAGGGTAGCTTTGAATCCAGACACCCAGCTCTGAAAGTCAGATCCCTTGGACAGTGTGACTTCATCACAATGCCATAGACTTTCCCTATGATGATTGGTACATGAAACTCCTGAAAATGTTTATGAACCTCCTCTGCATTTAAAAAGACAAGGTAGGATTTGCCAAGCAAAGTGATTCCCCTCATGGTTATACATGGTAGGCTTTTTTAGAAGTGTTTTGGAGTTTTTTTCCTCCCACATTTGATTGAGTTTTACTTGATTTTGTCAGTATTAGTTCACCTTTACTTGAACTGCTGGATAATTCATTTGTAGAAGAGGCAGTACATTTAGGTACTTCCATCTGTGTTTAAACAAGGCTCTTGTGCTTTCCCATTAAAAAAAAAGATTTTGTATTATAATGGTTGTGGTAGATGAGGTTCTGAATTTAACTCCTTCCTACTCTAGTTTCTCTCAACGACTCTATGTTATCAACACCTGGGGTTTCTAGTTTACTCCCTTTGCAAATATGAATTTGCAAGAAGGGGTTGATGGTAAGTAGCGTGGTTTTAATTTGCACTTGCGAAGTGTGTCAGTTTCATCAGGGCATGGCGAGCAGAGGAAAGCCTGTCTTCCTCTGAAAACAGCTCTCAGAGGATGTCAGAGAGCATGTTTGGCTGCGATAATCACTTGCAAATGCAGTATGGTTTTGAAATGAGCTGTCCAGGAGCTGCTGGAGAAAGGGATGCCTGTGCTCCTATGAATTCACTCTTTGCCTTTCTCCTTTTTCTTTCTCCTGTTTCTACTTGTTTTCATGTTTCTGAACAGTCACTTTGATGTGCTTTTGGATTATTCTACCTTGTTGTGTTGGTGGAAGTTCTGTGGATTCACTTGGATGAAACATTTGTGACAGTCATCTGTTTTGCTAGGCTGTACCCAGTGATATAGATAGCCCCTTCCAGCCTTCTGTGCATTACTCCATCTACCTGGCATCTTTACAACCTCATCCATCCCTCCTATCCTCCTAGTGCCTTCCAGACAGCTGTTGAAATCTCTCTTCTAGTGGTATCTGAGTACCCTTTTGTTGTCCTTCCACACATTCCTGTCCTCAGAGCAGGAATCTTGTCCTTAGTGACTGTTCATTTATAAAGTTTTTTCTTAATCCATTAGTAATCTTAAGGTTTAAGCCTGGGGTGATATTTGAGTGCATGGCTGGACTGTGGCCACCCTTCTCTCTCAGGCAAAAGGGCAGAGGATTTATGGTGATACCTCACCTGTGCCCTTGCACAAGAGCTACAACCAACTTGTGTCCTCATAAATCATCTGTGCTCCAGTAGTGTTAAATTCCCTGTAGCCTGTCCCATTTCTCTACTACACCACATCAGCGAGCCTTAAACCTCCCCCCATAAACCCCAGCTTTCATCACACACTTGCCCAGCGCCCTCAGAGGAATTCAGAATGAGTCACGCAGGGCGCCTCTGGGGACTCCTACTGATGCAAACTTCCTCCTCCTCAAGGCAGCCTGTGGTTTGATGCCACAATGCAGCCAGTACTTGTTAGCTCAGGCCTTCGCTGTGGCATTGATAGCAAAGTTTGGGCTCTGCTCCCCCAAATTGCCACCTTCCTTCACTGGATTCTGGTGCAGGAGGGGATACTCACAGCTCATCCTCTCTGTAGTGTCAAACACAGGAGCTGCTTGGTACCAGTCCACAGATTGTGAGGATTTGGGGCTTTTTTGGAAAAAGGGTTTATCATTCATTCTTAAGGTGTATTCCAGACCAGGCAGGAGACTGGCATGAGTGAAGTGTTATGTGGACGCTTATATGTGTTATGTAGATGTTTATATGTAAGATTGAAGTCCCCAAGTTCTTGAGATAGGATCAGAAGAGCTTTAGTAGCATCTGTCATGACCTGCTTCCAGAGTCTGCATTCAGAAATACAGAATGTGATGAACAGAGCTCACTTCTGTTATTTTGGTTTGGTCTTTTCCCCTCCCCCAGACAGGCCATTGCCTTTATAACATTATCTACCTTCTACCTCTTCTCATGGAAAAGAAAAATGCTTTTCTGGTGGTAATTACACAGTGCTGCATTGTGGACCTTTCATCCCATTACAGTAAGTGGACAAACTACTATAATTTACAAGAATGAAATAGGTGAGGAAATGGGAAAGTTTCTGGCACTCCCAGGCACAAATGCCAACCTGACATGGGAGAACAATTCTGACAGAAAGCAAGTTTTCTTGCTAGCAATGGGTGCTGGTGCAGTTGTTTTCTGATGCAGGGATGGAGGAGTGCCAGCCTCCCTTCAGGTGTTTCAGAAGTAGAAGTATTGGGCAGTATTAATGGAGAGCTACAAACCCTTGACCTGTCTCTGCCTTTGCAGTTCAGCTGAGACATGCTTCAGCTCTTCCTTGCTCTCAGTTTGAAAATCTCTTCAGTCTGTCTATGTGCTGCCTTGTCATGGATCTGTTAGCAAGGTCAGGGTGTGAATACATTGAGATGTTTTTCCTCCAGCAGAAGTTTGCTGCCTTATTATTCCCCAATTCTGAATACACACCTTTCACACCTCTCAGAACAGACTGATGCTCTTATTTGCCTGGGGTTTTTTGCTGATTTATAGTGTTTCCTTGTGGGAGGTTTGCCCTGAAGGTGTGATTGCAGGAGTAAGGTCTTTACCAGTGCATCAGCAAAAAAGTATTTGCACATCACCAGGGAAGAGCTGCCAGCTGGGTGGTAGAGCTTCCTTATCCCTTGGGCAGACTTGCTTGTAGTCTGTGCACTAGAAACTAAGTGGGTTGCACTTACCTTTTTTTTCTTTGTGTGAGGTGGTTACCAAATGTTGGAGGACACAGCCATCCTGCACAGAGGATGGATTTCTCCTGCCCCGTACAGAGGATGGGTTTGGAACCCTTGGGGGCTCAAGGTGGCTGAAGTTCCCCCAGCCCCCTCTGGGTGGTTTGGCAGCAATTAATTGCCGCCACCTGCTGACCAGGCACAGGATTTCCCTGGCCCCAGTACAGCTTTTGCATGTCCCGAAGAGTCCTCGCCATGCCCTCCCCAGGAAGAAGGTGGTGGAGCAGTAGGTGGAGGTCTGGGTGCCTGCATAAATGGGAACACCTGGGGACAAGTGCAAGTTGGTCATTCAAAGGTGTCATGTGCCTTGGAGTGCACATATGCATGGGTAAAGGCTGCCTTTGGGCTGCTGTGAACTTGTAGATTATCAAGCAGATCGTGGATGAGATCAAGCCTGGTACAGGAAGTTTGAATCAGATATAACCTCATATAACTATGGTGTTAGGTGCAGTCAAACTGCGTGTCTTCACTTTAATGCATTTCTCTGTAGAAGGCATAAAATTCAGGTACTCTTTTAGAATAAAGGAAAATAGAGAAACAAGTAATTATACCTAATCCTAAACTCTAGAAATCGAAGTTTACTCTTCTTTGATGTAGTGAAAAGACATAAAGAGTGTTGGTCAGTGTTCTTCAGAAACTTTGACACTGTTAGCTCTTCAACAAAGATGTCTTTTCACACTGGTGTTTTTGAACATTTAAATGTGAGGTAAGCCAGACAAACAAGTACACTAAACTGAAGGATGTATGATGCCTGTTAGACAGCGTCACTGCGACAAAGCTTAATTCCATGGCCAAATTGCAGGAAGCAGCAGCATTTGCTGTGATCCTCTTCCCTGGCTGCCCCAGCATTGCAGTGCCTGGGGCACCGGTGGAGAGGTTACATGGCTGCCATGGTAGGAGCTGACTTCTGAAGCTCTTGGAAATCCTGACCCACTTTCTGCCCTTTAATGAAGCATGTGTAGCATTTAACTTTTCTGGGGTCACTCCAGGTGTCCAGCCAGTACAGCCAGGGTAAGGACACCTCAGTGACTTTCTTTGATTGGAGTTCATTCTTACAGCCTGGGTCCTGCTTGCAGGCTATCCCAATCTGTTGCCTCCTGCACAGTTAAAGGAGTTCCTGTATTGGGGCAGTACCCTACAAGTGCTCTAGAGACCCAAGGAATTTCATGTCTCCATAGAGACTATAATCTCATTTTCTCTCTTTTTCAAAACAGCCTCATTTCCACAGGAATGCATGGGGTTTTCCCTAATTATCCTCTGGCGAGTCTCCCTTTTTTTGTGTGTGTGTGTATCATTTTTTAATTTGTTTGTTTGTTTGGAGGCGGAGGAGAAGCCTCCAAGGAGAGATGAAATGCCATGCACGGCAGTTCTGCTCTGCTGCTGCGGTGCCGTCCCTGTTCTGTCAGAGCAGGGGAAGGTTGCTATTGCCATTCTATAACGTGTGGCCCTATGTTACTCTTGCTTTCCTAAGCAGTTGGAGTTGCTGCACAGATGTTTCTGTAAACCCCCATTTCCACCCTCATTGCTCGACCCAGTGCCCAAGTGGCCCCTCCTGCTGACCCCATGTCTCTCTCCTTGCTCTCCAGGGCTCTGGGACCTCAAGCAGCTCCGCTGCCACCACCCCATCCGTGTCCACTCCTGTCACTGGCCACAAGCGGATGATCATCCCCAACCAGCCTCCCCTCACCGCCACCAAGAAGTCCACTGCCAAGGGCCCGGGGCAGCCAGCGCCCATCCCGGTCACCCCCGTTGGCACCCTGAAGCCGCAGCCGGTGCCGGCGTCCTACGCCACGGCCTCCACGCCGAGCCGCCCGGCCTTCAACGTGCAGGTGAGGACGGCGCAGCCCAGCCCGCACTACCAACCGCCCAGCCCTCAGCCCGGGCACTACGGCAGCCTGGGCCCCGGCCAGCCCTACGCCTCCGCGCCGTCCCGCCAGCCCACGGCCCCTCAGTACGGAGCGCCGCAGCCCCAGGGGCCCGGCTATGGCTACGGCCCTGCGCCCGGCCGGCCCGCGGAGCCCGCCTACGGCTACGCGCCCCCGCAGGGCCGCTACCAGGACCCCTACTACGGGGGCTACGGCGGCAGGAACGGCTCCGAGGCGCCCTACGTGCCACAGAGCTCCTGGAAGGCCGAGCCGGCTTATCCTGCCAGTAATGCCATGGGCCAGGCTCCCCCTGGGCTCTACCAGCCACCGGGCACGAAGAAGACCTACATCACTGACCCAGTGCTGGCCCCGCAGCCGCCCACCCTGCAGCAGAAGGTAAGAGACACCAGTGGTCACTGACACTCCTGCGAGAGCCACATGGCCAAATGTGGCTTGGGATGCTCCCTGAAAGGTGGTGGGGGTTAAGGTGGTGCTGTCAGGGGTGTGGGGCAGATCTCCCTACTTAAAAGCTGGAAATGGGGAACTCTCATCTGCTTTGAAAAGAGCCTCTGCAGGGGCTTAGAAAAACTGTTAGCCTCAAATAGTGAGATGGTGTCACGTGTGGAAGCATGGTGTCAGCCCACAGGAGGGAGGGAGGCTTTGTCCCTGTGACTTACTGTTGCCCAGGAGCTCCCCGGCCATGCCTCTGTAAGGCATTGCTCAACTGGAGCATTTTCTTCTGGGCACTCCCAAGATGAAGTGAGAAGTTGGGTGTGAGCTGCTTCATATAACTGGGGACATCCCTGGTTCAACAATTAATGCTCCCTGTCCTCAGGCTGATGGGAGGTACACGAGAGGCTGGTTTTGATTGTGGTTCAGAGTGATTGCAGAGGTTGTCCTCTGGTGTGTCGCTGTTCAAAGATCACTTATAACTGAAACCACATGGAAATGAGTCCCCACAGAGCTCGGCTCTGGTTTTCCTCTCTGATGTTGGTACACCGGATGGTCCCCATCCACTTCAACAAGTGCCTGGACCTCATAAAGTGAAGTCAGTTTGAAATAGAAAGTTAAAGTGGGTCTGCCTGGTTTCTGTGCCCAAGCTGATCCTGCCTGGCTTTTGTCACTTCTGCTGGTGGCCATCTCTAATGTGGCTCTGGGAGGTGTTTTAGCTTTGTGGGCCCTCACTGTTTATGACGAGCTGAGGTTCCACAAAGGGTGGGTGAGGTAGGGAGGCAATGATGCTGTTGCTGCCCAGGCCCATCTTGGCATGTCTGAACACATCCATGCTCTTGAGTTTGTGAGTGCTCACAGGGAAAGGGGACAAAGCTTCTGATACATGACTGAAAGCCTGTCCATTTGTCGTTTCCTTCTCTAACAGCACACAGATGGTCTTCCCTGAATTTCAGGTTTCCTGACAGTGGGAATTTTGAAAGGCAAAGATGTTTCTTGAGGCAGTTTAGAGAGGGCAAGAAATTACAGAAGGCCTTGAAATATTATCTAGGGCAGCTAAGAAACTGCTATTATTCTTTTCTTCCCCTTCCTTAACAAGAACTTTTCAAGCAGGGAGAGAAGCAATAAACTCTCAGCTCTGCAGGTTCTTGGTATAGAGCTTAGATAGAAAAGTAGTGAAAGACACAAAATTTGCACATAGCTTTTACAGATGTAAATGGTTGTGGTTCTAGTGGAGTCACTGAGGAAATGCTGAGGTATAGCAGATCCATATTTAGACTTTTATAGATACAAGTAGGCTTATATATATAAAAAATTTTAAAACTGTAGTTCAGTCAGCATCTCTATGGAAACGCAAATCATCTTAAACCACAAACAGCACAAGCCTGTTAGTCTCATTTGCATTACAAAGCTGGAGGGACAATTTAATTTAGCTCATGTTGGGGGTTTCATGTATGCCTATATATATTTATATATACATGTTGGTGTGTGTGCACGTGGCATTTGCAAATACACAGACAGAAATACTTCATAAGTATCTCTATAAAAAATAATTTCAATTCTTCCGCAGAACAGACTATCATCTGCTTGATGATAAATCGCTCCAGAAACTTTCTTTCTCTTCCAACCTGCTAAATAGCTGTTTTCTTACCTATTTCACTTTTGAGCTTAAAAATCTTCTGTGACATGCTGGTGGCAGGCTTTGCCATTAAAGCAGTGTTGTCCAGCCTTGCCACATGCTCTTCTCTTCCTTTGCAGAATAACTCATTCATAAAATCAACTTTGGGAATTATTTTATTTAAAAGGAAAAAAAAAGGCTGTGTTAGAGCCAGATATCTGTTAGGAAGAATTGTCACTGTAATTTGACTTGGCTATCATGTAAATCTTAACATCTTTTCCAAAACACACACATGATTGTGCATTTGGTTATGTTTTGCCTTTTCAAGGTTGGTTTGAGACTTTTCAGCTAAGGAAACAGAAAGGGTAAGAAGCATTAATACAAATCACACAAAATGTAAGATGACCTTTTGGAATTTTTCTTCTTGCAAGGGAATGGTTTTAAAGTATCAAACAATTTCTAAATGTATTCAGAAAAGTGCATGCCTAATCTTGAACACAGTTTGTGTGCAAATTATTGAGGATGTTGCAGCCAATCCATTTTATTAAAAGGTAATGGTCCCTAATTCTGACATATACCATGATTCATCACTGTGAGTGGCAAAAATTTTTATTAAATTTTTTTCATGCTTTTAAAGGGTAAAAAAAAAAGGTTTATATTTGGCATTCTGGCTAGGAAGAGGTTCATGACACTGTGGCTCTCTGTTTTTTGCTGTGTACTAATCATCTTGAAGTCGCTGCTGATCCAAAATAAATCTGGATTGGTATGGGAACAGCAAATAATCTGTACTGGTTCTTAAAGCCTGCTGAAAACAATGAGTTTTACTCACACACAATTCCACACTGCATTCTGTCCTTGGGCCACTTATGGGGTGAGAGTCATGCATTAGTGTCTGTCTAGCATTAGTGCCCAAGTCCTAGTTAGGAAATGATCTGGTGGAGTGCATGTCCTCATTTAAACCTTCATGTGCTTCAACAGTCAAAAAATCTCAGGGTGATGGGGACTTCTGTAGGAGCAGCAGCAGAGTTCTCATTAGACCATTTGGCTACTCTCATGCTCTTGCTGTGCCTGCTCAGACCAAATCAAAATCTGAAGCCTCTCTCTTAACTTCTCTCCCAAAGGGCAGAGGGCACAAGGCCAAGGTGGCTCATTAGGTATGCTCATTTCTGGCACTAACATGTGCCAGAACTAACACTAACACTACTATGGAGTAGACATATGAAAAAACCAGTTTCTGATGTGGAGTATTCCCAGGATTCTGCCCTGTGGCCAAAGCAGGACTGGTAAACTCCCACCATTGACCAGCTCATCTATCACCAAATGTTTCTGTGCTGGACTGGTTAAGACACCAAAAACCCTTGTTGAGTTCTCATATCTCCAAATAGTTTTAGGTCCTTTCACTGTTTTTGGTCATGTTTGAACATCTTTGAGATACTATCGTATTTCCCAAGTAGATTTGTGGACCTTTTAGGGACCTCATATATCTCCTGGTGTATTTGAGGGGTGGCTCTGGGAGATCTGTTCTTCCTAGATCCCAGCTATTGTCCTAATTCTACGCATAGGCTTTGGAAAGCACATTCCTTCCTAAAGGGACCTTTCATATTTTCAACATCTAGACTAGGTACCACTGAAGCCATTTGAGACAGCTTTGCAGCTCTTGTCCAAAATAGTGGAAATCTTAATAAAATCATTGATCTCTTGAGAGCAATTTAACAATTTGGTGAGGACAGAAGTGTCTTGTAGCTCTGATTTAGTACAGCATCCAAAGCCATGTTTCTTTGCTGCAGATTTGATGGGAGGAGAAAGAGAGCAATATCCCTTTGGTAGCTGTGTCTGTTCTCCCAGACATGGCACAAGTGCCCAAGTTCCTTAACCTGGTCAGCCATGGGTTGCAGTACCCCCATTCACATCTGTAGAGGCATCAGTGGAGCATGGCCTCCTCTCTTCATTCAGCCCTTCAGTTTTGCACACCTCTCCAGATGAGCACTATGAAAAGTGGGGAGACAACTATAAACCAGGAGAATTTAATGAGGCAGCTCATGCTTGTGGCATGGTTTAGGTGGTGGTGGCTGTCCATGACTAGTGGACCTCAGCCACGGCATGGTTTCCGCGGAGGAAATCACTGCTGGAGGTGATTTCTTTGCTGCCTGCTGCACCCAGCCCTACATGGTCTCATGAGGCTTGTAGTGCCCAAAAGGGACTCACTGTTTTCTTGTTTTACACAGCTTTTGTCAGTTTTTCCACTGATATAATATCTCTGATGGAGACATTCGCTTGGAAGTTTCATCTTTACCTCAGAAACGTCTGCTCACCAGTGTCCTTCTCTACTACGACTGATGTACTTCTCTTGCAGTGGTTTAATAATTTTTACAGTCTGCCATCACTCTCATAAAGGAGATACTTCCAATGCTTGTGTTTGAACTGAGACTAATTCTCTTGCTGTTTGCTGTTAATTTAGCAACTAGAAATTTTTCCTTCTCTGCAGATGAATAAAAGCAGTCTGCCAGATTCCCTCCCGCTGTCACAGGGATATATGCCTTCCTAGTGTTGCTTTTGACTTATGGAGAAAGGCAGGCAGCTTGCTTTGCATTGCTTGCCTCCCCCAAAGTGTCTTCTCACCCAAAATTTTATGCTTTCACCCAAGTGTCTTCACAAAAGTCACGTATCAAAAATTTTCAATGGGTGGAATTTAGAGACAGTGTAAAATGATGATTGAAGTTGGTCTTCCGTCAGTGTGGGACACTGGCTTCCCATAGTTTTAATATGCTCAAATAAAGCAAACCAAAGTAAAATTTAAAAGGGTGATTTAAAATATTCTACTTTGGCATTTAATGAATTAAAAAAGACTGAAAGCCAATGTGAAATGAAATAGAACGTGAAATTCTGAAATTCAGAGTGGAATCTGTGAGTTCAGTGTGACATTTCAAAATTTCCAGACGAATATGCAGTTCCTTTCTACCCTGAGAATAGCAACAAATGTCAAAATGTTGACATTCTTCACAAAACAGTAATTCAGAGTTCTAACCAGCACTAGCTGTATATCAGCTGCTGACTCTGTCATTGCTTCTGGGTGGATTGAATTAAATACTGTTGCTTCTGTTAAAATGAGGAGGAGGGAAAAGAAGGCAGTTGTGTCTAACAATAAGATGAGAAGCTCAGGACTTGTGGTACTGTGGCATTGAAAATGATGTTTTCCTCTTCAAGCTATTATAAGTTTCTGCATGAAAATCGTTGTGGGTTTTTTCAGGTGAGTAGGTGCTGGCAAGAGATGCAAAGAGGTTTGCACAGTGGTGTCCTTATCCTGACTACAGGAATATGGCACAGTCTGGTTTTTACCCCAGATTTTTGAAAGAGCGCAATTCTTGGCTCAAAATGTGCTTAACATGTTCACTTGAGAACTTTACTCTTTGTTCTTTGTATTATATTTTTATTATTTAAGCACTCCATATACTAGGCAGGAACCAGCTGATGACAGCAATTAATCAGTTTTTTCTCTTAGGTATCATTTCTTTGAATTGTTTTCCTGAAATAGTGAAACAAAGAGTTGCCAAACAATTACCTTGAAGTTTAAGATAACAGGGAGCCTGCAGTTATGGGAGTAACTCAGGTCAGCATATACTGAAAAACCAACTTAAATTTACAGCTTCAGGATGCAGCTTTTGCAGCTTTAGCCTTTAGTCAGCCACAATGGGTTAGAAATATAAGAGGAATGATTGAGAAAGAGGCTTTTGGCATAATACCTGGATGTTCTTTCTTGCTCCTTCTTAAAATAAGCTGAGGACAATGCCTCCACACATGATAAGGCATGGGGCAACCTTGAAGTTAATCAAGGGCTCTGCTTCTGTGCTGGTTAACCCTTGATAACCAAGTGTCTACCTTGAGAGATCCTGCCAGACCATGTTACAGGCTAACATAAGAATTTTGGGTCTGAGTCATGAGATGCAGTGAGTGTATACTTGCACAGCATCAGACAGGGAGGCTGGCTGGTTTCCAGGCAGTGGGGCTTGCCTGAGCTCAGGTCTCTAAGGGGCAGCCTGGTCTATAGCATGATGTGACAAGGATGGTTGGCCTTGCTACTGGCTTACAGCTTTCAGTACAGAAAGCAGCACCCATAAAAGTGAGTGCCACTTAATTTGCAGGCAGACTCTGGCTATTGTGTGTGATGGTGCTGCTGATTAGTGGGGGAGCTGGTTCCTTCCATTTAAATATACACTCAAGTCAAACCACATTGTAATTCTTTCAAAGCCAAAGCACCAGAGCGTGTGAGGAAGCTGTTCTTCTGTCAGATAACCTCTGTCATTGTCAAGTTTATTGCAATGAAGCCAGAACTTGAATGGGTAGAGAAACTTGTCCAAGGTTAGGCACCAGTTGATTAGGAGAGCTGGGCAGAACAAGGAGACATGAAACATCCTGGTGTCATTTGGTGGCTCTTCTCTTTGAGGTGAGAAGGTCTCTGGCTTCTCTGTTGATGTGAAACTTTGGGCTTATGACCCGATGGTAATGCCAATGTTAAGAGAAGTCACTATGCTCACAACACAATGACAGCATAGATGATGTTTTGAGTGATGTCCTGCTTTGGCCATGTCATTTGGAGTGGATCTTTCTGTATTTGGGTTGTTTTCCCACTGACCTCTGTGAACCATATTTGACGTCTTAATCCAGTTTATAATAAGGCACACATACAGATAAAATAGTAATGGTTTGTTACTGAAGCACCACTTTGTGTAGGGGGCTGTTCACAGTTTAAAAGATGAATAATTTTTCCCTGAATAGGGATGGTTGTGCATAGATAGGCTCTTAAGTCTAGTACTTCAATGAGCAGGCAAGTTAGAAAACTATCATGGTGCACAGTGAGCAGTGCCAGCCATGAAGATCCCACCAAAAATAGATATTCAGTTGTAAAGATTACAAAGTAGTCTATAACGTCTGTTGATATTTGTTTCACCCAAGAATAATGGTATGAAGCAGTTGCTAATATATGGTTACATTTACTGATCATAAATGTTTTGGTGTTAAACTAACATAATGGCCTTCCTGTTAAGATTTACCTCTGAATAACTATAAAGAAGCATGATAACATAGTAAATTTAATAGCAGCCTTTGGGGGAAAAAAAGTTTAAAAAAAAAAAAGAAGAGGTTTCCTATCACAGGCTGAAAGAACTCCTGCAAGGCAAACAGAATCTGCAATTACTCTGACAGTTTTGTTCTTAAATGAAAGTAATAGTGAATTATAAAGCTGTAAAATTGTTTTCACAACAATATTTTGTTTTTATAACTTACACTATTTCATTTAGTAGCTGCCTGGCTCCACAGCAAGTTACATAACATGATATTATGAGTATGATGCCGCAACTTTTTGTCTAGGGAATTAATTTAAGGGCTCTAAACTTTCCAGTCACATTTTCTTCTTTGTTCCAGACACAATGTATTCTCTCTGCTGGAAGAAATATCAGTTGAACTACATCTTACTTGTAGCAGAGTAATATTCATATGTCTCTTTATCCACACTAATAGGGCAGTGACTTAGTTTCACATGGCTCCTCAAAATAGTCCAGATTGAAATGGGCCATCTAAAGTCAGCTACACAAAACAAATTAGAAGAGTAGAGCTGCTGTGTGTTAGCTGATCAATGTAGCATTACCAAGGATTTTCCACAGTGTGGTTTAGCACAGACAGATGAATTATTCTTACTGTCAGTATCACTTGGCCTCCCAGTTAAATATTTTTCTAAACAAACAAACAAAATTTCCTCAAATGAGTTGGCTGCAACTTAACCTGACTTATTAGGATTAGTTTAGTCATCAATAAAATGGAACCACACCTGAGCTATAATATACAGCAGATTAGCTATCATAATTTTCATCCTATTATTGCCTAATTAGACTCTGCTAACACCTGAAGAATCTTTTTTTCAGGGTTTTTCTCCAGGTTTGTAAGAACTGGTTGTTCATTAAATGAATCACCTTCTTTTTTCTTGTTGCTGCGATAGAGTTTAAAGCAAAAACTCATGCTATTTCCATGGAGAAAATTGACCTAAGTGCACAGGGAAGCTGCTGCTGTATATATGTAAATTCCTTCTAGGCTGTCACCTAGGTGGACACCTTCTAAGGTGGATTCCTTCTAGGCTGTCACCAGGAAGCCTGGAGGTTTTTATTTTGCAGTCCAACTCAGCCAACAGAAGAAATCTCTGTGAGGAAGTGTCCTGCAACATTTGTATTCTTGTAAACCTCTGTTTTGTGTGTATCTCAGAGACTCAAAGATTCAGGTGACAATTTTGTTTTCCTGATCTGATGATCAGCATCAGAAAGGTGCCCTTCATCTCCTTCTCCAGCTTGTGTTAGAAGGCTGCTTTTCTGTTCCTTGCTGCATCAAAATCCTTTCCCCTTCCTATTACGCAATACTTACTTATAACCTCTCTTTCCACAGGCTGCATCCCAAAAACATGCTTTAGAAACACATCAATTCTTGCACGACCTCATTTGAATACTTCATTTAAAACTCTCTCCTGAACCCATTTTCTCAGCTGCATTTCCCATCATCGAGATTTTTCACAACTTTTATGTGTTTCTACATCACTTTCCCTCAGGGTTCTTGTCCTCCAAGGCTTAGGCTTAAAATTAGGCCTTTTGCTGCTGTAGAATTTCCAGATCACTGAGCAAGTGGTGGATGAGTCCCTCTAGTAGATTTTTCAGTACCGAGAAGTAATGAAGTTATACTGCAGGCAAACATGGCCTGTAGGTACCAGAGGGTGTTGGGAGTGTATGTGCTTGTGTTTGTTTCATCATGATGTTGCTCACCAATAAATATGTCAAAATATAGTTTTCAAATCTGAATTCGGCTTCCCACTCACCTTTCTGTACCATTTCACCATCAGGTCACCTTCTACTGAATAAATACAGAACAGCAATTAAAACCATATGTTTAATTAAAAGAAATTCAGCATAAATTTAAACAGAATGAAGATAAGAAAGGTAGAGGGATAAAGACAACTGGAAGCTCAGTTCTGTGTGACCTGCTTTTGAATAAACAACATTATATTCCACAGTCAATTATCCAAAAAGTACAATGTGTTCTATTGCCAAAAAAAGGTTGTCAGATAGAAGTGGTTAGTCTAAAGGACACATGCACTGGAGTGAACATTAGTCTATTGTACTCGGTATAATATTATACAAACAGAGCTGGCTTGTTACTGGCTTTTTCTCTTTTTTTTTTTTTTTTTTTTTTTTTAATTTTTGACCACAGATGTGATTATGCAGCTTTTTAATATTACTTCATGAACATCTAATTGCAGGCTTCAGCAAGAGGTGCAGACCTTGCTAGGGAAATCAAATAAGGTATGCTCTGTGCAGCCCAATAATAAGGCTTCCAATACAAAAGTGGAAAAACAAGTCATTAGTTACAACCATCGAACGGAGGTCTAATGGGAGCCACAGGATAAACATTCCATTTTATTATGTCTTCGTTATATGTTTTGCAAGAATCTGTGGTTATAAATTAAAATTGCTTTTTGCAGCAGCAGCTGTAAAAAAGTTCAAAATCTGTGAATGTACCTATTATTTTTATTTATATCACAGCAGGCTGCTAGCAAAATTAACTTTTTTCCCCCTCCTATTTGTTAGTTAAAATATGGGAAAAGCATACAAATGCATATCTGCAAGCAGCACTCAAAAATGCCCCCTGGCCTTTTTTTTTAACTCAAGATGGCATCAATTTAAAGTGGGAGACAAAAGAGGGGAGGAAACCCAAACATCTCAGATAAAATTAACTTCTTCACCATTACACAAGTTGGTAGGGTCTGGTGTTTGTTTAGAAATTTAAATTAATGCTAGTGAAAGCATCCAGATTGTACTTTGACAGATGAGACAGGGATTTGCTTGAGACTATGTCGCTGACAAAGCAGAAGAATTTCCAGGGCTTTTCTCCAATTGAACTGGCAATCGTGGAGACCCTGATTACCAGCAAAAAGAGCAGTATTAGAGCAGGATTTTCCAATGCTGTCTTCTGCCTTCTGAGCTGCTGTGCGAGGGAATGTGTTCAACCTCTGACTGCCCCAGACTCTCTCTTCTAGCAAAACAATTAATTTTTTTGTTTCTTAATACAGCATTTGGAAGTCACTGCCCCAAGGTAACAACCAGAGCAAGAGATCTGTGGAATGGATATTTATGGTGGTTGTAAACATCTGTTTCTCCTTTTAGAAACGATAAAAGACATGAAGTCGTAAACCTTCATCACCCTCATCAACCCTTCTGCTTCCATTTAGGATTTAATTATTAACTGAGCATAGGGAGCTTCTCCTCTTGAGGAGAGAGGCTGTACTGGACAGGAGATCTGTGGCTTTCGGTGTGCAAATCCCAAGCATCAGCAAATTACTTCTGAGCTGTACTTCCCCTGATCTAGGAAAGTCTTTTTACAGAAGCTTAAATTTGTTTTGTGGAGCCTGCATGTCCAAGGGGAAAAAAATAATTGTATGCAAATGAAAAAAAGGCAAAAAATCCATTGTCACAGAGACTTTTTTACTGTTTTGCATTAGCATTTCTGTGGGCCATTGAGAAAACAAGTCAAGGTGGTCTCGCTTGGGCTGGGAATTTCTGCTGTAGGCAGAGTTGAGGTTCACAGTTATCTTTCTCTGAAGACTGATCAGGAAGAGCCTCCAGAAAGGGACCACAGCACTTCTCTAGGATGGATCAGATTAAAAAATGATACATGTTACTAAATCTCCGTGGTGCTACTCTTGCTGCTCCCTGGTCATCACCATTGTAATTCTGGTACTTGTTCTAAATACTAGATAGTGCAAAGAATTCAATACCATGGAACCTAATTGTTTTTCTATCATTGGAAAATTAAAAAAAAAAAAAAAACCAAAACCCCTGTGTTTAGTGATGAGGAACCTGTTTTAAAGTAAAACCCTGGATTTTTCAACACAAGATGAGTTCCTGCAAGCTTTGCCTCCCACTGTGCTGCCAGTTGCTGAGAAATTATTTTATTTCCCAATTTAGATGTTGGACAGTGACTCAGTATGCCATGGAAATACTATCATTCTAGCAATTTTCTCATGTGGTAGCTCAGCTTAATGTCGGAGAAATGGGTAGTTATGAGTCCAGACACTATAACGTTGGACTTGGGTTCTAAAAATAAATGTTTGGTTAACTTTTAGTTGTCAACAATTTTCTACTGCCACACATGTTAGAAAATGGAATAAATGGCCTCATGCAATTCCAGGCACACTCTGTGGTCAACAGAAGTATCTGCAGAAGATTAAATATCACAGTAATACAGATAAATGCGGTGGCCACTCTCGCCATATGGCATGTGCACCCTGATGTTTAGAGCCTTGAGATCAGAAGAGTTAACTGTTCAGTAAGAAGAACAGGTGAGCAATTGTGCATCCAGATAGACCTTACTAGCATGCCTGATTTCTCAAATGTCTCCTTTCTGGCTTTAAACTTGGTGATTTAACCTTTTTCATTCTTAGTTTCCTCTCTAAAGCAGGTATAATGTTTACCTCCTGTATCACAGTGGGGGTTTCAAGACTTGATTGTCTGCAAATTAGTTTTAAAGTCTATAAATGCAAAGTAGTGTTCCTATTTTCTCTGTGAAAGGCAATGAAAATCATGTGCAGAGCCTCTCACAGCAGGCACAGTGGTTATTTGAAATGAAGGATATTTCTATACCTTTGTGTGTAAATGAAAGAAAGATCTCTCTTAAATCTGTGGCTATTAAAAACAGTTAACTTTTAGCATTTATTTAGTGTTTTATATTGTCAGAGCTCTCTTATGAATCTCAACTAAATTCTTCAAAAAGCCTCTGAAAAGCTTATGGCAATATTCTGCTGTTATGGTCATTTCCCAAGACTCACAGAGGGAGAAAGCAGCCCTATGGCTTCTCCTCCCTCAGTGACAGGCAGAAGGCAAGGACCTGTTCCAAGCAGATAAAAAAGGTTCCCTCAGAGGTGGAGAATGAGCTATTTAATCAAGTCATACAGTTTTATGAATAAGTCAACATTCAGAGAATGAGGTATATACATTCCTTGAGGAGCAGTGCAGAGCTGTGACCTTGTCTGGATCTAAGGGCTTTGGTGGGATTTAGGATGACTGTGGCCCACCCTCCCACGTGCTGAGTGTGTGCTTAGAGCAGAAATATGCAGCGCCTCACTGTGGCTTAAGTCCCTGTTTTATTTTGTTGCCAAGCATGAGGAAAGACCAGTGAGATCAGGCATGACTACTGACATCCTCAGCTTTCCTGTTACTGAAGCATCTGGGGAACCAGATGCAAAGAATGTGGGAAATGAGGAAGGGGATATATGTTGTTGCCCAGTGTTCAGGGTTGTTCAACCAGTTTCCTTTGGTCTTCAGTCTGAGATGGTTCATCAGACATTTGGTGGCCATGTTATGCTCCATTTGGTTTTAGAAGGCTTTAAAACAAAGTAATTTATGGGAAGAGCTGTGTTGCAGCTGGAGTCAGGCTATCTCTGTACAGTAATTCCAGCTGTTGCTGGAATGAGATGAGAAACCAGGAATGGAAGCAAGCAGACATCCAAAAAAGCCACAGCAGATACAGCACCTCATATATGAAGCACAAACACGGAATTTGTATAGAATAATATTTTAGCAGTGAGTGTGATCTATCCTATGAAGGCTCTTGAGTTGTAATGTACAGGTTTTAATTTTGCTGTGTGTATATTGGACCAGAGTGATGTCACTATAGCAGTATTGACTTTGGAGCAACTCTGTTGATTTAGTAACAGCTGGGAGTATAGATCAGAGGCTAACATAGTATTGTCATCTGAGGTTCTCAAGCAAAAGCTAGGAGACCAAGAAAATCATAGAGTAGCCTTTTCTGTTCTCATATTTCCTGCCTCCCTAAAACAATTACACATTGAACCTGTTCCTGGTACAACAGTGACTTTATGGTTAGCTTTAGGGGAATCAAGACCTTATCCCTGCTGGTTACCAGCCATACCATTTTTCAATACTTTCTTTTGTGAGACATTGTTTCTAAGCAAACAGAGATTTTACTTCACATGTAGGAAGATATCCCTGTGTGAGTTCTTGTAAAGAAGAAAGAAGAGGAATGCTTTAACAGAACAGCTCAAGTAAATGACACCCTGCAGTAGAAACTCATCCATTTCTGGGGAGGTTTGCTGTAGCATTCAGAGTGAGCTGTGAGTGATTGAGGCTGTTTCTGAACAGACACCACCAGCGATGTGAACCTGATCAGAAAGGACTGTTGGCAGTATAGATAGAGAGCAAAGGTAGGTATCAGGAGGGGTTGGTTGTGAACATGCATCCTCACAGATACGAAGCAGAAATAATGTTGAAAACTTGGGTCCTTTTTACAGATATACATTTCTTCCTAGGCTTTCTTTCCAAGCTCCCTACTCCTGGTTTTTCCCAGAAGGATTTCTCTGAATCTCACATCCTGTTTTTCTTGGACAGAGTTTTTTTTTCCTGCTTCTCTTACACTCTGCACAAGAGGCAGCTGTTCACTCCTCCTCAGTGATGAATATATACAAGGGTCAGTGTACAGGGTCCAGAGCATTGTGATGACAGTGAGCAAGGCAGCTACACTGAGCTTTTGCTGATGAGAGTTTATTACTCATGGTTTCATATAAGCTTATATCTGCATTGGCTGTTCTGCAGATGCCTTTCTTCCCCAACACTGATTTTTCACTTGAATTGCAGGAGACTGCAATTCCTCAGACAAGGTGTGTGTCTTTCCTCAGACCTGTGTGATTGCCACTGGGTAGATCGAGACTGGCAGAAGCTCAAGAGATTTGAGTGCTGGGAGAGCCATGAGGACTCAAATTGTGGGACTGTGGGAATGAATACAAAAATCTACCTGACAAAAAGAAGCAACTTGGCAATTGCTGACATGTGTTTAGTTGGAGGCTTGTTGTGGGATATTAACACTGAGATGCATGCACATATGTATAGACAAATATCAGCTGGGTAATAACACTTCTAGGGTTCTACCCATGTCCTCAGCGTTGGCTCATCACCCATGATTTCTGCTCTTTTGTACCTCCTATTCATGAAGTTTAAAGTACTTACACTGAGGACTGACTCCTAGGCCTTCAGCTGAATATGTGCAATGAGTTGTTTTTAATCAAAACATTATATTTGAGTGGCCTAATGTCAGCCTGTAGCACAAGGAATTCACCACCTTGGTTTGACAGCTTGGACCCTGTATTACATTCCTTTTACCTGGGAGTTACTGTGGATGAGCTGTTTTACACTGGTTTCCCCCATCAACCTACTTGTCCCAGGCATGAGCAATTCAGGTGGCTCATTCTCCTTTCATAGGAACTCTGGTGGGATCACTAAATCTTCCCCCTAGGGAAGAAGCCTGGACATTACTGTGTGCAAGCAGTGAAGGACCATAAGAATGCTTCTGAGCAGGCAGCACTCATCATGCAGATGCAAAACCCAAACTTGTTTGGGTTAAGTAACATGCCCAAGTCCAAAGAGAAAGTGGTGTTGAAGTGGGGGAAGTGAACCCAGAGGTTTTGACACACAGTGGTCTGTGCTTCCCCTGAAAAGGAGAAGTTGTAATGGCACCTGTAAGGTTTGCGGGGTTTTGTGTCAGGCCATCCAAACCGCCAAATCCAAATTTCAGTGAGTCTTTCGGTTTTCCTTTGTTCCTGCTTCACTGGGCTCTCAGAGAATCTCTGAGAGAAAAGACCATGTCTGTGTGTCCTCCTGGGAACTGCTGGGCACCACTGGTGAGCCTAGGAGCTGAAGTCCTGATGTCTTTCAAGTGATGCTTCAGAATGACATTGCCTCTCTGGCTGGGATGGCCAGGCACGGGGCAGTGAGCAGAGCAGACAGGGTGGGTTTGAGAGTGTGTGTTTGCTCAGCAGAGCGCAGCTGCCTTGTCTGCTTTTTTCAGAGCACAAGGGAAAGGGGACAGCCAGCGGTCACCAGCCACCTTTAGTAAAACATTATCTCAATTAATCCTTTGGTTGTGTTGTTTATTAAGGGACAGCACTGCCCACACAGCATGTAAATTTAATCCCCTACCATGTCTTAGTCAAAAGGCTAGGGCAGCCTGACAGTGCAGCAAGCCCAAAATTCCTCCTGTGGATGACGCTGAAAGAGCAAACCTCAAGAAAAGCTTTCAGTGTAGCTCAAGGCATAGCCAGTCCTGCTTGTTTGATCTCTCCCTGCTTTCCCTCCCTTGCCACCACAACACACATTAGCACTTGCTGACTCACAAATGTACACTCTACCCTCTCACTCTACATCTCTCTCTTGCATCGTCTAACAAACAAGGAGCTTGTACAACTGTCTGACTTCTGGTGAAAGCACTGAGCACCTTGCAGAGCTGACCTTCAGTGTTTTCCTTGTTGCAGCATGAGCAGGTTTTAACTTAAAAGTGACAGGTCGAGACCAGGGCCAGACTAACATTGTATTTGATGCTCTGTTGGTCCAGCAGTATTTGTCTTGGTTATACTGTTGTAGTAGTAGTGAATTACAGAAGTTCATTGCTATTTCTCCTCCTGTGTCTTCAGCATCCTGACCAGTAATACCAGTAGTCCTTCCTTATTTATTTCTTCCCCAAACCAAGAGACTGTTAGACATACCACCTTCTGCAATCTTGTGTTCTGGAAGGCCACTGCATATATCCATTACTCTCTTTATCTGGGCCATTTGCAGATCTACTGGTGCCTTGTATATAGATCAGCCTCTTGAGAGACCTCCTATTTTCCCCACTGCTGCATGAGCTGTTTTGTTCCCAGTCTTTGCTTTGGAAAGTTTTCTGTTGTCATTCAGTGTCTAGGGAGCTGCTGGCTTTCTTAAGCACTTTAGTTGGCTTGTGCTGGGACACTGGCACTAGTTCGGTTGAGACTGGTGATCTCTGTATATTTGACATATCGTTTGATCTTGTCACGCCGTGTGTTCTCTAATTACACTGTCCTGGATGAGTGCCAGTAGGAAGAGGACAAGACATACAGCACAATATGAGATGGCAGAGAGGTTTTACTGGTCTGTGAGGAAAGATTTTATCCTGCCCTTTTAGCAAATGTTTGATATTCACAGGAATGTCCAAAGTGCTCTCCTTGTTCTCAGGAGCTGGGGCCCAGCTCCAAACAGTTGCAAAGAGCCCTCTCAGCTTTGCACAAGGCTCTGTGATGTGAACACATGGCTGTTTTCACCCATGTCCTCCCTGCACAGGAGTGGTGTCCTTAGTGCCAAATCACCTTTGAGCCACAAAGCACTTATTAATCCCACCAAAAGTTCCATGACTGACTGAGACAAATTCACCTTTGAAAATTGAACCAATGCAGTGTGATGACTCAGAAACATCAAGGGATTTTGCTATTTGTTTGTTTTGAACCACAAGTGGTGCTGCCTGAGGTTTACCTAGGGTCAGGCTACAAACTATAGAGCCAAATTTTGACTGTGCTGATCTTTGAAGCTTAGCTCATTGTAGGAAAGCCAGTCTTTAACTGGGATACATAATCAGATTTGAATTTCACCTCAGAGCCAAGAACAGATCTCTAACTTCTACAGTTATGCATTTTCTGTAAAGTACGTATTTATAGTCAATGTGACACTACCACATGACTGGTAAACAAGCAAGTCCCAAAAGTAAACACTGTAAAATAGGAAACCTATGGACAGTATTTACATCATCAAAGTTTCCATAAATATCTTCAGCTATTATCATTTGTCTAATGTTGTCATCATCTTTTTTGTTTTTCTTAATTGACTTTGTACAGATTCCTTTTAATGTGAGCTACACACCATGTTTTGCTGATATTTTGTCAGGGAGAAATGTTCATCTGATTTAGAGGGAAATCCTGTTTAGTCATGAAGATAAAACAAAGATTTGTGTAGTAGGTGCAGATTATGTCTGTTTTCATCCTTTGTTTTAGTATGAATATAGAATTTGGGTGGGGAGAGCTGATGCTCGTTTCTAGTGCTAAACCAGTTGTTGATCCTCCTAAACTGAGTGAAAGGAGCAAAAACCCCGTGAAAAGTAAAGAAGAAGTTTTTGGGGCATGTGCCACTTCAGACTGGGGAACGTAACTTTTGCTTTCCGTATCTTCACATGTGATCTTGCCAAAATTTCTAGCATGCTCACAGTGCTCTGATTTCATTGCTGCTTTGCTTTTTTTGACTTGTGATCATCTCGGCTTCATTACTAACAACTAACCCCTTTCATCACTCTCTCTTTCTGTTTATTTAGAGATTGACCTTTTGAGTGTTTGTACTAACAGTTTCTCTTTGTGAATTGTTCAACCACTGAAAATAAGTTCCAAGAAAGGGAATGTTATTTTTCTCTTGCATAGTTGCAGCACTCAGAAGTTGTGCCTGCGCACCTGCTTTTCAAATGAAGCACACCCAGCTGCTCTTGCCAGTTTTGGGATGCCCAGAGCTTAGGAGACAGTGCCCTGTGGTGAAAATTAACAACTGTAATTTGGCCTAGAGGGTGGCATTAGGATATATTGGCACCAGTGATAACAAGGGGGTCAAACATTTTGTTTTGCATCCCCTTTGGAAAGTTTCCTCTCAGGGATGCACAGTTTCTCCAGAGCTGTACACACGAACAGCATTTTCTGCCATTTGCAGTGCTGGCTATGAGAAAGACTTTGCAGAACCTGCAGCATTTAGAAAAGCAAAAGAAATATTCTCTCTTTTTTTCCTTACAGCACCCGAGACACAAAAGGCAGAGAAATCTTGCATATGGAAGAGTCTGCACATCTTCAGTTTTTTGTAATCCTTGGCTATAAACAGAAGTGTACATTTGTTAACAGGACAGCAAGGTCTTGGTCTGGTAGTCATTGTAGAAGTTAATGTTTTGTCTTCTGAACCATTGATAAAATTTCCTGTATGAGGAAGAGGAGGCAGAAAATTTCAGCAGGAAAAAGCAGAAACTCAGATCAAAGTAGAGGAGCAAGCACGGAAAAAGCCCAGAAGCTCTGTTTGCTCCAGAGCAAAGCAAAGCTGAGGAATGGGAGACACAGAGAAAGCAGGACACTAAGGATTGATGTCTACCACAAACAAAAGCAGCTTTGGAATGGTTATTGCATAGGACAGCACTTAGGAACCCCAGTGCTCAGAATTAGGCTAGAGTGACTGTGAGGGCTTTTGACAGTGCTCTAGGATGCTTCTCCTCTGTTAAGTGTGAGAGAAACAAGAAACCACAGGGAAATAACTGCAAACCCCCTTGTCAAAAGCTTTGAAAAATCTTCCTGACTTTTACTTTTCCAAACTTGACACTGTTACTCCTAAATCTGTTACATTACAAAACAACACATGTGCAAGCTGCTGAGTTGCTGTTTAATGAAGCATAGTTTCCTATTGCCTGTGAGACAGTTTTTATACAGACATGAGGTTTGCACTTTGGTTTGGCTACTGGAGCTGAGCCCTGAGCTCGAAGGACTGCAGTGGTCTCAAGCAAGGGACAATCATTCTGTTATTTCTGCACCTCATTTAGCAACCCTGTTGAATTATCTGAGACTGACCAGATGAAAGCCAAGGTCAGATTCCACGTCTTCAGCCCCAAGAAGAGCTATGAGAAATTAATCTTCGTGGTATGTGGTATCACCATTCAGCTGCACTGTCACCTGCAGTGTTCTAACCACATGGTGCAGGAAACAGCCATACATTGAAAAGAGAAAATATTCTGCTCCCGTCACAGTCATTTCAGGCCCAAAGCTGGGTCTGGCCACGTCCTCTGGTGCATGAAAACTTTCACTGGCTGTGGGCTCTGGCATCTGCCTTGCACACAGGTTTCTCAACCTTCAACCTATTGGCTAAGAGCCACCTTTTGTTTAAATCTTATGGGACTGTGGCTGGCCAGGTTGGTCATGCTGAAGTATGTGAGTGGTGTGCCTTGCAGGCCCCTATGATCCATCTGTAAGAGAGATTAACCTCCTAGGTGTCCCTTGCCAAATCCCTGAGCTCTGACATGGCCAGGCAGTTCTTCAGCCAGTAACTCATGCTGGTGCTGGTACAAATTTCCCAGTATCCCTGGGTTAGCCTGTAAGGTTGTTGCCTTCCCCTTAATTCCTTTACTCTGAAACTGCCCAAATGTCATGGATTAAGCCAAAACCAGCAGACCAAAGCTTGCTGTCTTTGATCTTGATTACAGTAGGTTTCTCTTTGCTTGCTGCATTTATACTTTTCCTTCCTGATTATCTGGCTGTAGCTTGCACACCCAGGATCCATTATTTATTGGTTGCAGCTTCCTTTGCTTCTTTGCTGTGGTCCTCACCCTTCTCCTTTTTACTACCACCTCTGTTCGGATGTCTGGGTGGACTGGGACCAGTGATACCACTTGTCACCCTGGGTGTTCATCCTCAGCCTCACACATCCACCATCCTCTTTTGTCCTTGGTGCGGATCCACCACTCCCTGCCTGTCACTGCTGTCCTGCACTGACAGCCATACTCTGAGAGTTGGGTGCAAATCCAAGCAAATTAGGCAGAAACATTCAGACCAAATGGATTTCTTTGGGTTTCAGGTCATGTTATGAGGACCAAATGAAGCATTTGACACCCAACATGCCACTTGAGTGCTGGAAGCAAAATTTTAACAGTGTGGTCACCACCCTAACTCTGCTCCATCACAAGACAGCAACTCCATAATGCAGCATCCAAGCTGGGCAGCCTCTGCCCTGCCTGCTTTTTGGTGGTGTTAGAAAAAGGATGCCTTGGAAATGGTAGTTGTGGTAGACCAGTTCTGTGCGTCTCTGACCTTTGCTAGGGACAGGGCATGATTTCCTAATTCTTGTGTTCTGCAGCAATGGGAAATATTGGACAACTGGGGTAATGCTGACCTACAGTTTTGGGAACATGGACTGTATGGAAAGAGGCAGAGATGGGGAGTAGAAATTACCTGTTGAGAGAGGGATGTAACTAATAGGTCCCTGCAGTTGTCTTCCTTTTTTGGCTACACTTTCCCTCTTGATTTCTAGCATGGAGAGGAGCAGGGGATGCTAGAAGTCTTTCCTGCTGGCAGAGAGGAGCAGTTTGCATGTGTCTCTGCCAAAAATGTACATTCTTGAGGGAGCAGCCAGGTGCCTTGGTGTCACCCAAGATACCTCAGTTCATTGAATCTTAGAAATGTAAAATCTGGGAGGGATGAAGACTCTCCATGGACACTATCCCATTCACATCAGAAAAGCAGGATAGAGCATATCTCAGGGGTGACCTTCCAGACACTTCTCCTGGCAAATGGGCTCCTGACCTGAATTCCTGCTGGTGTGGTACTAAGAGGGTGCCCAGGTTTAGACAGTCCTGTCAAGGTGTTTCTTCCATGGCAAGTTTGATAGGAACAAATGTGGGCCTGGCCCACATTGAGGGCAGTCAGCTGCTCTCAGGAATGGATTTGGGAGGGTTTGAGAGCAGCCTTGTCTTCTCTGTTCCCCAAAACAAGGAAATCTTCCTTTTTATTGCCGAAGTGTAATTTTTTTTCCCCTTCAATATAAAATCAAGTCCTTAGGCCCAAGTGTTGCAAATATAAGTTAGCACCTGATCTTTCTCACTAGAAATAACTGTGCAATGAGAGTATGATACTGCAGCTGTAACACATTGCAATCCCTCTTCTTTTTCTTTCCTTTAAGGACAATTTTTTCTCTCTGACGCCGAGCATTACAAATACACATCTGTATTTGGCTGCTAAAGAAGCAGCCTGAGTTATGATTTTCCATAGTACAATGCATTTGACTTCTGTAGGGGCTGAGGGGATGCAACAGTTCAGAAAAGGTGACCTCTCATTTAGTGTTTACAGATGCATTTCAAAGCTTGACTTCAGGCACGTGAGTTTGAAAATGTTTGAACTAAAGTACTTTTCCCCTTTTGGTTTACTGCCAGCTCTTATCTGGTCATTACTGTAGCAGGTCACCACATTATCCCTTACTAGCAGCTATCAGTAAGTGTCAATTCCCAGCAAATGAATTCAGCAACTTGACAATATTTTTTTTATGATGTCTATTTAAAGATGACAAAAATCATAAATCTTGTAGGTTTGTCACTGAGAGTTTTTATTGAGTTTGTTGATGAAACAACTTCACAGCTCAGCTGAAGAGGAACTGCAGGGTATGAAGAAGCAAAAGACTTTTGATAGTGTGCAGTAGTCCAAGAAATTGAAGATAGAAACCAACTTGCTGGCATTCTATCCATATTCCTTCTTCCTGGTCAGAGCAGGAACTTCTCTTCACACCCCTGAGAGAGGCAGAGCATTTTCCAGTCCATCTGGAAAAGAGGCCAATCACTACGTGAAGCAGGGGCTGTTTTTAACCACGGGAGTCAGAGAAGGGGAATTAAGACCTGGAGGGCGGCAGTCAGGGTGAGCGTCACCTCCGTGAGTGCAGCAGTGTTTCCTTCTCTCCTTTGCATCCTGCAGTGGAAAGTTCCATTGCTATACTGTTGTTTTACAGCTGCAAATTTTATTTGCTGAGGAAAGTTTGAATCTCGTGGACATTTTGATAACAGCCCATAAACTCTCCTCCATAAATCTGTTTGGTGAATTCTCTGGTTACCATTTGAAGTCTCATCCTCTGTGCAGCCCAGTGGCTCTCATTGACACTTTATTTTGCAGTCAACAAACTGACTGGCAGAATTTATGGAGTAATTGCAGCATTATGCAACAAGTGGAAAGGTTTTCTTCTGTAGAAGGAAGATATAATTGTAACAACTAATATAACTGCTTTAGCAACCACCCTGACACCAGGTTGGTCCATAAAATTCTGAAATTGGATTGAAAATAGTATCTAAAAAGTGTGTCTCAGGAATAAACTTTTATTTAACAGAGGGGATAGATTTTAGCTGGTTTTAACTGTTGAAGTTATTTTAGGTGTCGTTCTGTATTCTTGAAAAGTAGAGATTTGCTCAGCCTCCAAGCTTCAGCAGGCTGATGTTACTTTAAACTGTGGCATAGTGCTTCTGCAGTTGTAGGTTTATCAAAGTTAATGCATTAAATGTAGTATTAATGTCTTCTGTTATAACAATGGTTGTCTGGTGTATCTTCCACTGTTCATTCAGTGGAACAGTCAGTCTTGCATTACCCATCAAAAAATCCCCATTCTGCAGAGATGAAAACAGACTGTGAGGTAAATCCAAACTAGGTTGTGCTTGTCTCTGAAGAGAAATTACATTTTTAGAACCTGGCCTTGGCTAAACTCCCACTGACTTTGACTGAGCCAAAATTTAGCCTGTGATATAGTAAGCACCATTCTTTTTCCCTAAAGTGAAATTGAGTTGCATCAGAGGTCCTTTAAGTGTCCTTGTATGATTCAGTCTCCCTGCAAATGATACTTGACCAGCATTCCCATAAAACATGTATGCACTTAGTCAAAAAACCAGCAGCACTGACTTGTCTGTGTCCAGAGTGCACAGCTTTCCTTTCCTCTTTGCCACGTTGTCTCAGAGGATCCCAGCTCCAGTGCCTGAATGCTCTCATCCTCTGAGATGAGTTTGGAAATGCAGCCCCAAGGTGAAATGTCCTGCACTGGTATTAAGCCCAAAGACAAGTGACTCCATCTTGTTCACAACTGTTGTTGTGGCACTTGCAACTTGCTTCATGAAGTTGCCCAGATTCATGACCTATATGCTTTACAGGTAGGTGTGTGTTTTTATACTATATTTGTGTATATTGTATATAATATACATATATTTACTATATACATGGGATTATATTTTTGAAAAATCTTGGTCTTGTCTCCCACTAAGTCTTTTCTCTAGAGTATCCAAAGCAGTTCATGGAGAGGATATGTTAAAAAAGTTTCAGTCTGAAGAAGTGGAATTGGGATGTTGCAAGCTTGCCCAAGGGAAAGAAGTAATGTAAGTTTAGTGCAAAGCATTTCACAACGTTGACCTCTGGTACATCAGGCCTAAAGCCTTTACTACATTTGCACATGATTTTGGTATTGCCAATTCCTCAGTTGGATTATCTTAAACTACTGAGCAAAACTACAAAGCCTTTTCTTTGTCATTGCTAAAGGGTCTCAGGGAACTAATTGCCACAGCAGAGAGTCCTGAACTGTGACCCTGGGCCTGAGAGCTGCAGTGGATTACTGTCCTGTGTGTGGCACAGCACACAGCAACACAGTGGAGACAAAGCAGAAGAATTTCCAGGGCTCTGATGTCTTGTGCTGGTTATCAGGCATGCTAACAACATGTTCAGCCGATTTCTCTCTACTCATGCATATTTTAAAATGCCATTTTAATAACTGAAGGCTTAATGATAAACTTCTAAACTTCTAATGTTGTTTACACAACAAACAAAACAGACCTATTTTGACAAGTCCTGAATCTTTGTCAGGTGCTATTACCTTGTTTTATTACAGCGCTGGACTTTCAGAAATTGCAGTAAATAAATTAATGAAATTAAAGCCCTGTGGTGAACTTCAGCCAGGGCAGGGATCCACTGGAGGCTGTCAGCCTGCTGAAGAACACCACTTCATCCTCTCTGATGAATCACCACGTTGTGTGCAGCATTAATAAACAAGTGCCAGAGAGAAAAAAAAAAAGGTGTTATCTAGATGTAATGAACTCCTGAACTGACTGGAGAAGGTGACATGCTGACAAGAAGTCATCCACTATGAAGCAAGACAGACCCCCTCACCTCTGGAGCCCAGTGATAAGTATCACAAAGCCACTGTTATCTGAACAATTATCTGTGGAGCCAGCCCTGCATGGTTGCCCCATTAACATTTCATGTGCAAGGAGATGAAGCTGTGAATGCTTAAAAGTCTCCCAGTGGCTGAACTGCAAAGCTTTTATATTTTCTTTATCTGAAGATTTAGCACACAGGCGTGTGTGTGCACATAATCTTCAGCCTGGAGATTTCAAGCTGTTAGGTAAATGAAATGTTTCAATGACAACTTTTTTGGGTTTTGTCACTAGATACTGTTAGCCTTTAGTAAATTAGGAATAAATACTTGCAAAGAGAGTTTCATTTTTCTTGAGCACTATTTTCTGGTGGCAGCTGGACAGATAATGCAGCCACAAAGTGAAACTTCTTTATAAAGAAGTGCAAGTACAAGCTCTTCTGAGGCTTGCAGGCAAACCCCTGCAGCTTCATAGCAGTAGTCAGCAATATTTCAAACAGTGAGAAGATAATGGTCACTTTGAAATGTAAGAAATGGATTTGGATGGTGAATTTCAAAACCAAGTGCTGATCCAACAATTGTGACCACATCTGATTGCAGCAGTCATGCTGAAGGGGGGCCTGAGTCATAGTCACACTTGAAGCCTTTGTGCATCACTCTGGTTGTAAAAAATGGGTTTGAAGTGGGGGTTAACTGATCTGCACCTGCCTAATGCAGGAACTGTTAAAAAAGGTGTAGGGAAAATGTGAACCAGGCATCTTGTGGACAGGAGAATGATTTTTTTGGTTTATGGGCACTTATAGAACTTTCCTCTCTTGCAAGAAGGTGAATGTGGTTGTCTCCACTATTATTCTGCCCACCTTGAAAAGAGTGGGCTGCTCAGATTGTCTGAGGTAGTTTTTTAAAAGGTTGTTTGGTAGTTTTTTAAAAGCCCAGTTCCTTTGAGATGTCCGGCAGTGAGATGTGTCAGTGTCTTCAGCAAATGTTGGGTTAGGTTTTTGAATGTGATTTAAGGTACTATGAGCTGCTAATTTACTTATTTTTCTAGTCTGTCCTGCCCTCTTGTTGACACAGATGTTCTGCTTAAACCTGGAGCAGGGGAAAGTGTATCTGCCCAATATGTGTGTAGGTGAGAGATTTGCAAAAAAAAGTAGTGCAGGCTGCAAAATGGAGAGAAGTCTGAAAAGTCAGATTGTGTCTCTGGTCTTTCTCATGCATTCTGACAGCATGAACAAGTCTCTAAAAGCATATCTTTTCTAAAATGCCCCATTTCCATTTCTCCCTCTGTAAAGCTGCTGTTTCTGTCCAGCCAGCATGAGTTGAGCTGTGGAGTTCATCTGCTTTGTGAATTAATTACAAGGATGAAATCTGCTAAAGGAAAAGAGATGAGAGAAAGCAGTCACAGGAGCCCTGTGGCTCACATGTCACCGCTGCTGCCACGGCTCTTTCAGCATTGGACAGAGCTCTGCGGGGCTGCCACAGCACAGCAAACGCCCCAGCTGTGCTCCCAGCAGCACGGCTTCCAGAGGGGCTTCCAGAGGGGCTTCCAGGGCTGTGCAGCCTCAGGCCATCCCAGCAGGGCTTCCAAGGCTGTGCAGCCTCGGGCCATCCTTCCTGAACTCCAAAGAGTTTGCCACAGTTCCTAGCAGCATCAGCAGAATGCCATAAAAAGCTCAGTACCTTCTTTGGGCAAAAGATTTAATGGAATTTGGTTTTGGCTGGTTGGGTTTTGTGTGTGCTTCTTTGATGTTATTTCAGATAACCTAGTGGAAACTTAAAGATTCACTTATAAACCAGTATAAAAATAATACTGCCCATCTGTTTAACTAGTCTTGGTCTGTCTTGTAACAGTTCATTGACCATCTGTTACTGTGGCGTAGAGATAGACATTGTGAATCCACTTGACTGTGTGGATTTCAGACTTCAGTTTATTTTTGGTTGCTGGTACATATGGACCCTGTTCTGTTACTCTTGATGTGTTTGTTCACAAGGACTTCTTAGCACTAATTTCCCTGGGAGGGGTGTTTCAGAATGAGGGAAGAAAGGGAAGAAAAGCAAATAATTTTCTACTTCGCTAATCATAAATAATTTTTCTAATTTGGATCCCATCTCACTGTCTTTTCCCCGGCAAGCTGTGTGGATGGATGAAGCAGCCAGGGGAGAGTGGCAATCCAGATGTGAGCTATCTGATTAATGAAGTCACTGTCAGGCATGCATAGTATAATTCAGACAAAATGAATCATTTCAGAGTTCTCTTATCAGTGTTTCTGCTGTCTCTCCTCTTTCACATGGTGTTAAAGGCTGGGCAGGGTGTCTGGGCCCTGCCACAGTGCTCCTTAGTCTCCACATCCAGCAGGTGTCTGATAAATTAGAATAGTACTTAGTTGGCTGTATGCATTTGCAGGGCCTGCTTGTGGGACATGCTCTTGGTTTTAGCAGTGATGCTCTCGGTTTTATTAGTGGTGCTTTTTGTAGCCCAGGTTATAGTCTATGCACCAGGCAAGCATCAGGAGGAAGTGTTTCCTTTCCGGGGCAGCCAATGTTATGAAAAAGAGCTGATGTTAGGCTGGGCTTGTTCATGCTTGCAGATCACCATTTGTTGCCTTGTCTGTGGTGTGTGGCTGTTTTATTGACCCTTACTGAGTTCAGTCTTGGTGAAAAGCCCTGGAAGAAGATTTTTCCTAAGATCATAATGCTGTTCCCTGTGGACAGTTTCCTGGCAGAGGGTTCATGGTTCAGCAGAGCTAGAAGGGGTGCTGGCTTTTCTTACTACTTCTTTTTTACAATAGAGTGAAAATTCATGTCTGTAGTACTCCTGCCTCTGGGTGACATGAGGTGGAAGTGAAACTTCCTCAGCCTAACCAGGTATGAGCCAGGCAGCTGCTAGGCAATTAAGCAAAATGTTGACACAGTCTCCATTCCTTTGACGGAAGAGTTTTAGAATGGCTGTGCAGGTGACGCAGGAACATTCCAGGAGTTGGTCTGTACTTGTTCCTATTGCTCATGAAATCCTTTGTTCTTTCTTTCTGAGTTAGCCTATTTAGACAAGCAGCAGCAGCATTCATTCAGGCATCACCTAGCACTCCAAAAGAATCAAGTTCAGCTCTCGATCAGCTATAAGCCATCACAACTCCTCTTGTCAGGAAATCCTTCTAGCACACACAAATGCTGTGGGGAAAAATACAGCCATGATAAAGGAGGCACAACATGAACACGGAGACGGAGCAGTGTCCCAGCAAACTGCAGTTTCCAGACTGGGGGAAGCATTTCAAAATCCTACCAAGACCCACAGTATCACTGTGCAAAAAAGTAAGTTCCTATGCAGTGAGGAGAAGCAACCAAATCCCCTCTCACTGGGAATCAACAGCACTTCTCTGTGTGTAACTATAGCAGAACATGTAGGCAAAACAGGATTATGGTTCTGCATTAGTTATCAGCTAATTAGCCCCTTGTTTTTAGACAAGGCCTACTTTATAAAAATCAGGTGAAAGGATTTCTTGCATCTATTACTTTACCAAAGCTTTGTTAACACCTCAACACCTTTAATCTCTCACCATTCTTATTTGTATTTAGTAATCTATCTGAATTAGAAGTAGTGTGACCCATTCTCTGCTGAGGCCAGACTGCCAGTTTATAGAAATTACTGAAACGAGGCGCCAAAGTAATGTAAGGACAAATGTCTCCCTGTACAGATTGGCATGAACACTGGAGGCAGCATTTGAGCGTAATATTGACTAATTATTTAACCATGAGTGGCAGCTTTGAACATTGTGTTCTTTTTGCTTCGCTTCCCACATTTACTGTGAATCCTAATTACGAAGAGAACAAGTATTCCTTCTCAGGTCGCTGGAAACACAGCAGCCAGCTCTGGGAGAGTGCATGGGATGCAAAGTGGAGGCAACGTGAACTGTTCATCAGCTAGTTCTCGTGCTAGAGCTAGTACTATGTGCTAGCACTAGTACTCACTGAGCAGATAGAGCAGGTGTTGGCAGGGATCTGGTCTGAAAATTCAAAAGCTGCTGATAAGAGAAAAAATAGATCGTGTACTAAAATGCATAATTGGAAATGAGCCGTTTAGATTATTAGCAGCATGATTTTTTTTTCCCACTTCCATTTCAGAAGGCTTGGCTTTTTAATGATTCTTTCTGTGATGTTAACAAGAAGTGTCCCCATTTGGATGGTTTTCAGTAGAGGTCATGTGTATCAAGAGATCTGACCCCTAAAAGAGGAATGTAAGCTTCTGGCATTAACTTTGTGCAAAATATCTCTGCCACAGATGGAAACTTATCTATATTTAAAGGAATATGCATGTACAGCAAACAGCTGGATTTCCTGATTGAAAAGAGACAACTGACAGTTTCTTGAGAAGGCAGATGGTTATCTTATTCTTTCCCTTGCTACTGTCTTTTGGTCTCCTAACCCATGATGTGAAAAATAAGACTTCAGCTCTCAACTGAGGCAATAAACATGGCAGTAAGGTGGTAATTAATGTTTAGTGCTGCACTGAAATTACCCTGAGCAATTAGACAAATACCTGATAAGAAAATTGATCCTATTTATTCTGAAGCCCTTAGAGAAATGGACTGTCTCTTCATGTGTGTTTGTGTACAGTCAGATCAGACTCACGACATGTGAGTCTGTCAGGGACAGACTCCACTCTCAGTGGAGATTGTCCCCCATAGGCCCCCTGGAATAACCTCTCTAAGTGCTGAGTTAGGATTGATGTCTCAGCTTTTAGTTGAAAATTATGCCAATTACATGGCCTTATGCCTTGCCTCTGTCCCTTGGAGAAAGCCTGTCTTCACTGTAGGATTTCTTGGGTTCAGAAAACATGGTTTTAGCTCAGCCCAGAGATCGGCTGTGACTCTTGAGTCTATGTGTCCTCTCTGGCTGTGTGCACATTGCTGGGCTCTTCAAGGACACCCGTCTGCCGCAGCTCGTTGTGCACCTGCCAGCTCAGCCTCTCTATGGCTTGTTGGGTTTCTCTTCCATAAGCAAAAAGTCACCTGGAAGACTTTGCTTGGCCCTCAGGCTCATTCAGAGTTGTGGGAGGCAGCTGGAAGACAGCGAGGGCCGCAGTGGTGGAACAAGGCGTGCTGGATTGCTGTCCATGCTCAGCTCCCCTCGGCAAGCCTGCCTGCACACACCTCTGCTTTTGTGGCAGATTGGTGCAGGAGCTGTGGCAAGCTAAGGACACCACTGGCTAAAAGATCACATTGCTACTGCCTTAAGGTGCATTCATGGAGGCGGGAGTCATGTGCAGTGTAAATATATCCTCCTACTCTTTCATCTGGGGTCAGATGATGCCAGGCTATTATATTAAATGTTCTGTTGCAGTATTTTCTCTATGGATGACTTTGTGAATGATACTGTTCTCCACAATAAATTAGTTGGAAATCCCCTAGCACTAGACCAGTCACAACCTTTTGTTTCCATTAAGTTTGATTAAGTTAGCTATGCTTGCTACTTGCTGATTTTCCTCTGTGAGAAATCTAGTGCCTGTTTTTCCTGGAAGTGCCCAGTGGATGATTTTAACTACAGAGGTTATTGAGATATGCCAAAACCAAGATGTCGAGGTTGGCCTTGAGCATTTGTTCCTGTATTACTGAAAAATTTATTTGTGATGTAAAATGATTGCCAAAAGCCCATTAGGTAACTTGATGTCCTCTGTTCCTTCCTATTTCCAAAGTCTGCTGCAGGACTCTGCTTCCAAATGCACTTTTAATAAACTTGCAATTGCATTGCTTGTTTTAATTTAAGGTACCATTTCTGCAAACACAGAGTTGTACCACTTTCTTTTTGCACTTAATACTGAGTTGGTTGTGAATATTAATTAAGGGCCATTAGCAGAGCAAGTGCAGAGCAGTGCAAAATGTGACTGAGCACATGTGCTGTGCTGCAGTCTGCAGTGTTCTGGTTGTACCATTTTTTGATGAGATTTGAAAAATTACAAGTGAAAACATAGTCTTCCTTTATTAGCCACTATTATTAGAACCATATGGCTTGAACTGAAAAGTAAAGTGTGCCTGACATGTATCAACCTAGAATGTGTCTGCAGGTGAATATAATTTTTGAAATGTAGATTAAAGGGGAAATGAAGGTGGGACAGTAGCATTCACACAATTTGTCTAGGAGATGCTGGCACTATTTCTCATTTTTAAGGTCTTGCTCCAGGGTCTCTGGAGGATGACACAGAGGTGCAAGGCAATTTCTCAAAAGGAATGCTGATATACAGACATGCATTTGCATTCAGCTTTTTGTATTCCGTCATAAAATGAGACTAATCCTTGTTTGTGGAGAGGTTGACACGTGATACGTAACACGATTCCATGGAAGATATTTGCATATTGGCGTGCTGTTGCTGTGCTGCTGAGCAAAGTTCAAGATGAGACCTTGACCATCTTTGCCTGGCTTGTCATGAGATAAGAGATCATGCTGTCACACTGTGTGAGAGACTCTGTCCTTAGGAAGAAACATAAATCCTTCTATCTCAAAGCAGTCTAATTACAAATCACCTGGAGTGAAGAAGAAATTAGTCTTCTGACATAATATTTAGTATTTTGTTGTTTTACATTTCTTGGATTTTTTTACCCTTTCATCATCAGGTGATGGTTCTTCTCAAAGATGCAACCCTGTAATGTGTGGAAATTGCAGCTCTGGCCTGCTCTGGGGATCATGTGAGTTTCCCCTTGTCCAAAGAGTGTTATGAGTACAGGCATGTGGACACCCAAGATTTGTGCTGTTACTAGGAGAAGGAAATGCTTCTTCCTCTGTCTCAAAAATTAATGCATTTAACAGGTCAAACACAGACTTTATTTTATTCCTTCTTGGGATAAAGAGGTTTATGAAGCAATCTCTCAAAATCACTTCCAAATCTTTTCTCTCTTGTGATTTCTTATTTATACAGGCTTGTTAGGTGTATCCTCTCTGCTACTTTAAGGGTTTTATTAAGTCCCTGTTGGTATTGAAGGACATTTGTCTAGGCCTGCAGCCTCGGTGTGTGAGTACCAGTCTGGGGAACCAGCCACTGCTCTGCTGTCCCATTATCTCCTCATGCAGACAGGGCTTCCAAGCAGCTGGGCTGAATTATATCTCACTTCCTATTGGCATATTTCACCCAGCTGCCATCACAGGAGAGCCTCATCGATCCAACAGCAGCCACTGCTAGCCTAGCATCAACGAGTAGCTAAAAATAATGCAGGGTAGAAAAAAATACCTAACATCTAAATATAAATCTCTAATGTCTCAGAAGGGAGCATTGCATTTCCTAATCATTCCGTTAAATTGTTTAAAGATTGATTAATACTGAAAAACCTTATGTTTCCACCTTGGTCACTGGCCTCTCCTTCTCCCAGCTTTTTTTTAAGAAGGCAGAAATTTCTTTTCCCTTCTCTCCAAGTTCTCTGGTAGTTCTTCCTTTGCTTGTGTGCCCTTTGCCATAAGCCCTGGTGGCCACTGGAGCAGTGGGGAGCACCATGCAGTGCCCGGCCACATTTGCAGAACTGTGCTGGCTCCTGCAGCACCTCTCAAGGTGCAGCACATTAGGGGAAGTGAAGGGGTCTGGGGGACACAGTGTGACACTCAGGGCACCAGTCTTGCCATCTGCAAGCCGACACAGCTCCCATAAACTCAGCTTGTTGAGTTGTGCCACCTGGGCTTGCCACCCACCCTTAACCGTAGCACAGGTGGAATGAAATAACACACAGACATGGAGAAAATGGAGAATGGATTTTTTTTCCCAACGCGTCAGCTGGCTGCCTTTGAAAATCAAAGGCTAGAGTGATTTCTTTCTTCGGGAACACATGCCAAGCAATCGTGCTCCATTGTTGCTGGCAGATTTGTTTTTGCACACTTCAGACAGGAAGAGCGGCACTCTCGGGGTGAAGATGCTGGCACAGTCGAGTGAGATGGGAAGAGGGGAAAGAGCCGGCGAGCAGCGGGGAAATCTGCAGGGCTTTGCCACGTTCCCTAGCAACCCACGCCCCCAGAACCGCTTCCAGTGGCTCCTCTTCATCAGCACAGCTGCATGTGCTGTGCGAGCCTCACCGTGGTCTGGCTGGCGCTATTTTGGGTGTAAAACACGAAGCGTGTGATTGCAGCGCTGTCATGGGCATAAGGGCTTTGGATTGCTCTCTTGCACAGATGGGAGCAATTCACAAGGAGCGTTGGGAAAGTGACTTTCTGTTCTTGCTTGAATGTTGTCTGGTACCAGCTAGTAAATACCGTCTTGTGGCATAAAGACTTTGCGATGAGTAGGTTAGATAGCTCCCCTGCCATTTGTTTTCCCCAGAAGGTGGTATTGCAGGGAGAGCTGGCATCAGTGTTTCTGGAGCAACTTCTTTCCTTCAATCCACAGCGGACACACGTGGGTTTTTGCGCAACAGACATGTGGAGCATTTTGCAGTCTGGGGTACCTATGATGATTTTCTGAATGCTTTTTGCCTGCCATTTCCATGCTCCTGGCCAGACTCACTGCATCCTGTCTAGCTTCTGGGAGGTTTTAATAGAGATTCAGCACCGAGTGCCAGATGGGCATTCCTGAGGACTAGGACAAAAGAAGCCGGTTGTTTGTCTAACACAAATATTTACTGCCCATACAGTGGGTGCTCTGAATGTGCTGCCTCATGTACCTGGAGTAAAAGGTGAAGATACAGCATTTTGGAGATGGTAAAAGCAGGACAGGGCCTGCTTAGGACCCAGCTTCTTTATCTTACCATGGCTGAACAAACTTTCCTTGATTTAGTGTTTGGAACAAAACCATCAAGTAACTTAACACTGCATATGAGCTTCCTTTCCTGTAAGCAGCTTCAGCCCTGAAGATGATCCATAGGGCTTTCAGCTGGCTTTGCTCAACTCCGTTGCAGAATATGTCACAACTGCTATCACAATCACAGAAGCATAAACAGTAAAGCTGGAACAGACTTGAAGATCTGTCTGCTGCTCAGAGACAGGATCAACTCTGCCTAAGCTATTCTTCACAAATATTTGTTTGTTCCTACTCTGAAAAGTCTCAGTGATGGAAATCACAGACTCTCCCCAGGCAATCCCTTCCAGCACTTTGCTGGCCTCACTTTCTCATCCTCTGTGTTGCAAACCCTCTAAACTGTGTGAGTGATTTTCAGATGAGGGTCACAGGGAGAGGGCCTGAATCCCTTATTTCATAGTGTAAAACTAATGCAGAAGGGTAGAAAGGGAACATGGAGAAAATACATTGTATTGAGAGAAAGAAGAGGAAAAAGTCTGTAAAGTGTTTTATGTTCTCAACTGTTTTTCTAGACATGCTGTTGAAATTTGCATGGCTCTTAGGAACAAGTGTAGATGAGGAAGGAGATGGAGGATGCATGCTTGCTCTGAAAATCCTCTACAAAGAGACAGCTCCTCAAAAGGAGCCAGGAGAGAGGAGGCCCTGAAAAGCATGTTAGCTTGAGCTGGGAGTTGGTAACAGGAGCCCATGAAAGCCAGTCTGATATGTCCCCCACAGATTGGGACAGAGACTTTTAACTTAATTTTTTAAGTAAACCCTGGAGTGTCACCTGCAAGGAAGCAGCTTCAATCACCCATATCCTCAGAGAGCAGATTCTTTGTCTGTGGTGTTCACTCTTGGTCTGGCAGTCTGGAAGGCAGTTTTCTCCCAGTGTCATTTGTTCTGTGAGAGACAATGCAGCTGAGGGCTGAGGGGGCTGCAGTTAGTCGGGTCTGGGTTTGGACAGCCTTATTGACTCAAACAGTGCCTCTCAACCAGCAAATGTACACCTGAGTACATTGCTCAGTTTGGCATGTTGAGCTAGATTCTCCATTGCTGTGTAAATCAGTGACTTCCCTGGAGCGACTCTGATTTGCACCATCTGAATGTCCAGCCCATCCTTTTCAAGTAAATTCAACAAAATTATATATGTACACCGTTGTTTTTCCCCCTTCAGCCTTTGCTCAGTCAACCTGTGAGCTGCTCAGTCATTAAAATACAGGAGGCTGCTGCTGTTGTGGCTGAACAGGGCATGAAAATAGTTCACGGACAAAGTGATCTTCCCTATACATCAAAATGGTCCAGGCACAGTGTTGTGTCCAGCCACAGCCCTCAGCTTCCTCAGCTCTAATTGCATATGCCACCACCTCTGCCTGTTCACTCCATTCTCTATGAAGTACTGCTCAACCAATTAGTGAGATAAGCCTTTCTCCAGCCCAGGATAGATGTGGACAGCCTTCTTAGCTGCACCTCTCTGTACATGGAAGAATGTTTTGACAACTAAACATGGATCTTGTTGAACTGTCAGTTTGACTAACACTCCCAAGTGTCTCATTTATTGAGCCATCAGGCTCGTCCTGACCTCCTCAGAGTCAGTCCCAGCCTCACACAAAAGATGGCACAGAAATAGAGCTTGAGCGTGGCCTTCTGAACAGGGTGAGTTTCTTAAAGCATTTGATGCCTTGAACAGTGTAGATCATTAGGGCTGTATGTCAGTACAGTGACTGTGCCCTCAGGATGACAGCAGCCTTAGAGGCTGCAGCTGAGGAAGTTAAATTCCCTTTCCTTAGTGCACAGCCTGGTTTGGCTGCCAAGATCCTGGGGCTTTTTGAGAGGCTGATGAGAAAGCAGAGGATGAGGAAAAGTAGTAGAAAAGCTCTGAATCTGGGGAATTCCCTTCTGGCTCCAGTGCCAAGCAGAATCCCTTCTCCTTTGCCCTTTATTCCATAGGTACTTGTGGAGCACATAGCACAAGCCCCTGTGCATTTACCATCTTAAGCATCGTGGCCATAAAAGTAATTTTCTGTTTAGCTGGAAAGCATGCTTGTGACAAATATGGGATCATACACTACATGTGGCAGGGATGTGGAGAGGAGGATCATGTGACATTGAAGCCCCATATACAACTTCCCAAAGGGAATCAAATGTGACACTGAGGGTGTAGTGCTCTGCGCTGGATGTCTGTTGTCTATTGTCCCATCAAAAACACACACGCACACACATGTACATCTGACCAATCTCATAGACTGAAACTGCTGGGTTTTGTTAGCATTGGATAGTTCCTGTAGAAAGGAGATTATTCAGTAAAATCGGCTGACACTGATGCCTCTCCTTTGGTCTTACCTTCCTGATTGCTCTCTGCTCTGAGGGTGCTATTGCCTTCCATTTCACACACCTCTTTGCTCCTTTGGTCTTCCTTAAGCCACTCTTCCTGTGGTGGGTACATATCTCCATGTGCCCTCTCTGCATGGACTCTTGCCAGCTCTGGAAGCTCTGGAAGTACTTTCATCTCCTTCCTCTCTGCCTCATCCCATCCTCCTCTTTGATGCTGGGCTCTGGCTCAAATCACTTACTGCATGCTGCCTTCTGAGTAGTTTTCCCCTCTTCCTACTAGCACTTCTTTTCTAATTGCTGAACTAAGGTTGTTCTGCCTTAATTGCTGTATTTGTGTTGCTAAATGCTAATTTGCTCCCACCCCATGATGCCAGAGCCCTTCTTCCAGATCTGATCTGCACCTCTCTGCTTCTGGGGCTCTTCTTCAAGGGCCATCTCCTGCCCTCTGCACAAGCAGGGGTCATAGGATCCATAACAGGAATAGAACAGCCAACTCCTGTTCCAGCAGGTTGCAAGGAAAAGGTTGAGACCCTTTGAATATTGAATAACCACGGTGAAATTTCCTGCAGCATTTTTTGATAGTCCATAATCCCTGCTTCTTTGGCTCTCTGCCATGATTTGGCCACCAGTTGGGATGTGCTGAGTCTTCATCCTGTGGTGCCCTCTAAGGAAAAAGTAATTCCTCTTCTCTTGCTGCCCTTTTCTCAGCTCCTCTCCCCGTGTGGTTGTGGGAAACTCCTGAGAAGGTACAGTTTTTCAAGGAAGACCTGGAGCTTTTATTTGAATAATACTTTACTGCCCTGGACTCTATTACAGGAGAATTATGACTTTGTTGAGAAATTTCTACTGCTGTGAGCCAAATGAGAGATCATTTTTGTAAGTACATTGGGTGAAATAAATTATAATATAGGTGACGGGCATTTACCCTGGCCTTTTTCCTCCAAGTGCAGTATAGAATTTGGCACTGCTTTGTTCTGAAAATATTATTTTTGATTACCTGAGGTAATTGATAGTGAAAGATGTACAAGTCTCTTCTAAAGCAGCAGTGCTTAGGTATCAAGATGACACTTACTCGAGGCTGCAGCCCTTCACCCTTTCTTCCTTCTTTTCTTGTGTATTACTCCCACTGCTCCTGATGGCACTGTTTAATTTCACTACCTCTCTCCTTATTGCCAGTGTGTCCTGTCCTCTGCCTGCTGTTGCTTAGCATCACAGTAGCACCTGCAAGTGCAGGTACTGCCTTGTGGGAGCAGCTGCAGCGTGACCTGGCTGCCAACCCCTTCCCCAGACTCTCGTGTGAGTGAGCTGCATCAGCTCTGTGCACAAACTCCCTGCTTTTGGTGGGGACCTCATATAGCAGAAGATGAAGGCTTCTCTAACTTTTTAATCACCAGTGATGACCAACTCCAGCCTGGTAATTTTTTGAAGAGGCTCTTGTCCTTGTTTGGGCTGGAGATAGAGAGGCCAGGGCTTGCTGGTGGCATTGTGGTCTGCTCAACACTGATGGGCCAGGCGATTGCTCCTTATGAATTAAATAACACGTATTTGCAAATGGCACTTGGCGTGATGTTAGATGACTGAGCTGAAATCCAGGTGACCTACAGATACCTGTAGAGGGCTCTTCATGAGGAGAATTAGTTGTTTTAAGCACAGCAAAGTTTCAGTCTCTTAAAGGTCAATAAAGCAATTCAGCAACAAAACCATTCATATAGCTGGTATAAAATACAGAGATGCTTTAATTGAGGTAGAGATGAGATGAACTCTGATCTTTACTGCTTACATATTGTCTTGAGTTGTGTCAGTATCCTTTAAATAATCTTCTCTACAGTCTTTCACCACAAGACCTGGAGGTGCAAGCAAATGAGGTCTCCCTCTGACTTTAATGAGTAGCAATCTTCTCATTATTATTTGCAAGTTCTCTTTTCTCTTGCATCACTGGATAAGGTGTCACTTTGAAAATTTTTGTCACCCTTGAAGCACACCTTGGCCGAGAGGTGAGCACAATAGGAGGGCCTGAACAGAATCCAGATGTCTCTTAAATTTCTGACTCCTTTTCTCTGACTCAGTTACCTGAGAGACTCTAAGTGAAATGAAGGATTATACTCAGTGCTTACACTCTCTGATATGTTTGGAGATCCTATCTTCTTTCCAAAGGAACTTGTGCCCATTTTGTTAAAAGGGGTTGGCACCCTCCAGTAACCTCTTCAAGAAACATGGTCTGTGCAAAGTTAAAGGAAAAACAGGAAAGCTCTTAGAATGAAAGCAGATATACATAAGGAAAAGAGAACAGGTGGTTCTGGGATTGGAACATGAGTAAAATGGAGAAATCTCCCAGTTGTGAACTAAGGAAGAAGCTTCTGAGTCCAGCAGGAATGTAATTTGCTTTTGCCACACTATTGTTTCCTCAAATATTATTCTTATCACTTTTATTTATACAAGACCACCAAGGGCACATTCTGAGACAGTGTTTGTTTTGAAGATGTTATAATCTTAAAAGACAAAATCTAGACACATATGAGTGAAAGGAGGCACAATTTTGGCTAATAAAGGTAATTATTAATAGTCATGAATTGTACTCATTCAGCATCTGTCATTCACTGATCTCAAAGCATTTTGTAATGAAGAGTTCATTGAGCCTCTCAAACTCTCTTGCGACAGCCAAGCATTATGAACACCATTTATAACAGCAGGGTGCAGGATCAGACTGGTTAAGAACATTGCTGAGGATAAAGCTCAGGAATGCTACCCTCCAGTGCTATGGATGTTAAACCAAGTACCCTCTCCAGTCTGAGAAGCCTTTTTTTTTTTTTTTTTTTTACTGTAATTTATATATATAATCTTATAATGTTAAGCAAAATATGTAGTCTTCATTTAAGTCATTGGTGTCCTGGGAAGTGTAATGGCCCATGTCACAGTTTACTAAAAGTGAGACTACAGATAGTGGGTTAAACACACTTGGTTAACCATTTGTTTGCTGTTACAGTTTTCACATGAAAAAACCTTATATTAAAACTTGTCTTGGTGATGGAAAGTGATATGGTTTTGGGTTTCTTTGTGTATTAAAACAGAAACACAATTTGCATATTTTAAGTATCTTTTCTAGCCTATTCAGGCTTCTGGCAAGAAAGCTATATTTAAACTGTTAATACAATATGAATGCAAGTTTCACATGCAAAATTAGTACCATTAAAATGGTGAGATTTATTTTTCTTTTGAAACAAGTGATGCCATGGCAGTTCTGTTTTTGTTACCTGCTAAGGCCCCGCATCTGGGGCCGCCTTTTTTTTCACTGGGTGCTGAAGCTGAACCGCAGGGCAGGTGGTACTGGTGCTGAGCACCGGCTCCAGCCCCAGCTCTGGGGTGGGTGAGTGGTGCTGGGGCAGTGCTGGGGAGCTCCCGGGCACTGCGGGTGTCACAGCGGCCGCGTGCTGAGCCCGTCACACCATGTCACCCCTCAGTGTCTGTGGAAACCATTCAGCTCTGCCCGCCTTTGCAAATAAAAAAACTTAAGAAAGGGCAAAGCCCAAATATTTCCTTGGATTTTAAGGGTGCTTCTGGAAGGGTAGGCTTTGGAAGGAAGGTGGTTCTGGAAGGGTAGGCTTTGGAGGGAAGGTGGTTCTGGAAGGGTAGGCTTTGGAGGGAAGGTGGTTCTGGAAGGGTAGGCTTTGGAAGGAAGGTGGTCTGGAAGGGTAGGCTTTGGAAGGAAGGTGGTTCTTTCAGTCGTTTCATTGTGGCAATGAATCATCTGGGCAGCTGAGTACTGTGTCAGCAAACACATCTCTTTTCATCAGTATGAATACTGAAGCATTCCTATTTTTATAAGTTTTCCTCTGTGCTTGTCCTATTAGATGGGAATACGGCTTGGTTGGTGATGAGATGGTAAGCTCTTGGAGTGCCAATCACTGCCACTGGAACCCTCCACAGCTTGATGTCTTTCAGTAATGCCACCTTGGACTGGCACAAGGGAGCCCTGTACAGGTCTTGAGGCTCATCACCTCCCCAAGCACGGAGTCCTAGATGCACTCTGCACCCCAGGATCTATAGCCAAGATGTCAAGAAGTGAATTCAAACTCTTGTACAGCAGTTTGGTGTGGAGCTCGGGATCAAAGCAGTGAGACTATTAACTCCTATGGAAGCTTATGGCTCCTACTCTGAAATGCAGATTTTGACCTGTTGAGGAGGGGAATTGAGAAGCAGCCTGTAGGGTCTTTACTGCTGGTGATGATCCATGAGAGTAAGGGAATGCTTGACTCTGAGCCCAGAGAGATGTGGCAAGGCAAGCAGCTTAGAGCAGAATAAAGCCTTTGATCTTGAAACAAATAGACGAGTGAGCATAGGACTTCCTGATACAATTTTATGTAGCAGACTGAGCTCTTCCAGCCAAAAACATAGGGCTACAATGGTACAGTCTTTTTATTTGCATATGGATATAATAATGGTTCCTCATTCTCTCAGTAGTGCCATCCAGCTGTTCCTTGAGTTCTTGGTTTTTTTTAAAGTGCCTAAAATGTCTGTTACCAAAATAAGTGGGGTTAATGGAAAAACACAAAACAAAACAGCCTGCTCCCCTTTTCATATGAGATAAGCCTTGACAAGTAAAGCATATTTGTGTAATGATAGGGCCAAGAGGCCCCAGGCAAGATCAGGCACTGCTGCATTTGTTTCTGTATATACATTTAAGCACCAATGGGACATTAAAATGTATTATTTTATCTGTGAAATATAGCTTAAATCTGCTGTTTCCTGAGATAACATGTAAAAAATTTATTACTTGGAGAACCAGCCACTGCTTTGTATTTTATAATGAGAAATGGTCAATGTTGCTCCATAAAAATCTTGTACATCTGCTGTTAACTCTGAATATATAAATAGTCCATAGTGTCCAGCAGAAGCAAGGACTCGCCAGAATAGCAGTGGAAGGTGTCATTTAACAGTTGTGCTCAGTGCAGAAGCCAGAAGCAGATTGTGGTGTTTACAGAATATCCAGTTTTTATAATACCTAGCAAAAATAACCAGCCCTTCCAGATTCAAAACATTAGTGAGAATATGAAGAATAGCAAGAAAAGCTACTTAGTCTGTTTACATATAATAGCATAAAACAATCCAAGGACAAAACAGTCACATTCTTTTGTTGCCATGCTTGATGTTAAATAAAATGCTCTGTCTCTGTGTAGTCACTTATGTTGTAGAAGCTTGAACAGCTCCACAGAACTGATTAAATTAAGACAGAAGTATTGCTAAACCCATTTTACAGAGTAATTAGGATGCATGTATGGTGAACCTGTTGAATTCAGTATCAGTACACAAAGACCAAGATTTTGGGTTCGTGACTGTAAGCTAAAAGCTCTGCTCTGGTGAGTCAAAACAGACATCTGTATAAGCAGCCTGATTTTCAAAAGTCCTCAATTCTATCATGATTTTGCATTCTGGCTCTACTGTCTTTTAAAACTATCTATAAGATACCTTCCCTTCCTACCTGTCTGCATCCCAGTTTCACAGTTAAAAAAAAAAAAAAAAAAGAGAGACAATTGTGCAAAATTGCAGGGTGTGAAGTTAAAACAGAGGAAAATACCTTTATTGTTATTATTACTCAAATTCTGTGTAGCTTAGTGCCACAAGAGATCACTAAAACTAAGGGCTTAGCAGGATTAGGACAGGCACAATATGCATGGATAGTTAAGCATACAGTTGCAATAATGAAGTTTAAAAATAAAGAAAAATATCCTCTAGAGCTTTGAAGCGGTTGCAAAACTGTCCTATTTCCAAGCCAGGCAGTGTTAAACAAATGAGGGCTCTGCTGGCAGAACTGCACATTCTGGATTGCTGGTTTGCTGTGGGGTGGCAGGGCAGGTAGGCAGTGAGGGAACCGGTGGTTTGTTCCACTCTGGCATGTCCCAGAAGAGCCCTCTATCCTGGCAGCCCAACACTTGAAATGTTGGTCTTCTGGTGTGGGCTGGAGGGCACTGGCTGTCAGTGGGTATCTCCTCATGCAGGGCAGCTTCTTCAGAGGGTCTTGATGAGCTATCCTCTGACCAGGAATAAACCCAGGAACGTGCGTGCTGCAAGGATTCCAGGCAGAATCCTCTTTTCAGGAATCTTTATGTACTCTGGCAGCTGTAACCTTTCAATGGGAAAATAAATCAGGAATTCGAATACTTTTTCTAGTGCATCTCCTCTGTAAGACTTGGCCTTAATTATAAACTGAATTACAGCTGTAGGCAATCTTGATACTTCCTTGGGAGCACAGCTCATGAGAGATGTGGCACTCTGCTGGATTTCTTGCTCTGAAAGTTTGCAATTGTTTTGGACAGTCAATAACTTAAAAATTAAAAAAAAAAAAGTGGTCTTTGTCAAACCATTGAGCAAAAAATTATGCTGCAATACTATTTAACTGATGATTAGCTTTGGTGAGTGAAATGAGAAGATGAACCTTATGCAGTTGAAACAGGAGGGAAAAAAATGAAGAGAAAGTAACTCTCAGTGAAAGATGTTTCTGGCTGCCTTTCAATTCCAAGTTCAGCTAATTCTACCTTCTCAAAAGAAGATAATTTCAACGTTTCTGTAACTGGGAACACGTAATTGAAGTTATTTTCTCCCAGAGAGAAGAAGCTTCTTCTACAATGTTCACAAATGGACTAGAAAAATGACCACATACAGTGGATTCTGAATGATGGTGCATTCATCACAGCATCGTCTTCAGATGTCTTTGCAGATTTTGTAGTGCAGTTTTTATCCATACAGGTAAATATTTATGTGGGGATAGGGAAGGTTCTTGTTGGTGAATGCACCACAGTGACTGCAGAGCTCCCTTTCCTGGGCAGCCCTTACAGCTGAGATAGGTCTGGAGTAGAAAACATATGCCAGGGAAGCACTGAAGCAAGTATCAGCTTTGAGTACCAAAATAATTATGCAGCAATTCCACAAAACTGCTTCTTTTGACCTAGCTTTTCAGGAACTGAACTTTAATAAGGAAGATGAGCCAGATGTTGTTGCAGCGTTTTGATAGTGGCACAAGCAATTAGCTCACTTCCTTTGTAGCATGAAGATACTTTCTGCTACAGGACTTAACCCTGGAAGTGCTGGTGTTTTCCTTAATACCCCAACTAAGTATTCAGGACAGTGTTTATTTAGGAAGGCTTTTGCATCTGCACATGCTACTGCAATCCTCTTCTCTTCCTGAGGTTGCTCCTGCAATCTTCTCTTCCCTGAAGTTGCTTGGTGTTTGATGAGAGTAGCAAAGGAGGCACTCAGGTGCCTGTGCTTCCAAAGCATAGTCCCTCCTGCCAGCTTCTTGCTGGGCTCTTTTCCATTTTCGTGGGTCAGTTTATCATCCCTGGTGCTTCTGTGATTAGCCAGACAGAGTGGTGCTTGGGGTCTGCAAATCAATGCAGTCCCTTTCTTTGAGCTGTGTCTAGCTAAGAAAGTGGATAATTGTGTGCATTAAGGTTTGTGCTTAGAGAAAAGAAAATGCATGAAATTAACTGGTAGATCAGACAGCAAGTTGAATTTCTAGACAGCCTTCATTATTGTGCAGATCAGGAGAAAATAGAGGAAGTTGATTATAAACAACAACACCACAACTCTGTTTTGTAAGGAAAGCCAGAATTGTATTTTTACCCTGACCTAACAAAGGAGGAGGAAGGAAACTGTTTTGCTGAAACAAGTATTTTATGTTGGACTAAGGATGCACTTTCCTCTCTATGTGTGTGTGTGTGCGTGTCCCAGCAAACAGCATGTTGATATGCATGAAATGCATTTTCCTGGAGGCACGTAGTCAACATGTGCCATGGGAGGAGGAAAGAGATGTGCCTAGCACTACTTAAATACTGGTCAAAAAGGCATAGCATTTTAGTCAAAATAAGTCAAAGTGTCTCATAACATTGTGGTTGGTATTTGTTATTTCTGCTGACATTGGGTACTGGATAGGAAATCTTCCTGGTTTGGAAAAGTGCAATGTAGATAAAGTACAAGAGCAGTCTATTTATTGTACGTATGAGCAATGTGGCCTCCAAAACCAGAGAGAGTCAGACAAAACTGAAAATCTGCAAATTTTGGTCTTTCATTTTAAAGGGCATAGTCCAAGACCTTATGAATTAGTTATGGAGGGCTCCCCAGCTGAGAGGTGTGGGAAGCCAGCATGGAAAAGAGGGAGAGGCTTCACCCACCTCCTGCCAATGCCTGGCTGTGGTGGCCTGCAGGTGCAGTGGCTTTGGGTTGCAGAGTGTTCAATGTAGGTCTGCAAGACCATGTAGAGCCCCAGTGTGTGAGGCTGGAAAGTGTAGGGCCCCCAGCAGCCTGGATGCAGGATTTGTCTTTGCCGTAGAGCCCATGTGTGATACTGGGAAAATTGCTTCAGCTCCATGTGTCTCACTGCCCTTTTCTGTGAACAGACTGTGGCTTGTGCCTTCTGTTTTGGTCCATTTTTATTACAGGGCCCAAGGGTAAAGGCAGTGTTTCAAATTATGCGTGGACAGAGCCCAGCAGAAGAGATTGGTGATGGCTAATGGGAAATACAGGGATGAGGGCCATCATCAGCCTCAGACCATGCTGTCTTCTCCATGCAAAGTCTAGGAAATGAGTCTCTGTTGATGGAATAGCAGAGGTCATTCTTTTCTGCATGGAAACTGAAATAGGTACAATACCTGGAATAGAACCTCGAGAAGCTCAGTTGCCAGATTGATTTCTCAAGGTAATAAATCCTTGGCTGCACTTGCTGTGTTAAAATATATGTTCAGGCAAGATTCATGATCAGCTCTTAGGAACAAGAGAGCAAAGGGGAAAAAACAGGTTGTTCCAAGATTCTTACATTTGACAATTTTAATTGACTTTTTTTTTTTTTTTTTTTTTTTAGGATTATGCTATATATTATTTCCAATGAAGTAGTTGTAGACTAACACTTCTTAAAAAGCCACGAAGCTCTGGCCAAGGGAGTCTGGGTGTTCTGGATCAAACACCTACTTCTAGAACTTCTAGTCATATGAATGCCCTTATCCACACCAAAATTATGTAATTACGTATCTTGCAGAGATGACACTTACATGACTTAGAAGGCAAATGCAGGTCACCACACTGTCTGCCTCCCGATGTGAAAAGTAAGTTATGGTAACCCAAACGCATCAGCATGGCTGCATTTGTACAAAAAAGTTTACTGCTCTTTATGTGGATATTCAGCATTTCCAGATACTCAAGACAACTGCTAGGCAACTAAAATTCCTGGAGAAATGCACAAAATCCTTAAATGTTGTTCAGAAAACAATTCATAAGCAAAAAAAAAAGAAAACATCTGTGGGAAAACCTGAATGTATGTTAGGTCCTGTCTGTGTTCTCAGTCAGGGAGTCTGAATGTGTGGCAAACAGACTTTGCACAGCCCTTCAGGGAAATTCATCCAGCCTGGGGCTTATTCCAGGTACACTATTTTCCCTAGGGGACCATGCCCCCCCGCCCCCCTCCCTTGTGAACTGCTGCTACTCTGCTGCAGAGTGGGTTTTGGGCAGGCAGTGGGTGCAGCTGCTGCATTGAGTGTGTGCACAGCAAATCCAGCCCTTCCAGCGAGCACAGGCCCGTGCTGAGGCCAACAAGTTAGAAGGGTGATGGTACAGCTTAGCATGGACCTTAGAAAAGGAATTATGATGGGGTCAGGAGCATGCAGGTATTTTGGGAGTGGGTGATTGAAGTATTATTGCAAAGTGCCATTCTCTGCATTGATTGATGTCTCATTTGAAATCTCCTTCTTGCCTGAAAGAACAAAGCATGGAAGCATATAGTTAATTCTCTTGAAGTACAGTGCTTTAAAGCTGCTGTTCTCTGTTAAACATCACTGGCTCAATAAAGATTCATCATGTCAGATGTAGTCCCTAGAAGTGGTCAATGTATTGTGTCTCCAATGATTTTGTATTTTCTTGCCATCTAAGTAGTTGTGGAGTATGGAAAAATGTTTCCTTGTTTCATATTAAAGGTCCAATCCTTGATGTAGGCAGCAATTGATCAATAAAATCACTTGCTTTACCAAAATGATGTGTTTTATAAATAAGTTAGTTTTCATATGCAAGTCTTTCAAGAAACCAGTGCACACAAGGAGAGCTGGTGTCAGCATTTTTTAATCCTGAAATGACCGAGTTGCTCCTTATGGACACCAAACTTAGCTTCTTCTAAAAAACTTCTAGGCACAACTTCTAGGCACTCTTGTGCTTCTCAAAATATACCATATTTATGGTGTTTTCCAGGGAGAAGACTCTCTGAGGCAGGCTGCAAATACTGTATGTAGCTGTTAGCTTATGAAGGCCAAGAGGTTCTATACATGTATTAAAACCTTTGTATGTCTAGTACTAAAAATCTGTGGAGCAGCTCCTGATCTCACTAAAGTTAACAGCAGGATTTGTGTTGAAACAAACAAGAAGAGAACATAACTAGCATCTTGAGATTATCTGTCTTTGTCCATATACTCTACCACTGGAGAATTACCATTTATGTTGTGTTGTTAAGCGATGGAAACTTTTACCAAGTCCAAACTTAAATGGTTCCAAAGCCTTTTTTCAGTTTTGGAAAACGTTTGTATCAAGCTATTCTTGGAATAATCTTCTGCTTTGTTAATTATTATGTGCTACCCAGTAGACATCTAATTATGAGGCACGGGATACTTCCCATTCTAGGAGCATATATAGTACTTCACTGGATGTTCTTCAGAGTCCATTTTCATTACATTAAGTAAGGTATTTACTTCCTTGAATCCCTTGGGTCTTAAAAAAAAGAAAAATAAAAAGTTCAACACTGAATGAAGAATGAAGTTCAACACTGAACAGATAATATAGCCACTTACTGTGTGAGTGCTTTTATACCACATCACAGGCTGTTCTGTTTTTTTCAGAGTGGATATCCAAGTTCTGGACCTACATCAAGCACTCCTGCCTTCAGGCCTGAGGATGAGCTGGAACATCTGACCAAGAAAATGCTGTATGACATGGAGAATCCTCCGTCCGATGAGTACTTTGGTGAGCCATGTCACAAGTGTTCATGGTCCTCTTCTGTATTTACTGGGTTCAGTAATGGGAGGCCTGACAGCTGCACTGCTAATGTTGTGACACTCGTGTTGATGGATGTGCTTTCCATGCTTGGGCTGGAAGTGTAATCATCCATAGGAATTCCTCTGTAATTTCAGCATAAATCTCACGCTCACTCACTGTATGTTTATAGTCTTTCTGGATATAAAGTTGAATTTTTCAGTGTCTGGTTCATTTTCACACCATCTGTCCCCAGCTTCCAGGCTACCAGTCTGAATTCAGGTGCTGTTGCTGTCGTTCCTGCCTGCCCCATCCCTTCTCATTGCAGCTGCAAAAAAATCTGGCAGTGTAAATGTGTTCTGTTTCCAAGGCATGGATTTTCATTTTCTGTGTGCTGGCACAGATTAAAAGGAAATCCATTTTGAGTCAATCAGGTTGGTTATACATGGGCACCCAGAACTGGGTCCAACAAATACAAGTAAGACAAATCTGGACTGATTGGTTCCTAACAGTGTCATCTTCCTTACCTGGAAAAAGATAAGCATCCAATTTCCTTCTTAAGTGGTATAGAGTATAATTATCTTAGGCATCTATAGGTGTAGAATTATACCTTGCCTTTACATGAAACATAGGTGATAAGACCTCTGAACTCTGCATTGAAATCAAGAGTCTTGGGTACTCAACGATGGGCAGATTGATGGATCTGCCTGTGTGCTTAGTTACTTACAGGCTTGGGTAATAGTGTTATTATGAAACAAACTGCTGTCGTTTGTAGAGTTAAAGACTGGGGCAGGCCATTCATTTTGTGTTCTTTATCTTCCTTTATTTCAACATTTCTTAAAAAGTCATTTAGATTTCCCCCAGGTCTATTTGCTATAGAGTTTGGTTGGACTGCAACATTTCTGGCTTAAAGAAACTTTTGTGTTGTGGTTTAATCAGAAAGCGGGTGGGACCACAGTTTCACTAACAAACAAGGATCTTGCAGTGGCAAGGATCTGATAATATGAAAAGATTAAGATGTTCTCATCAAACAAACATTGCCCTTGTAGGTGGGGTTAGTATCAGTCCCAATTCTCTGTCAGTACCTTCTACCTTCTGTGGGCTGCGCCCTAACAACCAAAATGTCTTCTCTGTAAATACTGATAGTCATCAGAGTTGATGATTATCACAGATCTGAGGTGAGAGCAGGAATGGCTAAGTGAATAGAAAATACCCAGGGAGCATTTTCTGTATTTCTGCCTTTGACTTCATCTCTGCCCACAGCCATTTGGGTTCATTCTCTGGTGTTTTAAACACAGAGCTACAACCAAATAAACATAACCTGTATTAGCCATTACCTGGGCAGGAAAGAGGGAGAAACTTTTTTCCTGCCCTCTTCAGGCAAATGGCTGAAGCCCTGAAGCATGAGATCTGATTACAGCAATTTTCTTAATGCAGAACTCTGGCAGGAGTTGGTTGATGGACCAAAGCCCATTCAGTTTTCCTTTTCACCCAAGAAGCGAGGCAGATAAACAAAGAAGATTCACAGGCTGCAAGGTCAGAAAGGACCTTGCCATTATTCTGCCTAATGTCCTACTCTCAGTTTCTCCTAGGAACATGATTGAATCATGACTTGAAAAAAAAAAAAATCTAATCTTATCTTAAAAACTTCAAGCAATGGTGAGTCAACCACCTACCCTGATAAGCTGTTCTAGTGATTAATTTTCCTCACAGCTCGAAAATTGCTTCCTGAAGTGAAGCTTTAGTTTTGTTTACCACTTGTATTTATGAAGCTGCAAAGCTCAGATTTTGCAGACTAATATTGTATGACTAAGATTGCTCTGCTCTATTGGAGAGGGTGGTACATCAAAGTTTCTTCATCCAAAAGGGATGCATAGCTGAAAGAGTGGGAACATAAAGATGCTCAGGTCATCAGTTTGGCTATCAGATCAGACCAATGTCGTGCCATTAGCTCTTAATTCAGCAGGAGATGAGAAAATGGAAAGGAGGCTTCAGAGCACTCAGAAGTTTTGCCAGTGTTATTTATATAAACAGTAGCATAATCAAAGATGGAATAATCATGCATGATGCATGGTGGAAAAATCAAACATCCACTTTCATCCTACCCTGGGCAGGTCATGTGTAATTACCAACTGCACCTGATTGATCTTCTGATTGCACTGTATGCCACTGAAGTTCATCACTGAGGTGATGTCCATCCCTGGCATTCCTGATGTGCCAAAGAACCATGTGTTGGGCTCAACATCTCTTCAGCTCCCTAAGGATGCTGTGCCCCATGCAGCCTTCTTGGAGCATTTCTATCTAACAAAACACAGAATGCTAGGGCACAACTGCTTTTTATGCTTAGGTAGAGTTGATGCCTAAAGAGGCTGACCTGGAACAGTGACTAGACGGAGTTAAAGGAATAAGGTAGGTATGTATTAAAAAGTCTTCAAAAGATACACCCTGGGCACTACCAGACCCCGGCTGTGGCTCTGCCCAAGACGGATGACCAGTCAAGAGTTTTCACACTTTTATAAGTTTTGATTCATTTACATATTGGGGTCAATTGTCCAATTATAGCTTCAGGTTATGAAGTCTCATCTTCTCAGATTGCTCTCCTCAGTTCACTGTTCTTTATACTTCTTGAGCCTGAAGCTCCAATGGTGTTCTTGGTTCTCAGGCTGGGAAAGGATTGTTTTGTCAAACTAAACTGTGAAGAAAACTTGCTTTTTGTGAAGAAAACTTTATGTAGAGTTCAGAGTCACACACAAAGGTAGTACAGAATCACAGTGAAAGAGGTAGGCTGCCCTCATCTTCCTAGGTTTGCTGCAGCCCAGGCTCCTCCCTGGGTTTCTGGAGTCACAGTGGATGAAGCTTTCTGATATGGCAGTGCAGGCCGGGAGTTTTGTACTAATTCTGGCTATGTCAGAACTAAATACTCATCTCTACTTGAGCTGTCAGCCAGTGCCTTTCAGTAACTTCGTGCTCATGTGGAAAGAACAAATTAAGTGTGGGAGGAAAAAAGAGTCTTTCAGCTTTGGTTAACTGTCTCAACCAATATCTCTGCCCGTGTTCTTCAGTTGTTTAGCATGGTAGTGTGGACTGTACAGGATTCATATGGCACACTTATCAAATAATCCAAAAAAGGACAAATGGGCAGAGACATTGACTCTGATTTGCATTAAATATCTTATGCCTGAGGTCTAAATGTCGTGGTAATTGTAGCATACCAGATAGCTGTCAGCTAATCACTTTTATTAGTTTGAATTTGGATTTCAGCATATTAAAAGTTGGTTAAGAGCAGATAGGTTTTGAATTGAAGAATCTAATTAACCTTGCTAGAAAGCTGCAAAGCGTTATATTAAGTCATGAAAATAATTTGTTGGAATAATTACATTTGAACTGTTAGGCTGGAGAAAGGTCATTTTACTTGGTCTGCCAGCACCCTGGGATCTTCTGTGTAACCAACTTCCTTCTGCAAGTTCATTCACTGTATCTCTGGTTTTCAATCACGCCATCCTGGTTCTGTAGTCAGCAGAATCTGCCCAGCAGTGGGCAGGGTGAAGGTTCCTTGGGAAGGAAGAGCAGTGGTAGTCACTCAAGTTGTCTCTTTGCCCTGGAAATGCTGTCTGGTACTGCTGGCAGACCCAGTGAGCTGAGCTGAGGAGCAGGACAGCCAACACTTCCATCCAGTCTGTGCTTACTGCACCACTCTGCAGCTTCCCAGGTGGAAACCACTGAAGGTGATTTCAGAGCTGGGGGAAATGTTCTAGGCAGGGATTGCTCACACAAGCACACACAGCTGGCAGTGGGGATCACACTGCCCTCCTGGGGAGCCTGAAAGTGTGGTGGGAGCCAGGAGCAGCATGCTGGAGACACTTGGGAGCAGCAAGATCACAACTGGCAGCTTTGTCTTTCCAGGACTTAGCACAGCAGCACAATCCAGTCGCTGGGAAATCCTCTAGCTGCTATTGGCAAGGTGGTGCTTAAGCATGGAAATATCATTAGGCATAATAATTTTTTTAAAATGCCTGTGAGTTTTTAGGCGTTAAATATGCATGTTGGGCATTGTGCCTAACTGTTGTTAAGACCAAACTGCTATAATAAGTCTAAGCACCCCAATCCTTGGTGTATGTCCCCTCCTATCCCCTTGTAGATTCTGGAGTAACTTGTGGAGTGACTACTCCTGGGAAGTCCTTGGCAGATCAGCAAATTAAAGTCTTTTGTGTCTAAGCTGCTCTTCCTTCTTTACTGATGATTAAGTTGCTGATCTGTGGTAGTTGGCTGTCTTTAATCAAATCCCTTTTTATTAGAAAGGATTCCCAAATGTCATATGCTCTGTGCAGTAGGGATAGTTTCTCTCTATCACAGTCCTCCCTGTTGATAAATGTGCTATTGTAGACAGGCATGTCTGATTTGTTTGGAAAAAATAATACTTAGTGGAGTGGAAATTGGGTAAGGCTGAAGGAGGAGAAATGGATACTTATAGGAGATTAAAATGAAACTATCAAAATTGTTTGTTGGCCGCCATGGGAAATTACAGCCCTCAATTCTGCATTTTAAAAAACCCAACCAAATACACACACACAGAAAGATCACAACTGTTCTGGACCACTGTTTCAAGTCTTATAGAAAGAAATTACTTCTGGCAGCTTATCAGTCTCTATCACCATGCAGACAGTGCTGATTAAGACTGGAAAAGTGCCATTGGGGCCCCTCATCTCCTGTTGCCTTCTGGACTATGTCCCAGCTGAGTCACTCCCCACAGCAGTTTCCCTGACTGGTGGGAAGAAACTCTCACTGGTATTTTACCATAAATGCTCAGAGCTACCAAAGGAACCACCAGTTTCATGTATTGGATAAGGTAGCAGTCTCCTTCTGTAGTTCCAGCATGCTGTAGGGATGCATGGGGAGAAGAGAGATGCCAAAATCATCCTGTGGGAAATACTCAGTTTGTGCAGTAAAGGAATTATGTTTTAAATTTGAGCTGATAATTCAGGAGATGTAGTTTTTTAATGTGTATTTTCTGTGTACCCTGGCTATGACAATGGGAGAGGTGGTGCAGAATTGGATTGAAGAGCAAGGCTAAGAAACCGGAGGCTTGACTTTCTTTTCTACTTCTCATCTTGACATCTTGACCTGTAGCAGTTTGTTTTACCTTTTCAAACTTAATTTTTTCCTTTTTCACTGAATTTGCTGTAGATGATTAGCAGCATCTGTCATATATGCATCCCCCGTGGAGAAGCCTTCATCTCCAATGGTTCTTTGAGATGTCATGTCACAGTTAAGATTAAAGATTGATAAGTGACACCAGTATTAAATCTGCCACGGCTCTGCCAACCTTTCCCATCACTGGCTTTGCATCTCCATTTGGCTTCCATTCATAAGCTAAAATTCCTTCAATAGGACCAGAGACCTGGTATCCAAACAGTATGGAATATGTTCCCTAATTTTACTTCTTGAGGGTCAGGACATGGGTTGGGAGGTAGCAATCCAAGTCAGGTATGGCAGAGTTGTAGGAGGTTCAGCTGAGTCCAGGTATGACTTCCTTTGGCTCATGCTGTCTTTGTTTCCTTTGGCACGGCTCTGAGCACTGTACAGTTCCAGAGGCTCTAAACTGAATGTGGTCTGTGTTGCATTTCAGTCTTGGTCAGGCATATCAGGAGCATCTAAAAGGCACAAGTAGCCACTTGGTTTCATTTGAATTATTACCAGAAAAAGAAACTGAAAGTTGTTGTATCTTGCCTGTACTCTTAGATCTGTTCTGAAAATGTTATCATTAAAAGAAGCATGGTATTATTACGAGAGCATAATTACATTGTAATTTTGCTATGTAATGTGGTGTGCCTTTTGTCTAAAGGCAGGGGTTCTGCTGCAAGATGGTGTCTGTCCTCATTTGAACAACATCTGGGTCAGAAAATAGTAGGTTAGACTTTCAACAATTGATGAGCCGACAGTCATTTTCTCTTATGTAACCGCTCACAAAAGCAGGAAGAACTGACATATAATGGGGACTCTTTTCTCCATTGTAGTTCAAGTCATTATTTTTTTATGTTCAAGCCATATTCCAACGTTTGCACACAGGCTACAAAGCCTGGGAGCAACCTCTGCTCAGGGAGGTCACAGTGCAGCACCATCAACATCCAGCGGCCCTGTTGTGGCCTGCCACAAGGGGAGTCACCCTCCCTCTGCTCCCCAGGGGCTTTAATTATCTTGGTAAATGGCTTTCAGAGCCTGTTTCTTCAGTCTCACTTCTGTCAATACTTAACCACCCTCGTCTAGCATTTTTTCAGGGAGTCCTCTGCCTGCCAGCATCCTTGCACAGCAAGGTAGAGTAAATTTAGAAGGGTAATCTCAATGCAGCCTAGATGGTGAATTTTAGCCCACAGTTCCAAAGTAAGAAGAGAAAAAGAGTAAGCCAGTGAGTGTTGGAGAGCAAAATATACCATATCTACATGGACTTATCTCCAGCCATGAGAAAGGCAAGAGGCTGTGAGCTGGTCTAAGGTGCTTCTAAGCATTTGAAAGACTGGAAATAGATGGAAAAGTTTGATTCTTCCTGATGTTGATCCTATCTACATCTTACTCTAGTAATTCTTGGAAACATGCTTTATGAAGTTAAGCACCTAGATCTTTTTATGCCAGGTATCTTAGCCTTATAAAGGCTTGAGTGCACATCTTTTAAATGAAGATCCAGCAGATGTAGCAGTCAGGAATCAGAGAAGGTTGCACTTCTGTAAATCCTGAGCACCTGGTACCCACATGGGCCAGGAGACAGGAAACTCACCTTCTGTTTTCCTCTTCTTATCCACACAAGAGTGGTCAAGACTTTGCATCATGAGTGTTTCTGAAGCACACTCTCTTCAGAGACCACCACTGCTTGACAGATGGGATCTAAATCTTGCATCAAAACCACAATTACCCTTTGTTACTGTAGGTCATAAAATCCCAGCTGGAACAGGTAGCAAGCAGCATGATTTCTTCTGTGTTTTTAATTCCCTGGTTTAGCTTGAATTGCTGGCAGTCAACATAGACATATTCTTACTTTTAAACAGAACTGATTTTTGATGCAGAGCTTATTTAATGGAGAATAAGTTCAGAATACTGAAGTAGCACTTAATTAAAGGGATTTCCATGATCACCTGTATGCTGAGAAAGAGAGCTGGGTTTCAGGCCATGAATGAAATTAGGTTTGTCCTGAAAGTTAGTAAATAAAAACTGATAATTCCTGCTGTCTTCTAAGAGGAGTGAAATGTGATAATGAAATTCAGGGATGTGTCTTTCTAAAGTACAGCTGTATTCTACATGATTCTTCATGTTTAAAAATTAACATAGCCATGAAAAAAAAAAAAAAAACCTGTGAGGGTAGTGGCTACTTCTTTCATTGTGAGAGGGCCCTTAGTGTGCTAGGACCTGTACAGATAGATAGGAAAGCTCATCTTTCAGAAAAACCTTTGAACAATGATAAGGCTATTAGCCAACCCCCCATATTTAACAGTTCTACATGGAAACAAACCAAATCTTTCTACCTTAATTTGACAAACAGTTCAAATACAACCCAGCTTGTTTATGATGAACTTACAAAGTAAAGTAAACACTCTGTGGACTGAAAGGGCTGAAGAATTGATAGTGAGCCATCAAGTCTTCAGCTGCAGTTCCTCAGTCTATATCTAGCTCAGATCATTAAGAAACAAAATGAGACCTACCTGCTGGCTGTTTACTGCTCCACTTGAAGTGAGCTGCCTCATCCCTGGGGGTCTCTGTGGGGATGTCATGACCTGATTAAAGCCAACAAATTGTGGCACCTTGAGGACCCCTGATTGAGGATTTCCTTGCTGAGTCCAGGAGCTGAAGATGGACTGTTAGTCTAGGACATACAGCATGGAGAAGGGTGGATCTCCTGTTTTATGGAGATGACTTCAGCCAGGAGTTTCCTTCATCCAGGATAAAATTCTCACATACAGGTAAGTATTTTGAGAGGGAGTGTGTGTGTGTGCATGTGTCTATGAATGAGTAAGGATGTTTTTCTGGACTATAATATTATAGGAATAATTCTCACTTCAGATAGGACTTTGGAGTGTTTAAAGCCTCAAGACATTCTTTTGTCATGACTTGTAGCTAAGTTGTCAAGTGAGGCACAGGCATTCAGTTTTGGAGCTGGAGTTCGAAACCCTTCCAGCAATGCACTCTTGGATAAATCTTTGTCCCAGTAACACGAAAACAGTTGAATTTCTTTGTTTCAAGTTAGTTGTCTACATGACCTGACAGAAAGAAACCCTTTCTTTGCTTTTTAAAACTGAAACCAGCTCACCTGTTCGTTGAAGTTCTGTGCACTAAATTTGCAGTTTGCTCCCATTCCACTATGGCTCATTGTGGTGCAGTGGCATTCGAGCCTGTGGTCACACTGTAAGATGTGAAAATTAAATATGGATTAGGAAAAGGGTGCATCCCTCAGAGTTCTGAAACTGAAAATATGTCAAAGACCAGGAATTACTGTCCCTAATTTACAAACGAGGGGCTGACTGGAAGAGTTAAGATGACTCACCCAGAGTCATGCTGAGATCCTGTAGCGAAGTGGGAATTGAGCCTAGAATTCCTTCAAGTTCCATGCCTGACCCAAAACTGTGGTTGCACACTTTATTTTATGTGAAAATCAACTAAAATGGACTTGTGAGCCTTGTCTGATAAGAAATCACAACCAGTCTGAAGGCTCTTCCCAGCATGCAGAGCAGAAGCTCTATTTTCCAGGGTTAGTAACAAGGCTATGAAAACAAGAAAGAAGGGAAAATGTGCTCCAGGATCACACTTGATCATTTTAACTGCTGTTAATATAATGTACCCGCTAATGTTATCACATTTCAGCATTTAGGTAGTTCAAGGCTATTAGGAAAATTGATAATTTACCATAGTAATCTATTACTTTCCACTCTAGCAATCACTGTTCCACAGAAGTGGGGCACAGTGTGGCATTTGTTATTTCTTCTTCTGGTGGCATTTGTCTTACGCTGTCTTTATTTTGATAGGGTGGTTTGTCTTTTGCTAGTAGCTTTTGGGGGTATTTTAGTGTCATTAACTCAAAATGAGTTATTTCCAGTGGAGGGAAAGGACAGATTTTATCTGAGAGTGAAATGTGTTAAAAAGAAGAATTAAACAGGACTGTCTCATTTGCTGAGTGTTCTCTAACCTCTTCTCTTCTAATGGAAATGCATCAAAACTGTTTGGTTTTTTATAAGGAATTGCTTTGACTCAGATTCAGTGAGATGAATCATAACCCACTTTCTCATTCGAGATGTGAAAAAAAGAAAAAAATTCCAGCTCTGCTGTCAATGTCAGCATAATCAATACAGAGCGATTCTCAGTGGTGCAGAGAGGTAGGGGAGGATTAAAAGGATGAAAAGAATCAAAAGTAGCCAAACTTTCCTGCTGGTTTTAGTAAGCTGCACTGTTTTCATGTGTCCAAATGCACCTTGCTGTTCATCATGTCATGTCATGAGCACATGTTTTCATGTCTCTGGCTACAAGCCAAGGTCACAACTGCTGCTCAAGGCTCAGGAGACTGTTATCTCAAACTGGCAGGCAGATCACAAGAAGCCAGCCCTGGCAGACATTTGGGATGCTACAAGCAGCCAAGAGTAAACCTGTTTTGATTTGTGAAACCTGCAATTGAGATGTCCCCTGCCTGTACTGTGCCAGCACAGCCTGTGTCAGCTGAGCAGGAGAGAGTGGCAAAGCACTGTGCCTGTCCCATGGCCCTGCTTAAGCCAGCCCCATTGAGGGAAACAGACAATGTCAATAGCAGTAGCATCACTGTGGGTGCAAAGTGGAGATGGGAGACTACATCTGATACCTTGTCACCAGCTTTCATTTAGGAACTTGCTCATTTGATTTTTTTTTTTTTTTTGATTTTTTTTTTCCTTGTGTATCTGCCAAGATATGCCCAGAGATGTAGAAATAATTACTTCTGGAAGTGTGAACTAAGAGCCAAACCTCTGAAAAAACTGTGTTCACAGCACCAGGATAAAAAGGGGCCAGCACAGGTAGTGACATGAGTTCTGACAGTTGACAATTGCATCTCCTCATTGAACACAAGTGGTTCAGTAAAACACCATGGCAATAACAGACCCCTTTGTTAAGAGTTTAGAGGTATGGGTACAACCATCTTCCACAGCCTAAGGCACTGTCCACTACTAAGGACAGACAGCTGGATGTGGAATGTGAATTATTTAGTTTTGTAGATTCTTCCAAATCACTGTCCCAGCCATGCTAAGCTGTCCATTTAAAGCTGTGAATCAGGCTGTGTTCAGTTAGCAGCAGTGTTGAACTTTAATATACAATTTCCTTAACAAATTCTGGTTCCAGACAATATCTTGAGAGGTTAATAACTTACTATCTGCTCAGTACATGTTCTGATTCTGTCTGTACTGTCAGGGGCAGGCTGGGCAGGTGATACGCTGCATTCTTTGTGAGTGCAGGTTGAAAGAAGATACTTTTTGTGGGGGTTTTAGTTGCTTTTGTTGTCATTTAAAATTACACTTGAAAAAAACCCAGCTTTTAAAATGTCTCTATTTCCTCACTATGTGCTTGCTGTGAAAGACAAGTGAATTCAGCATGCGACTCTCAAAAAAACTGCAGAAAGCCTGAAGCCTTTTACCTTGAATTTTCTCTTGTGTTGATGAATAGCTGGGACATGGCAATATTGACTTTCCACTCTTTTTAGTGCAGAGTTTATGATCACATGAGCTAAAGAATTGTGTCTGGCTGAGCTGGAGGGAGACATTTAGAAAGGACTCTAATGTGGGTCCTTTATGCTGTGCAGAAGACTGTCATATGAAGCCAGTTCTTCAGGACAGAAAAGTCCTAGCGACCGTCACTGCCAACGTGGAGCTAATTCTGGTCATGTGTTCATGTTGTCATCTCCACGAGCTGTGCAGCTGCTTCTCATTTCTGTCCCGTGGCTGAAATTAGTGAGAATCCTAAAATGCATAAATAAATATGTGAGTGTGTACACATATATATAGGGCAGGAAACTACCTGGAGTCTGATTCTAGTGGCGATCATTTCTTTCCCATTCTCCATCTCGACATCTCACATCAACTGATCCAGTTTTTGATTCCTACATGGGTCATGTGAAGTGTGACTCTACAGCACTGGCAAATCTGATGTGTGTTGTTTAGAGGAGGGAGGAAGGTAAGGTAGAAGGGCAATACTGGGGAAGGTATGGCTACAATAACAGTGAATGTTTGGGTCGGACATTTTAAAATACTCCATCTTTTATCTGTACATGCCTAAAACCATTGCCTTCTTCTAAAGATAAAATGGCAAAGCACAGGCTTCAGTATGCTGTGCTTGTGTAGTTCCATTAGGCCACTACTGATGCTAGGACCACTATAACCTCTTATTCTATGTATACTCAATTTCCATGCCTGGCAACAAAAAGGGGAGGGAAGTGAAAAATGGAGGTTTCCCATGATCAGATTATTTCTGCTGTTTCTTCACAGGCAAAATTCAGAAGGTGAAGGAAGTGGAGAATGTGCACTGAAGATGTGCACAGCTGGTGCATTGCCATCTCCATGGCATCTCTCTGTCAGAAAGGCGGGTGAGGAGAGCCACAAGGTCTGTGTCAGTTACATGGCCAGCTCCTAGTGAAAGCTTGTCATTTGAACTCTTTTCAGTCTTCTTCTGCCCTGCTGTCTCTAAATTGAGTGAGGAATGGAAGTTGCTTTGTTCACTCACCAGGGAAGAGTCACACACTTTCTTGAGGGCTTAGGTAAAAACCCACACCAATAATGCAAGTTTTAGGAGCTTCAGCAGGAGGGTCAGAGACAGGCTTTGGAAAAGAGGCCACCCCCAAACTTAGGCCAGAGGGACATTGCTGCTCTGGGGTTGGAGATCTGTGCCCTGAGCTAGCTCTGGTCATGCCTAATAATGAGTAAAGTGTTTTTTTTTTTCATAAGGCCCATTGATTCAAGTGTGGCTTGGTCCTTTAAGAAGAAACAATACTTCACAGAAAGCCAATTAGTCTTGGGATCTTCATGGGTTTTCTGTTATTTTTTAACTCTGATTACAGCAGGACGTTGGGTGAGGAGCCATAACTAAGCTGTTCCAAGTCTACAGACTCTGCTTCCTTCTGTTTTGTACGATTGCAAGGTGTGCACACACAGTCTTGGTGTGTATTGCCCTTTGTAGCACAACTTTCAGGGAAGACAAGGTGGCTGACCTGTGGCCTCGAGTCTCATGTAAGTGACAGAAGTCCTGGTACTATGAGTAACAGCTGTTAGGTAGCAAGTAGGAATGCTGTGCATCCAGCAAATGTCTGATTACGAGAGCTGTTCTGGCCTAGGGAAATTGCAGAACAGTTTGTTTAGAAGAACAAACATTTCACAGGATGATGTTCCGGAGCATGGTCTAATTGTGGCACATAGTGGCTCACATCTCAATAGGTTGAGAAGAAGATTCTGCAACTGACATCAGCTTGGCTAGAATAAAATCAGTCTGGCTGAATAAATACTGCCTAAATTCTTAGGACATCAGTGTGTGCAGTATCTTCATTCCTGTGCTCTGGGGACAGGGGAGAACAGAACAATATACAGCACAAATAAGACTGTAAAATGAGATATTAATATTGTTTCCCCATGGAAATTTACTAATTTTGTGTCACTCTTAGCTGAGAGTATTGCATGACCCTTAATACCTCAGACAGGGCTCATTTGCATGAAAAGGAGCTCATAAGACTTTAGTCTGTGATTTACAAAATGCCAATCTCTCTCTTTTTTCTATGGTGAGGTTCTTTTGACTTTCTCATTAAGCAATACTGGAACTCAGACTTTTTTGTAGGTGTTCCAGTGTTTGGATGTGGATCTGAAACTTTTCTCAAACTCTTCTGGAGTCATCTGGTCTAGAACATGGTTGTAGACTTCCCACAAGCTACATAATGCATTTTGTTTTGTAGGTCCTCATCTGTGCAGGGATGCTTAGAACAATGGAAAACAATGAAAGCAATTTCTCAAATGTTTGAAGTCCCAAGAAGTTCTGTTTTGAAGGCTTTTGTAAGTTGTAGCTTTCCATTAGGACATAAGTCTCCCACACTGTTTCCTATGCTGGGGTGGGCATAATAGCTTCCCTGACTGACCCATCACATCTGACTTTGTCAACATAATAAAGCTGCATCATTTTACATGAAAGTGGAAACCAACTGACTTAGACCAGTGTTGGCTTTCTTGGTTTGGTCATATAAATTCAAAAGAAGTCAACTAAGTTTACATCAGCTAAAATCAGGCTTGGTATAAACTGTCCCTACATTTATGTCAGATCTAAATTTGGCGGTCTAGTGGATTTCAAATGATTCCATTATCACATGTAAACAAGCCCATCAGTTTTCCCTACTGTCACACGAAAGAGTTTAATGAGGATTAGATACACTTACTGTTTTCACAGTGAACTCCCATGAATGTACTAAAGCAGCAAAGAGCACCCTGAAAGTTCAGAGCACAGCGATTTGCCAGCTTTGCTCATACAGAGTTGCCGTCACTGGTACAGCATGTTCGGGACATTTTCCAACACCAAGCTTTTGGCAAACACTTACAATCCCTGATGATGATGGCCTTTTTGAATGCCTGCTCAAGGGCACTGGACTGGCAGAACTCATCATGAGCTCTGGATATTGAATCAGTCCTTTCCAATTGGTTCAGCTGTGGGAGGGAGGAGGGAAAGCTTTTGCGGTTTCAGTTTCCATTGGCACAAAATTTTCAGGTCATTAATTGTGTGAATAATTCGAGAGGCAGGGATTGGTGCCCTTAGCATGGAAGCCTTTAGCATGGAAGCCAATTCAGGAAGACTCTTCCATCTTAGTGGTACTAAGATGAGTGATGAGTGATGAATAGTACTTTGAGCACGCCTTTGTAGATGCCGGTCAACATCAGAGCCTCCTCATAGAGAGCTTAAGGTGAAATGTCAGGACAGTCTTTAATCATGACAAATGAATCAGTACCCACAATTCTCGTGTCTCCTACTATTAGTCAATAGGCCCTAGAGTCAAAACCACCACTTCAAACAGATCAAACTTAATGCCACTAAGGAGCTTGGTTTTATGGTGTGAGGTTTTTTTAATTTATTATTTTTTAAACCTTGCTAATTTTGAATCAAAAGCTGTAGGATGTGTGAGAGTGACACATGCAATAGTGCATATGGATTTCCACATACTTTCTTTAAATAAAATAATAATTGTTATAAATATATATCTCATATTTTGCACTAATTCACTTGTAGTGGAGGCCAAGCAAGAAAACTTTGATATCCTTATGTAGCAAGCTCTGAGAATGTGGCAATCAGGTGAGCATAATGATCTGTGGATACTTGATATGAGTGCTCCATCATGGACTCCTGATGAAGCATGTGCCACTGGGAGGTTATTCTCAAATTAGAGAGTTATCAGTATTACTTTCCATCTACCCTGGCCAGTAAAAGCAGGTTTCATGACCCAAAGGAGGAGCAGAATTATAGTTACTGCTTTATTATATCAATGTTATAAGTACATAAAAATCAAATGACATTTTAAAAGGACTTTTGCTTTCAATACCAATGTCACATTTTAAGATTATGATATGTGTGGTCATTCTGAATAGGAACAAATATTGAATGCCCCCTGCAGAATCAGACTGCTTCTCCGTCCCAGGTTGTAAAGTTCCTGTTACTTGTCCAAGAGAGTAAACAAATATTGGATCTCATACCTGGTTGGAAAGGTCTCAGATTTTGGGGTGAAGAAAGAAACCTCTGTCTAGTAGGTAGCTTTAATGAAAAGAAAAAAAAAAAAAAAAAAAAGGCAGCTACTGAGAAGTTTGGAGTGATGGAATTCATTGCAAGGAAGAGTGGATGCTCAGCATACAGGTGAGGTGGTTTCCAGTGCCTGAGGGATGTGATTTATGGCAGGGCTGCTGTCAACACACAGACAGTGCATGTTTCAAAACAGCAAGGAAGCTTGGGCGGGTGCCGGATTGTGAAAGGCTGGGTTTTCAAAAGACCTGAAATAAATGAGGTGCTGGTTGAAATTTGGTGTGACATCTTCTAATGCAGCCAGACACCTTTGAAAACCTCAGGCCTTAATGTTGTTGGGTCTATGAGATCTGCCATTTGTTCAGGACACTACTCTTTGTCAGATCCAGCCTTTCTTCACTTTTTTTATTTTTCCTCTTTCACTTTTGGCAGTGGGGAGATAGGTTCCCTCCTTGTGTTTTGGATTTTGTCAGATGTTTTTCCTCAGGCAAGCATGCAGGAGGCATTCCAGGTTGGTAGGCCAGAGCCAATGATACAGGAAGCATCTCTGACTCAAAACCTTGCCATTACTCAGGCAATTTCATCTTCACCACTGAACAGAGCCTTTGGTAAAAATCAATTCATGCCACCCCTTCCCAGTGATGCCACAAGGCAGAGACAAGCTGCGGAATACCAGCTGGAGCGCAGTCTGGCTGTGGAAGAGTGAATTGAGTCATTCATGCCCAGCCATGGATGTGATTTTTGGCTGGGCTTGAGTCTGTTTAACACACTGATGGTGCCTGTCCTGGGCTTATGAAGTGGATTGGCTGGGCAGGGGGACAGAAGTGGTTTGAAGTGCCCTTGTGCAACATGGACACAATTGCAGATGAAGGTCTTTGGGACAGGGGACATTGTTTGCTCTGTGTTTGTCCTGCACCTAACATCACAGAGCTGTGCCCCATTGCTTGGGCTCCTTGAGCCTGCTTTCATGCTGGAAATGGCAAACCCAACCACAGTCCTTTGGAAATGTGGTAAAAGACAGCTCCTTTTTTGACCTAGACATGAAGGCTGCTGTCTGTATCAGTGTGAGTCCCTTCTCAGAGCTGGTCCCTTCTGTCTGCACTCCTGGTTCAGCTCTGTAAGAAAGCTGAGAGCTCAGGAGAATATGATCTATTTAAGGTGTGCTTGTGCTGAGCAGCAGCGTGAGCCTGTGGACAGCCAGTCGCTGGTCCTCCCCAGCTGCAGGAGTGGCTGGGAGAAGCTGCATGAACCATTGCACAGTGAGCACCAAGCCTCTGAGGAGAACAGCTCGTCTGGCCTCCAGCTCTGCTCTGTGTTACAGCCATTGCTTAGGGACGGGGTCAGGTGCAGCAGCCCCTAAAATCACCCTCCACTGCTCTAGCAGTGCTCTCTAGTGCTCTCCTGGGCCGGGGAGGGAGCAGGCTGGGACAGCACGCTCACAGATGTACCTGCCAAAGGACCCAGACGGGCGGGCAGAGCTGCCCCACGTAGCTGCTGCCTGAGGCTGCTGCCACTGGCACCCCTCTGTAATGACAAGGTATTTTTTTTGTGACTTTTCAAAAGAGGATCCTGAAATTTGGTGCAGCATTACAGAATGAGCCCAGTAGGCCAGGGGATGGTTCAGGAAATACTCCTCTGCCCTTGGCCCCTGATGAGGGTGGGAGGAGGAGTGATTCCTGCCTGGTATCCTGCCTTCCTTTCCCTACAGGAGATTCATACAAGCATGGTTGGCTCACCTTGTGTGCTGTAATATATTTGGTGGTTTCACTGTCCAGGGTTTATAATGCAATATGACTTTGCAAGTGTGAGTGCAAAGGGAGTAGCTCAGTGGTTGTTGCTGTTGGTATCACCAAAACTGCCAAAATTTGTCTGATCTACAGCTCAGCCAGCAACTGTTCCCCTTTGCTTTGTTTTCCCCTTCCTAGGAGGAGTAAACCCCCACAGAATCATCTTTGGGATAAATTGCCCAGAGAGAGATTTCCTGACAGCCCCACTAGGACTTGGCTGGTAGCCTCACCTTTGCAGGACTTTAGTAGAGCACTGCTGAGGTTGTTCCCTGGATGCCACATACTGGTAACATCTCACTAAAAGATAAGATTTCAGTATTCCAAGGAAAAGAGTCATTTTTGCTTTAAAAAGTCTTAATTTTCCTATGGAAGTAGAATAAAATAAGAGGTTTCTCAGGTTTTGAAAACATGGAAAAGGCCCACTTTCTTATAGCCTTTATAATTTTTGCCTGATACTTATTTAAAAAAAAAAAAAGGTCTTGCTTTTTGAACTTACTACATTCAATCAGAGAGGAGTAATGGCACAGGAATGCGGGGGACTTCTCTGAAAGTATTCTTTTTTTAAAAATTATTTTTTTACCAAATGATATTATTGCAGTCCTTAGTTAAGCATTTATTGGCTAGTTTGGTTTGGTTTGTTTTTTTTTTTTTGTATAAATTAGTGCTTTGAAAGTCTTACCCCCAAACACGAACACATGTTTAATTAAAACGAATAATTATGAAATATTACTTCTTTCAATCCAGCTCTACACTTGCAACTTAAAGCTATTTGTTTAACATGGCGGTGCCCGGTTCGGGCCAGGATGGGAGTGGTGGGGAGGGGAAGCAGCAGGGGCCGGGGCTGTGTTTGCCGTGCTGAGAGCCCGGGCTGGGCACAGGGGCTGGGGCAGGAATTGCTGCAGGTTCGTCCTCTGCTCGCCGAGCCCGGCTCCTCGGGCATGTACAGCCCCAGTCTCTGTCATCTGGCAGCTTTCATCGGCATTAAAGGAAACATTTCTAAAGGAAATAGACTACATTTTACTCTCTCCCTTGCATTTCCTTGATCGGTTAGCAAAGAGAAGAATGTTTCTTTTCTTTTCTTTTTTTTTTTTTTTTCTTTTTTTTTTTTTTTTTTTTTTTTTTTTTGTCTCCAGATGTAAGCGGGGCTCTATTTCAAGCCGTTCGCACATGGTAAAACACGTGCCAAAAAGTTGACACGATGTAACAACAACAACAGGAGGAAAAAAAAAAAAAATTCAAAGCTTGCTTGCAAAAAAGGTGTCTGGGACCTTAAATATTGTAGAGCATCACTGACCCCCACTGGGCTGGCACACTCACTGCACATCATCCAGCCTGGGCACTGGCACCGCAGCGATGTGTGGGGCTCCGGGACACACGAGCCTGCGACGGGGAGCATCTTCCATGCGGTCCTTAGAGCTTACACCCGAGCCTGTCCGCTTTCTTCATGGCCATCATGAATGGAGTGAACAGGCATTGCCTTGGCTTGCTGGGAGGGGCATTGTGGTTGGATGGCAGAAAGGCTCACTAGTGGTATGGTTAGGTACCTGCGGAGATTTTTTGCCCAAGTGCTTGGTGAAATCTCTGTTGCTGGAGGTTTTTAGGAACAGGTTTAACAAGTATCTATCAATAATGCTGTAGAGAGAGTTGGTGCTGCCTTCGAAGCAGTAAGATTGTAATACATTGTGGCTGCAATAATTTCAGGAGGTACCTCTCATTGTAATCCGCTTTATATGAGAAACAAGCTGTATTGTCTCTTCCCAGGATGTTGAGGAGAGGGGGATGTAGATGGGTAAAGGATCACCACCACACAGGTGTTGAACAAAGCAGAGCCTTTCTTTCTCTGTCAATAAAGAGCGGATAGTAGCAGAGGCATAGAACTCTGTGTGTTCAGTTGCTGTGTGGCTCAACCAGACTGCCAGAGCATAATGCCATGGTCCACACAAGGAGCAGATTCTGTCTCCTGCGGAAGGGATTTTAGCATGATTGGTGCTGGGAGCTCCCTCTGAAATTGAGTTTTTATGCTACAGGCCCTTCTTACCATCAAGTCTTTTCAGAGATGGCCTTGTGGTTAAAGAAACCAGACTGTGATTGAGAAGATACGGTTTCAGTTCCTGGCTCCATCATAAACTTCTTGTATGACCCTTGAAGGGTTATTTAACCTGTGTGGGTCTCAAGTTACCTGCCTGCTTGTTGGGTGTCCTAACAGTCCTCTGCCTTCCTTGGGGTGTTGGAAAGGTTCACTGTGAGGCCTGGAGATCAGCTGGGATAGTAATCTTGTGATGAGCAGCATGAAGAAATGTTTGAGAAGGTAAAGTGCTAGCAGAGTGAACCTGCACAGTTGCAATGCGTTTGCTTTGTGGTGTGGAGTGGGACCTCCGGGGCATACTGAGAATGTGTCAGGTTTTTACAGCCAAGTAAAGTGAGAATATGAAATTGTATTGTGGTTGGAGGAAAGGGATGCAAACAACACAAGAGTGCAGCTACTGCACAGTGCTGTACAGTACAAGTGACAAGTAGGTCACTGCAGGGACCTGTACATCTGGAGTCAAGTGCAACACAGTTAAAGCAGAATAACCAGGACATGGTAATTAAATTATGGCCTTGAATTTAATTTATGAAGTGTTTCAGGCACACATTGCAGCATGAATCTGTGTTTACTGTGAAAGATTGTGTTTTCTGACGTCTGCTGAAGAAGGGAGAATTAGGATTGATCTGTCTCATGTCCAAAGGCTGTGTAAGACAATTGATGCATACAGTCTGCTACTGTCAAATGGTGACACTTCAAGCTTGGATCTGGCACAATAAACCATTGCCAAGGGCTTCCCACTCAGTGAAAAGTCTTGAGTTCAAAAGTAAGAAAAGAGTAGGTAAGGAAGGCAAGAGTAAGATGAGCTAAATAATATAGTTTTCTACAAAATGTACAAAATGCCTCTGGGTTTCCCTCTGTACCATTATTGCAGTGCCCTGAGTGCCAAAATGTCAGAATCACTCTGGGACAAATATGATCAACACATTTGTGTCTAGCATAATCAGTTAGACACATACCTCCCATGCACTGTAGAAGGACATACGCCATCCTTTGTGGATCAGAGATCCCACTTCTATTCCCTTTGAATATTCCCTATTTGCTGGATGATTTAAAGAACTCAGGACCTTGTAGGGTACTTCTGAGTTGCAGAAGCTCTGAAACTGGGAGTTAAGATCTCCTGTTACACTGTTATCCTAATAATCAATTTCTGCTCCTGCATCCCCTTAAAATAGAGTAATTGTGCCTGTCTGACATAGGTGTCCTGAGGAATCCCATGTGCTTGGGAAATGCTTGAAAACCCTTGGATAAAAGTCACTAGGAAAGAGGAGGGAGAGAGGGGAAAGTCTTGTTCCATTGTTGACTTATGGTCAGTGTTGTCCTCGAAATGCTGTTTTGTCATCAATATTTCTTCATTAGGAATAATGATTTTTCCACATTTACTGCCAGCTGATTCAAAGCCATCCAAAAGCAGAATGTGTCATGAATCTCTAAAATGCATTTGCTGGCAAACTCTAAACAGAGATGATTAGAAAAATAACGCAGCGGAAATACTGGGTGTCTTGAGGCTGCTAGGGGAACTTTTAGTGAGATATTTTGTTCAATCTATTTATCTATTTTCAAAGTGTTCTTGGTGCCATTTTGAAAAGGCAGTGTGCTGTATTTTTTAGTTCTTTCTTACATTGTGTATCAGGGCTGCAGTGAGAGCCGGGGAATACACTTAGCTGATCAAGGGAAATTGTGTAATTGATAGGCACTGAGGATATGACCTTGTGGTGTATTCCCACAGTACAGTTAGATGGGAAACAGTTTTTTCCATCATGCAGGGTTTTTTGAGATATCAACGTTTTTTCCCCATGTTTCAGCAAATGTAGAACCTCCCTACTTTGATGCTTTTATCAGAAAATTATCCCCTATCTCTTCTCTACGTAGAATGCATGCTTTGAATTCATGAATTGAAGCCTTTTGTGGAGAGGTTTGCACATTTTCTCTCTCCTTTCTCTGCTGTTGGCATCTGTAGTTACTGAATTGTCTGTGTTAGGCACTGTACATCACAGTGGTGCTGCCAATGGCTTAATGTCGAAGTAGATATGACAGAAATACAATGCTGTAGCCTAGAAAGGCTACTCAAGTCCCTGGATGTGCAAACAAGAGCATCTCAAGCCACCTGTGTGGAGTTACATTGCCTTTATCCATGGCTCCAGTATGATTGCTCTCAGAATATTACTGCCATAAGGATTAGTTTGACATGTACCTATTCTATCATCCATCTTCATTGGTGGATGTTTGTCCCATTTGCTCATGTTCCTAATCTGACATTTAAAAGTGATGCATGTTCCAGATAAGTTGGACAACCTGTGCCTAATTCCTCATCTCCAGATTGTGCCCAGTTTCTGGCCAAATCTTAAGAACTTTGCTGAGTAGCAGCTCAGATTATGACCTTCCCTATTCATTTTCACAGTTAAAACCTGCATCCAAGCTCCAGTGACCTTGAATCTCTGCAACATCCTTTTTAAAAAATGCAGTTTCTCTCTATTCATGTTCAACTAGCTTCAGAAATAACTCTCTGGCTTCTAACTTAGGCCAGATAATTTTTGCCTCTTAGCCGTAGAGTCATAGAATATCCTGAATCGGAAGGGGCCCACAAGGATAATCAAATCCAACTCCTAAACATCTCTCCTCTGGTTTCATTTCTGCCTCATATCAAACAGAAGCTTCATGTCTTTACCTGCATGACCTGTAATGACCTATTCCCACCCTTCTTCCTTTAGTATTCTCTAGTGACATATCAACTCATCCTTCCCATCTGAAGTTGTCTATGTTCAACCTTCAAGCACTTACATTCTCTTTTGTGTTGTCTTTGTCCTTTCTTCAGAAGCATTCCATTAAACTTCCTTTAAACTCCCTCCGGGTCCTCTTTCAAATTCTTCCTTAACCTTTTCCTTTGCTGTACTGTCTACAGACTCCTTGTCAACAGTAAAACATTTAGAGTGCTAAGACCACAGCTTCCCTTGCTGACTGGTTTTGTCTGATTGTTTCTTTCTATTCCTATCACTACCTGGTTGTTATTGCTTGTATTAGGTTGTAAACTCCTGCAGTTGGGCCCTCTTTGAATTCTGTGTTTTCCCAATACCCAGCAGAATGGATCTGTTCTATAATCTGAGCAGCCAGGATCTGTGGTGGTATAGGTGAAAACCATGTAATAAGAGTAATGAGAACTTAGTTAGAACATGGCATCCTGTGCAATATGAGCTCCTCTTCTCCCTTCCCCCTCTTCCTTCAGATTCACAATATTTCAAATTTTTTACTCAACAGAAGACAGTAGCTGGGGAAGATTCAGAATAGAGTGTAGTAGCTGATGTATCCTTTCAGCTGCTGAAGTGTTTCTGTGTAATCCACTCACTAATGATGGCATTTTCAGCAGGGAAGCCTCTGCAGGCACTTCTGTACATCCCCCCAAGGTAAGACCACCATGTGGCAGCCAGGCTGGGCTGAAGGAAGGTCACAGCACAGCCAAGGTTATGAACCTCTTTCATGCAAAAATAGAGGACTCCGGTCTCCCAGGCTTGCTGCCAACATATTGCCTTCTAGTTCTGCTGAAATGATCTTGAAAAAGGATCTAAAAAGGGCTGAAGGGGCAAAAGAAGAATGTTGAAATGACATAGTTTCTCATCTTCATGCAGTTTAGTGCTAATTTTGTCCTTTGTCTTTAAGCTGCCTTTTAAATGCTGTTTGTGGAAAGCAAATGGGTCACGTTGTTCTGTGTTTCTACTGTAATACGCTGCCTGCTATTTTTCTCTCAGATTATTTGTGTAATCTTTTTTGTGCAATCTGTTTGTTCTTGAGTCTTGCAAACTTTGCCTTTGCTACTTCTTTCCCAATAAGCAGTGCAACTTGTTCTGCATTCACTCATGGGTATTCTGCACACAACGGACTGGGTTATTTGAGACAGTGTGAAAATATTAAAATGGGGAACATGTGTGGGCACTTAATTGTGGTGAGCCCAACCACAAATACCTTCGCCGTTGGTAACTGGCACAGAGGAAAAGCAGACCTTTGTTTTGTTTTTATCAGACATAATGGTAGATACATTGTTTTTAGTGGGGTTTTTCTGGTTTTCTAAGGAAATGAGGCTTGTGCAATCGCCCTGCCTGTGTGCATGTGCCTGTCTGCTTGTCAGTTCCTCCTTCACCAACACTTGAAACTAATAGCCATTTTCAACTGCATTTGAGCGAGTTGCAGGAATTGTGAGAAGAGACAGGTTTTTGCAGAAGCCTTGTGAGTTCCCAGAGTGCACCAAGGTTTGCACAAGGTGCAGTTTCCAGTGATCACATTGCTGCAAACCAGATTGGTGTGTATTTGCCCATGTGCCTTTAAGTGGATCCAGCCACCCAACTGTAAGCTCCCAAATTTGAATATTTTGGCTTATTTGCTTTTGCCTTTTGGGTGAGTGAGACAGTTGGGACAGTAGCTAGGCACAGAACATGTGTTTTCGTTCTCACTGGAGTGGCCATGTCTCATGAAAAACATGGTTTGCTCAAGGCCACAGTGTTATAATTTGCATATAAACTTATAAAAAAGGAAGCTTTCTTTAAGCTGTCCTGTGTGAGAGTTTATAGGAGTATTTCTGTCTGTGTACTTAATAGCAGAAACTGAACTTCTTATAAATGTAGACAGGTTAAGTCTGTCACTGCCACAGTGGGAATCTTCTGTGGAAAAACCCAGAAAGAGGAAGGAAAGCCTCAGGAAATGAACTTAAAGGGGATAAGTTGGCCAAGACTCTTGTTGTGCTACTCTTTGGTTTGTACGTGAGCACCAGCAGTAGTTGGGGAATACCTCAGAGCCATGGGGGAATGTAGCCTCAGGCCACCTTTGGGAGGCAGAGAAGATGTCTTTATGCCCTTTGCTCAAAGAGGGCACAGAGGTACAAAGGCACTGAGTAACTTGTCAGAGATTACAGGAGTATGTATTCAAGTTAGGAAAGAGACCCAGGTCTCCTGGTACAAGTGCAGCCAGAAGTATGGTCTCCATGTAGACAGCTTCTTCAGCAAATGGAGAGATGCCTTGGTCAAAGAGGAAGATAAATGCTGAAGCACACAAGAGCTGGCTAAATTATGTGTGTTAGAAGAGAAGGAGGGGTTGAAAGGATTCCCACATGTTCTGCTCAGATGTTAACAAAGAAAGCTGAGAAGTGTTTGCATAGACACTACATTATTCCATGTCCAAATGCCTCATAAAAATAATACCGGATGATCACAGAATGGCCCACTAGGGAAAATAAATTCTTCAGCGGAATATTCCCTCTGGAAAAACACTGTGTAAAGTAATACACTAATGGCTTTCAATTTCATGTTTTATATATAGAGATATTAACTGCTCCCCAGACGTCTCTTCGTGTTACAGCCCAGCTACATGAGATGTTTGGAGAAGGCCCTGGAGCAGCTCTGTGCTGTCCACACGCAGGGCTCAGCAGGGCTCTCCTGTGGTACCCAGGAGGTATCTTCTGCCTCCTTCTCAGTGCAGTGCTCACTCCTGTGGTTCTCTCCAGTAGGTTTGGATTTTTTTCTTCCTAGCCCTCATGGCTTTTTCCATTCTTCCCCCATGCTCTGTAGCCTTACTACCATGCTGGGAAACCTGAATTCCTCTTCTGTTCATAAGAAAGGAGTCCTCTTTAGAAGTGCTACAGTGTAGTGATTAAAGCACAACAGTGACAATCAAAACCCTAATAACAAATGCTAAGGAAAGTTAAGTTTAAATACATCATTATTAATTCCATTTGGGGGAATTCCAGACTTGTCTAGATTCTTCTGGTGAGTTATCCCTCCATATTGCTCAGGCTGGGAGCTGTTTGAGCCAGGAACTGTCTGTCCTGTATAAAGCCAGCTACAGCTATGCCATTGTAGTAAATCATAATGATCTGGATTCTTTTGCAAGCTTTCCGAATATATCTCAAATGTGTATATATATATCATCCTGCCACATCCTGAGGGATCCAAAAGTAGCTTACATGCTTTGTTCCCTGAATGTAGCTTGTTGGAGTGTGGGACAGGCAGGAGAGAAGTCATGACTGTGGGGACATTGTCAGTGCACAGTGAAGGGCAGCAGTCTTGCTCTTGAGATGACAAGACAAGTCTAACTTGTAGAAGTTGTGCAGTATTTGCATGAAAAGGCCAATAAACAGACCATGGTATGAGAGAGCATTGTATCATCACTGGATTATGTAATTATTATCAGGTACATATTATTTCTATATGTCTTTATGAATAATTCTATACTGAACTCAGCTTGTACCTCAGCTCTTTCTTCCCTTCCCACCCTCACTGACCACACCACTCCACCCATGAAGTCTTCAAGAAGTGCAGGGTCCCAAGGCTGGTATCACCACAGTTATTCTTAAACTGGAGAGTACAACTTTGAGTGGGGCAATGCCCCAGATCATAGTTACTCTATTACCTTTGGTGGGGTTCTCCTGTGTAATGTGGCTGACCTCGTCCTTAAGGCCTTTCATTTTCAACATCAATTGTTATGTAAGTACATCAGAACTTAATGGGCTATCCCCATTTTCTAGAGCCCAAATGGCAGAGAAAAATGGCTAAGGTGTGCCTTCTACCCACCTCTTCATCATTTCTGCATTACAGTCTTCCCTAGGTAAATGTTTTTCCCATGAGCTAAGGAAATCTTGTCTTCACTTTAAAACTATCTGCCACATAGCATCTTTAGCAACAATCTGAAAAAGGCAACAAGCCTTTTGTATGTGCATGTCTATGGGCTTTTTGTTATGCATTTGTGTCTGACATTAAGGACCTTTTTCAGAAAAAGACAGAGCTCTTAAGACATATCTGTACTTAGAGTCTTTACCAGCAGTTTCTGATACACCTTTCTTGAAGGATGGGAAGAATAAAATACCTACACATCCGTTTCTTTAGGAATAGTTTCTGTGCTTTAAAATAGACAGAATATCTTAATCTGTATTAATCTTTGAACAGGAAAAAAAAAAGTAATTGGCTTCATTGAGAGAATTGGTTTAAGCTATACAAGCAAAAACTTCTCTTTAAATTGAGCTGCCACCAGATAGCTTTATGAGGCCTCCTATGACAAAATCCTTTCATGTAGAAGCAAGGCTTAAGGCCTTGGTTTATCCCATCTAACTGAGGAGCTGAGGATGACTATATAGCTGGGTTAGATGATAGCTGAGCTGAAGCTCAAGATCCTTACAATGATTGCTGGCTTGCAGCAGCATGACTGACATGAGTGCTGTCTTGGGAGCCAATTTCAATCCTTTCTAGATCTTTTCATGTGGAATAGCACCAGAGTGCCTTCCAGTGGCACTGGATGTTTGTCAATAGTAGCACAAACTGTTTTTCTGTGGACTGAGCTGCTACATCCCCCTCACCAGCCATGGGCAAGTGGAGGGACCCTCTGTGCAGCTGGGACGACGGGCTTGCTTTGACTCTTGTCCTTTCCCTCTGGTGACAGGACGCTGTGCCCGCTGCGGGGAGAATGTTGTTGGAGAAGGCACTGGTTGCACAGCCATGGACCAAGTCTTCCACGTGAAGTGTTTCACCTGCATAACGTGCAAGAGCAAGCTGAGGGGACAGCCTTTCTACGCCGTGGAGAAGAAAGCCTACTGTGAACCCTGCTACATTGTGAGTACCCATTCCTCTTTGTGCCCTGATTTTAATGCACAGACACGGGAAACATTTATTTCTTTCATTGCGGTGGAGTTACCTTACAGTTAAAATCTGACAACCCTGTGGCAGTACCATGAGCAACAAGTTTTTTTATGGTCTTCAGAAGAACTCTGGTCTTTTCAGCTTACTGGGTGAATTACATTTTCTGGTCTGACTTCCCTCTGAAATGAAGTGGACACAGCAGGAGAAAGAGCTGGGGTTTGTGATTGTTTCATCTCTGTAAGGAGCAGACTATGCAGTCATTTTTTAGCAGTAGTGTGGTTCTCAGCTTTCTGTGTTGAGAAACCTGATACCAAAATGGTTACAGACTGGACTGTGGTGCCCAATAAGATTAAGGAGGTGGGATGCAAGAAAGCACTAAAACTTCTAAAATCAAGACTTTTGCCTTGCTTGATGGAAGACTTTCTGCTGAACTAAGGATCTTTGGATTAGATATCTTTTGAAGCTTACATTAGCCCTAAAATTTCATTTCATGCCTCCAACAAGGTCTTAAAGCAAACAATTAACAGTTGCTCTTGAGGAGCTGCACATTTTAAGAGACTCCCATAACAAGTAGCTGGAACCAGTTGCACAGGTGCAAATTAAATAAACATCCCATAATGTGCCTGAGGCTTTACGTTAGTCTGACCTTAGCATCCAGTTTAAAAGGGTTATCCTTGTAACTTTAAGTAAGAAAAGCACTGGAACATTCTTAAAACACTGACAGATCTTTCTTTAAACTTCCAGTTTTGGATTCTTACAAACATTGGACCTAAGACCCTTCCAGAATTGTATTTACACTTCTGAAAGTAAAAACTGATATTTTTCATTACATTTCTGTCATTCCAGCTATAATTAGAGCAATGATAGGATAATATTTCTGAAAATGCCACCAATATCTCATTGTTCTCTCGATTTCTACAGAGCCTTCACAGTGAGATTGTTGCTGAAATATTGAATATAAAAAGGGAGGCTTGTGTCTTGTTTACAATGGCAGTGATAGATGGGCCTTGTTAAATTGATTTTAAAGGCTAAATGGTCTTTTGGTGAAATATGTACCTTTTAAATAATTTCTATTTTTGTTTGCACTAAAATGATTGTGCCATAAAAAATGTAAGTTTCATTTTGTGGCAAGTTTAACCACGTGCAAAGCACTGAAGACTTTAGGAAGGTGCATTCATAATATAATTGGAGCAACTTTATGTAACTAGAATTAAACATTTCATTGACTTCAGGCTGGAATTGACTTCATCTGCTTGCAGATTGATACTTTTCTTTTCTTCTTTTTTAAATCAAGCACGCATTCTACACCACTCATCTGCTTTAGTTTGGGAAAACATCTGCATTAGCCACTGTAGTAATGGTTTAAGATTATTTAATCCCATTACTTATACACTTCATTAGCCTGAGTGAATTGTTGGCAAGGGTTCAGTAAACTTCCTACATTGGGAGATAAAAGGATAAAAAAGGAAAGAGAGAAGGATTCTGTTCCTCATTTTCTTTCAAATTTATCTTCTATCTATTTAAGGGATAAAGGAACGATAATTGCCTGGTTGCATCTGCGTTTGTATGTTCTGTGATACTGCTTTGCAGCTCTGAGTACAGAGGAAAGAGTAAACGTTTAATAGCTTCCTTTTATATAACCAGAAGGGGCCTTTAAATGTTTATCCATGCAGTCCACAAAAACATGGTTATGGAGTTAACCCAAAACACGTCTGGATCCATCTGCTGCTGCACATGCAGGGGAAAGGATGGCAGTGCTGAGGGGGCTACATATATGTATCTGGGCAGCTGGTACTGTGAGTGAAAAATGGGAAGAAAGCTGTCAGTCTGATGCAGTAAAGAAAAAAGCAAAAACCCAAGCACATATTAAACTATAAATGTGGAAGAAACAAGTGTTGGGAGCCTACGTCTCAGTGTCTTTCGGAAAGCTCGGGACTCTGCTGTGTTGAAAGCCAGATCTATAAGGGCTCTAGGCTTCTGCCATCCACTGGCTTTAGGCCTGAGGAATTTGTGTCCTAGAGCATATGTCTCATTGATTTTTCAGTGGAATGAAGCCTGCATTGGCTTCAGTAGGATAATGAATGCCTAAGTACACTGAGGCTTTGAGCTAGGCTTGCAAGTTTTTCTTACAGATGAATGAGACCCTTAAATTGATGAGGCACAGTCTGACTGCGTTTGTCTTTAGATGCTTTTAGATGTGTGATGCAGTTATCCTGAACTCTGAGAGTTAATGACCTTCTTAAAATCTAGCCTGTCTAGCCACATTCTGCTGAATTGTGGCCCCTGAATATTTTTGTTTTGGTTTGGGTTTTTTTCCTCTTTCTTTTTGGTTGGTTGATTGGTTTTGGTTTTTGGTTTTTTTTTTGTGTGTCTGGTTTTTGAAGGTGGGTGGGGTATTTTTTGTTTCCCAAGGTCCCTCTATCAGAATATAGCTAGGATATTAGGAATCCTAGATCTGTAGAAATTAAGTGGGACTAAAGTCCTTGACTCAGATTCCTCTGGACCTGAATTCCCATCGAAGGTGCAGCAGATGTGACTGCATAGCTAATTCATGGCAGTGGCCAGCTGAGAAAACAGGATTCTCAGAGCGAGTAACTCAGTGAAACTTGTTTCTGGTCTACCTAATTCACACTGATTTCTAGCACACATTACTATTTTCCCAAGTCAAAAACTCTTGAGCTCTTATGCAAGTCATAGAGGCTTAATTTATATAAAGAAAATAAACTAATACTTCCCTTGTAACACTGGCCTAGTTGTGATACATAAATTCTTGAAGCCTTTGATTATTTTTTAATAATTCACTGGTGTGACTTGTGGCCTTATGCACACAAAAACTATGCACAAAAATAAAAATAAATGTTTTTCAACAATTAGGATTGGCTAATCTTCTCAGTTTGTTGTGTGACTCTTCTTAGCTGTGGTGTAGTGAAGCCATAATTAAAATTTCTGTGAAGAGCTGTATTTAATTACTGGTTAGTCAATACCAAGCCTAAATAGCCTGCAGAAGGGGTTTTCTTTGTTGTTTTTGTTTCTGGTTTTATTTATCAGTGATCCAAGTAAGATGAAATTCCCCAAAAGTCTGAATTAACATCTAAGGAAATCAATCACCTGTTCAAAAAGAAATATTTTTCTTAATAGGAATTTGAGTACCAGAGTTAATTTCTTTCACACAAAAATCCTCCCACCCAAAAGCCTGTCACTATCATTTCCTGTTACATCTTCTGAGTGCAGTGAGTTCTGTTGCCAATGTGTTTGCTGGTTTTGCTCTGCATCCAAGGATTCTTTCATTATTGATGTTATTTCTAAAAGAGTACCAGTCTTCTCCATTAAGACTCTTCTGCTGAACTAAAAGCAACCGTAAAATCTAAAGTGTTAATAGGAGACAGATGTTTCCCAGTCATGATGACAGTCAAGTTAACATTTGAAATACCCTCATAGAGTTTCCAGTCTAACCAGTGAACTGCTGCGCACGTGATGAACGCTGTGTCTGCAGTATGTTAACAGTATATTTCCCCCCTCCCTTACAGGGCAAATTACTGACAAAACAACATTTGGTTTGCTTCCTCTAAGTAGTTGAAGAGATTTTAACACTGGACTGAGAGCAGGGAAAAGACTAAGCGTAATATCAGTGGAACTGTTGTTATAAAAGACTGAAGAGCAAGATGCTGAGCAGTGCCAGCTGTCTGCTGTCCAAATACTGTGTTATCATAAGGACTGAGCACAAGGTTAACCAGACACACCAGTCTGGCAAGAGTGATGCTGCTGTTTTGTGAATGGGGTGTTCTTTGATGTCCAGATAACTTTCTCCAGGATGTGGAAATTTTCCTCCATTCTTTCTCCCCTCTCCTGACAGTCTGGCTGTTGGCAGATGGAGATGTGCGCTCTGAGGTGAGGGCTGGGAGGGGCTGAGCTCCTGCAGTACATGCAGAGAGCATTTTGTTGATGCTCCTGGCCTCTCAGGGTTTCTTCTGTTGTGTCCAAGTCAATGTGACCCACCTGAGAAGAGGACCATGGTGGGACTGGGAAGGGTACAAGAAAGCAGAAATAGCCAGGGTCAGATGAAAGACTTCAGAGAAGTGATGGGCTAGAAATTATGAAAAATTGATTGAAGGAGAAGAAAGAACCTCTCATTTCTGTCAAGCTAGAGCAGGGGATATGGTGGGTATGGTCTGTGGAGCCCTGTGGAGACCCAGGGATCAAGGTTTCCTATTTCTGCTGAGCACTGTGAGATATTGAGGACAATATCTTAAACCCATCCCCAAAGATCCCTTACAAGGATTTTTTGCAAGTGAAGTTCATCTTTCCATAGTATTGAAGCTGTGGAAGTGCTTGAAGGAAGAAGAATTATGCACAGGAGTCTTGCCCTAATAATTGCTGTTCCCTAGCTTTGAACTTGGGATCATAGTGCTCCACCTTTTTTCCTTTTTTATTTTTTTTTCTTCTCCCCCCCCCCCCCCTCCTCAATTACTTGTTTTGTAAGCAGAAAAAGGTATATCTTAGAGGGTTTTTTTTCCTCTTACAATCTTGTAACTTCCTGGACTATCAGTGACTGTAGTTCAGTAGGAGAAGATAGTTCAGAACAGAACACAAGAGAAATGCTGATGTTTTAAGAAATGGTACAAGGGCCACTGCTGCCACGGAGCATCCTGGGAAAGCTTAAATTTGCTAATCATTCTAAAATGTCAGTGTTAACTCAATTTGTGCTCATTGAAATCTCTGGTGAGACTGCTATTAGCTTCAGTGTGACTGGTATTGTAAGCCTCACCCTGTGTGCACGTGAGTGTGGTTGGTTGAAAGCTGTGCAAGAGCAGCTTCCTGCAGCACATAGGGTTTAAAGTGTAAGGTTGTTCCCTGCAGTAAAACTACATCTATTTTTAAAAATAATTCAGCAATTTGTAAGCAGGGATTACAGCACTAATTTAGCAACTATGTAACAATTTAAATTGGACCAGAAAAGAGAAACTATAATTTAAAGATTTTTTTTTTTATGATACAAGTTTTCTTCTTTTTAAAGTAAAAAGCCCTTTATTCTTGTTTTTGTCAAGCAATGTATTGAATTTGAGAGTAATTTATGGAAAGTGCTGCCAGCATGGTATTGCAAGTGCTCCACAATTTGAATTTAAACTGCTCAATGGGATCATTAAGACTATTATGCCTGCTTTCCAAAGAGTTTGAATTCAAAATGACAACTGGAACAAAAATATAAAATAAACTAAAGAGAAGTCACGCACTCTTTGCGTGGTGGAATTTTTCTGCCCTCGAAATATTTCATTGAGATCAATGCTGCTCTTCAATCCTCTCCTAGAAAAAAGCTGGTGTTGCTAGTTTTAGTTCGGAGCTCCTGTGTGAGTCATCAGCAGCAGGGAGCTGAACCTGTGACCCGTGGATCGAAAAGCATTATGGCTCAGCTCCTGTGGCACAGAGATGGAGCTGGGCTGTGCCAGGCAGCAGCAGGCTCAGCCCTGGGTATTTCTTACCCTACACAGAAGTGGTCCATGGGCATAGCAGCCACAGAACAGGTCCAGATTTTGTCTCGTTCACAGGCATGTTTTATTCCTGCTGATTATTAGCGTTGATAATTTTGCTAGTCTGCACCCAGTTGGTAATTCCATGGAAAAAACATAATGTCAAGTGAAATCTGTTACATCTAATAAACTGATCGTTTGTAAAAGTGGTAAATCCCTTAAGAGTGTAACAGCCCTTTCTATTGATACCAGCCAGGAACAGTTGATATAAAAAATAGAGACAGAAGCTGGAGGAGGAATAGTGGCCATAAGCTCAACTCTACTACTTTGAGTGGTAAAATGTTCTTGTGCAATCAGGGCACAGATAGAGGAGGACGGGGTGCTATTACATAAGCTGCACCTGGAGCTTCCAGGAGTCCAGGTCTAAGAGGTACAAAAACATGTGAGAGACTATGTCGATGAAGCATCTTCTGTCAGAACTGGGACAGCTGAACTTAGCTGACCCTCTGGAAGACTGCATCTGTTTTTTCAGTGGCCTACCAGTTGTTACAGGGGATGGGTCATGCCTCTTATTTTGTCACGAGGCAAGGGAAAAGGTTCCTTTGCAGGGGTGGGTGAGTGGGGGAGTCAGCAGAGGTCAATATCCTCCTTTCTAAACTGGGATTATAAAGAAAGGGGAGAAAGTGTACCATGAGATGATGAGGTAACGCTTTACAGAGACTCCTCTGTAGAGACCCAGAGGCTCATATTAAAGAATACAAGGCCAATTCATCTTGCTGTCCAACAAGGACAGGACAAGAAGCCTGCAAATCAAGCCTGTGAGAAGGAAAATTCATAGTGTTCTTGGAAGACATTAGAGTGAGCCCTGCCAAGAATTGCACTGGGCTCACCTTGGTGATGGATTCTGAGACGAATATACCTTGGTGTAATTGACTTTCCAGAAAGCTGACTAGAATGTTGCTTTAGAGGAAGACCAGCAATGGACCAGTTGTAGAGGTAAAGCAACTTGATGCTACCAATGAGAACAGTGTCATGAGTGGGATATTTTTGGAAAAGTACCATAGTGCTGGACAGCAGTTTAATAGATACATTTTTGTTGGAAGATTGGGCATGAAGTGATGATTAACTATTCACAGATGTCTTGGTGGTGCAAAGTTTTGTTAGGTATGGATCACTTTTCATTCCTTTTCATGGCCCCTATTTAAAAATGTGTCCATATTGTGATGACTCCTCCTCCTCACCCGAGCTTGCTTGATTTTTGTGATGGCTTGCTAGAATCCAGATCTTTCCTCCTATGTGTGTGTTGGCAGCCATAACAACTTGTAGTCTTGTCTTTGCCTTGTGCTTTTATAATTAGAGGCATTTTTTGTGTTTTGATTATATGAACTAAGCATTGATTTGACATGTATAATCTAGAAAAACTATACCATGGGAAATGAAGGTTTCTTAGTGACTGAAAAGATGATACTATGAAGGACCAGCTGCTGTCATTTAGTGAATTTCTTGCCTCACGGGGTGAATTCCACTGACCAACTGTATATTCTTTGGAAGAAAATAGTCTCCCTCTCTGTAGGACTAATGGGATTTTATGGTTCCTGGCTATAGATCCACTTAGGGATCAGGCTACAGTAGAGGGGATGGCGAAGTCATTTAGCAATGGATTTTAGCTGTGTGTTGAGCCTTCCCTATGGAACGTATCCCAAAGCCTACTGCCTTTGCAAGTTAGCAGAAATGGCTTATAAGGCAAGAGTAACATATTTGTAATATCTTCCTCATTTGCAGTCAAGTGTAGATGGTTATTGGCAATTTACATCCAGTGTTTACAGTGTTCATCTCTTTTCTTTCATCTGTTCTTCACCACCTCCTCAGTGAACTACTTGCTGCTTTCACCCTTTGCTGCCCGAGCAGCATTTGGAGATGCCACTGTAATAAACTCTCACTGTGGTATGTCAGTGAGTGAAAGTCTTTGCCTTTGAAAAACTTCTTGGTAAACAGCAAGTCTATGGAAAAGGCAACAGCACTGTCTCCATATTACAGATGCAGATCTGACCCTGAGAAGTTAAAATGCAGATTGTTTAGATCATGGCTCTCCATTGCAGGAAGCCTTCAAGGACACACGGGACAAACATCTCTTTTTAAGGAGCGGTTAAGGTCTAGGCATGCACAGACCTAGGGATGTTTTTCTAGCCTTACTTGTTCCAGTTCTGAGCTTGAATGACATGTCCAGGACCACAAACACATCTTGCACTGTACAGCTCAGGTGTTTCATGCCCAAGTTTTCTACCTATATACAATTCAGCTTGGCAAGATCTTGAGGTGAGGGAGCTACCTTTCTTTTCTTCCCCTCTTACAATCACTGCTGTTTAGAGACTGGACAGGAATAAGAACAAGCATCTGAAAGCTGAGTGAGGGCTCTTGGACAACCCAGGAGGGTAGAAGGTACCATGACAGCATTCCTTTCCAAGTAGTCCTACTGCTTACTGCTTACTGTAACCCTGCATAGTTATTTGTCCATTCAAACTGCTGAAGACAATTATTCTGAAAAGGCTGTAATGTATTTGAAATTGGGCCTGTAATTTAGGTGTGTGTTTTCATCAGATCTGTGTATTATGGAGCTCTGTCTTTTCTAATGCAGTGATATTAAAGCGCTGCAGTGTCCAGACATAAAACAATTGGAACTCGCTGAAGTAAACAAACCATTGAGTATTGCTTATTTTTACCAGTGCCCCTGTGCAGAGTTGCTGGCAAAGCGTGCTGCAGTACCTGTGAGTAACAGAGCAGAATCTGTCCTGGAATGGGTGTGTTTGGATTTAGCAGGGATGGTTCCCTGAGCAGCCTTGAAGAGCAAAATCTTGTCTTGCTCAGTCTCAATTCCAGATGCCCTCTTCCTTCAGTCCAGACAGTGATTTGCAAGCCTGAGTGCCAGGGAGCCCAGCAGGCTCTTGCAGCATGCCACTTGAGCCGTCTCCTTGGTGAAGCCCCACTCCAAGGAATTTGCTCTGGCAAAAGCTCAGCCTTTGAGTCGATCCTCCCTCTAGTGTCTGCCGCTGCTCTTCACTGCAGGACATGATTTGTGTGCATGTGATGTTTGTTTGCAGTGGGGGAAACTTGCCATCATGCACACAGAAACCCCAGCGGACTTGGGAGATTTCTGGTTAGAAAAAAGCCAAAATCATGGCAGTGTAAGGAAAGTACCACAAATGGGAATGGTGACAGGAGAAAAAGTTTCTTGATTTTAAGAGTATGGAGAGTGGTACTTACGTAGGGACAAAGCAAATTGTAAGACTATTGTTTCATCTCATCTGCATTGATTACAAAGCTATGGTCCAAGTACAATATTGACAGAAGAGATAAATAATCCACTGGGGTATTTTGGGCAGAAGGAAAACCAGATTATAGTTTAACTCTGATGCTGTGGCATTTGCTGGGGACAAGAGATAATTGTGCAGTGGTAGGTAGAAGCCTTCACAGGAGCAGAGAGTTTGATGTGGTCAGTGAGGTCCCATGATGTGTGCCCATCTCTGTGAGGCCTCTGTGGGGGTCAGGCAGGGATGGCACCACGCACGTGGGTGAGCATGGAACTCAGGGAGCATCTGGATTGCTGAAAGTGAGTGATGAGATCAGCGCTGAAAATGAGTGATGAGCTCAGCGTTGTCCCTGCTTTTCCCTGGCTACTGTTTCCTGACAAACATTTGACACAGAAGCACCATGGAGGTTTTCCACACCAACCTGGTGCTGTATGTGCCAAAGCAGACTTACCACGCAGCTCTCTGAGGCACTGCGGCAAGTGCAGGCAGTGAGAAACTGGTGGCCATTCTTATGTTATATGCCCGTGTTTCAAAGGCTTTTGTTCTTGTTAAAAATAGAGCTTTATGGAAAGAAATAAACCAAGAATCTTTGTGACCTCTTTGGTGTGAGGTTATAAAGAACAGATTTGATAGTCTTTAGTCACTATAGGATGCTGGCCATTGAAAAAAATCTTTGGATTGTTTTGATTTTTATTTTGTTGGTGAAGTCAATCTATGAATGTGTTTAATGCTGCAGCTCATTCTATTTACATCCTTGCTGTTTGACTTTTTAACACAGAGTAGCCTTCCAGATTGTCCTGTCACTTAACATTCTTTATGTAGGAGTTTTTTTCAAACTGCTTCAAATATGTAAAAAGTAATGGTTATTGTGCCCAAAACCTAAACCAAACCCAGATATTTTCTGTTGTTTGTGATGGGAAATACAGCAAGAGGGGAGAAAAATAACAGTGTTGAAATGTAAATTAATTCTGAGATGTTATCAGGGATTGAGATTTTAAGTATGAATATTCCATTAGCTCCTGACTAGGTAGTTTTTGTTTAAGGCTGTGCTTGAACCAACACACCATCTTGGCTTTCCACCAACAGAGATAGCTGTGTAAATGCAATCTGTGTTCAAGCCAGACAACACTTTAAAAAACCTATTTAATATTTCCTACAGCAAGCCATCTGTGACTGGTCACATTTTAGGAAGCAAACGAACATCACAGCAATGTTCGCCAGTCTCTTTGAGTAACTTCTAGACTTTTTAAATTAAATGTGCTGCCAAATATTTATGTTCTGTTGTGAAAAGAAAAATATTTGTTTGACATCCTAGTCTTCCTGGCAATTTGCAGTTGGTTGCTCCTCTGAGGAGCTGTGCTTTTCTCGTGGGTGCTGCAGGGCCAAAGGAGGATGTGGGAATCCCTAAAGGTGCTTTTTGGGCTCCTCAGTAGGGAATGGGGGCAGCTGTAGCATGATGTGGCTCTGTGGGGGCTGAGAGAGGATGAAGGCTGGGTCTTACCGTGGAGGGTGTGACAGGAGCAGGCTGGGGGCCAGGCTGTGCCCAGTGCTGACACTGGCGGCTCAAAGGGTGGTGGAACAGGCACAGGTGGCCATCACAGCATTCCTGCCAACATGCAAAAGGCTCAAGAGTTCCCGGAAAAACCAAACCACTTAGCAGGATGTCTTCCAGAGCATCTGCCACAGGCACTGCAGCCATCACCAAGGCAACCAAGTTGCCAGAATTTAGCAGCAGCAAAACAGAAGGAAAAATCAGCTATGGCTGAAATCATGGCTGCTAAATGCCCTGATGGAGCTGAGTTGTGCTCGAAGTCATATCTAGCACTTAGCAATAATTTTCAGGAAAAGTCTTGTTTTTTAATGCTGTTCCACAGATTTATGACTGGCTTAAACTTCATCATTCTAAAGTAGTGAAATGCCTTTGTTTAAGGGCTTGGAAATTGGTGTTATCCTGTTACTACATACAGGTACTAATAAACAAGTAAAACATCTAAAACTGTCCTGAAATAGTGAATTCCGTTTTGGAAAGGCTGAAATGTTCTGAAGAATCCCTGGTGGCACAGCACCAGTTTTTACCAGTTTTTACCATTTGAAATGGTCCATATAATTTGCCTGTACTTTCCACCTTGGGACTGTTGTAACCAGCAGAAGCCCAGGTGAATTATCAGCCTATAACCTGTCCACATGTGTGTGTCACCTATAGGAACAATGCCATACATAGAACATGCATATTCTTATATTCTGGAAAGAGGCCCTTGCAACAGAACGGGGAGAGAAAGCAGTCCTGATTTGCTCTATTGCCTCTGACAGTTTTACTTTCACTGTGGCATGGCAATAAGATTAAAGTTTTATGTAATATCACCTCCATCCAGACAAAAAAAAAATAATAAAACCTCTCCTCTGTGGTACTTAGATTTCAAACTCTTTTTATAGAGCCTCTGCATCTGTTAATAAAGTCCTTAATTCATTTTGAACATTTTATTGTCACTTTGGATAAAAGTTTAATCAGATAGAATTATTGCCCTTCTAATATTCCCTTAACCTTTGCATTTTAGACTTAGACCATATCATTTAAATTTTAAAATCACTCTTTTATAGACTTGAATGCTCCCATCTCTTTTTTAGAGGGTACTTTTGCTCAGGAATGCTGTAGTCTGTCTTGAGGTCATGTGAAAACTTTAAAGGCTCTAATGCGAGCACTGCTCACTTTCTACTGAAATGTCTTGCATGCCCTATTAATTACTTTAATGGTGACATGCTGGTTTAAGGGAGTTCTTTATTAATGCCACTAAATCTTTTTTTTATTGTTGTTTAAACACTTTTCTTTCCTTTATGTAGATGTATTTAATCCTTTCTGTCTTTAAAATAAATGAGTGCATAACCACACAAGATGTTTGACATTTCCATCTTTCCATCTCAGGAGGATGTAGGGAGGATTTTGCTTCCTCGTCCACGTCCCACCAGAGACATGCACATCTGTACTGTCTGTCTTCATGTGTTAGATTGTTGTGGTGGAAGTAATACTTGAAATCTGATCTCTCTCTTTCCAGAAATAATATACAGTGAATTTGCTTTTACTCTTCCAGGATGTTGAGATTGTAGAGGTCAGTTTGGATTTTTTGCTGGAAGTGCAGCACTCCCAGTTCAAGAGAGGATTTGCCTATATTTGAGCCTTTTCCTAGTAAGGAGGACATGTTGATTTTCTCTCCTCAACCTGAGCTAAGTAAGAGTATTCTAGTAGTCCATTTTTACTTCAAAAATGTATAGCATTCACTATATTAGATTATTTATAGAGCAGCCCTTTTGCTGAACTAGGTAGCTGGTAAAACACTGACATCCATGCCTGCAGCTGGATTTTGGTCTATCAGGTTTCTGGTTTTTTTTAAGGTGAAATCTTTTACAAAATGCCTATTCTTGATTCATCTTAGCTGCAGATTTTCTTGGTCTGGGAAGGGGAAGCAAGGTGTGAGAGACAAAATATCATCAGGACCTGAAGAAACTCTCAAAAGCCCATAAATGACTGAGGAATAGGCTGCTTTTGGTTTGCTAACCCGCTCTTGACAATGAGACTTAAACTCTTAGTAGTAAGTCATGTAATTCTTTAGTCACTTTAGAAAATGTTATGTCTCCAGTAAAGTTTCACCATTAATGGATGGGACTCTTCACATTTGAGATCTATAAATAAACTTCACTGGTTTTAAAGAAAATCAGAATGGATTGTTGAAAATCTTATGAAGAGGTTTCACCAACAGCAACTAGTTTTTTCTTTGGTGAGGGAGCAGTGGTTTAGGGCTTGGGGTTGTTTTTATTCTTGTTGGTTTTTTTTGTCTTCTTTGGACAAAGTATGACAGCTTGTGTTACACTGCAGGGTTTCTCTTGACCTCCCCTCTCCCAGATGATTTTCAGCTCCTAAAAACATCTGTGCCCAGCTGGGTAATAGAGTTTCTGTGCAGCCCTCCATGGCCAATGTATATTTGAACATACACACAGACTTGCACAGGAACAATCTGGAAGCCGGAATTAAATCTGAAATAATTTGGCATTTGCCCAGAAAAGGTATTCCTTCCTTTTGTGGACCTTCCCTCAGGTTTGTCCAAATCAGTCTTCAATTATCAATAATGCATTTTTCTGTTGAGTGGGTAGAGCCTTTTGCTCACAACTGCTACTTTAATTTTGGAAGCAGGCAGCTCACTTATGCACTTAGATGGTACTAAAGGGTACCTTTTGCATTTTCAAACTTTGCTAAATGGCACCCTTTGCATTTTAGAATAAGTAGCTAATTAAATGGCAAGGCTGAGTGCTGTTTGAGCCATGGGTTAGAGTCACTCTAACTTAGATAAGGGACTGGATCCCATAAAACAAATTAGTCTAAGTTGTGGGCCTGCTCCCACTGATCCCAATTTAAATGTTTTCTTTAAAACTGAATCCGATGTGTGGTGCCCAAGACATTGTGGCTAATGAAAAACATGAGACATACACCCTGTCTCATAAAGTGATCCTCTTGAGTGTGTGAAGAATCTAGACTGGCTTGATCAAAAGAATTTTCAATTTCTATTTTTTAAAGTAGAAGTAAGGAAAATTCAAGTTAATTTTAGTGGAAATGCCCTAAAATTAACTGAAAAGCACAAAACATACTTTTCCCCCCTCTAAACTTGTTTCCTTCCCTTTTCCCATGTGGTTACCTTGTTTATTTTTTAAATAAATAATCATATTTTAAAGCAGTATAAATAAATTGCAAAGTGTGCTCCAATGGGGTAGATAAATATATTCCATCTGCTGGGGAGTGATTATTAAATAATTCACCAGTGGCAAACCCAGGAGTGGTTATCCATTTTCCTCTCATTCATGGGTAATTTTTTCTACATCCCATAGGAGCTCATTATGTTTTCTTTGTACATAATGTTTAATAATTTTAAAATCTGGCACTAACCCCTCCATCTACAGATTCTTCAATTTTTCCTAAGTATTTGTGCATGTGTACACATGTATGTATTGGCAGAGGAAGATATTTGTTTTCCTTCTTCCTTTTTTTTTTTTCCCTCATGTGGAGAGAATGTGAGAATTTATGTATGAAGTAAGGTGGGAAGTTGGAGGCAAATTTCCTCCAACTGTGCAAGGGAGTTTCCTCCTGCACAGATGGTGGATGGGTCACTGGTCTCACCCTTGGGTGGCAATCAACAGAACTTCAGGGCTGTGGCATATGTTCATACTTAAAAACAAAGGAATAGGAAGCAAGGTGAGGGAGTGGAGCGTTTGAAGAGCCCTGTCTCCTTTTACTCAGTGTTAGGAAGAATTTGGTTATCTTCTAAGAGACCAAGAGTGAGCCAAATGAGCCTGGTCTGTGGATAAGCAGTAAGTATTACCTGATTGAAAACTGGGGCTGTATCCCATCAGTGGAAAAATTGCCACAGATATGTGGATTGATGGGCTTTAAATCTGACCTTAAGGGAAGAGTTCAGATCCTGGTAACAGACCCAAAGGCCTCTGTGGGCTTTGATCAGGCAGGGTGGGCAGCTGGGCAGAGGACTGGATGGGGTTGGCACGTAGCAGGAGGCTGCACACAGTCAGGAGCTGGCACCTCCAGTGCTGGATCCCAGTTCAGAAATGGTCATGTTCCCATGACCGTGTGTGCTCCACAGGGCAAGGAGGTGAGGGACCACCATCCTGTCCTGCAGCTGCCTGGTGCCAGTGCCCAAGGAACTGTGGTCAGAGCTGGGCTCTCCCCCAGGCTGGAAGCAGATGTTTGCAGTTAGGGGACAATCACTACCTTGGTGCTGAAATGTGTAATTAGCCACAGGAAATTCTTTCCTTAGCTTATGAAGACAGGAAGGTAAAAAAGTGTCTCTTAATGCTTCTGCTGTTTTTCCTAGGGAGTTGAGTGAATCTGGCTGTCCTCACAGAGGGGAACAGCAATCCCATTCCCCAGCAGGTCATGATCTCTGTTGTTCTCTTGCACATGTCTAGATGTCCATACTGTTGGCCAGAAAGGAACAAAACCCTCTCGCTGTGAGGTAGGGAGCGTTTTTATTTCTCTCTCCCTCTTTTTCACATTCCCTGTAGGCATGTGCAGACTCTGGGTTTCAGAGGCTGGGCTCTGTACTAAGTAGGAGCAAACAGCTTTTCCCTGGGACAAAGACCAGATCCAAGCAATTTGGTTTTGACTATAATTTCCATATGATTCTTGACCTGTAAATTCCTCCTTTTGTTATTCTGCTAATCCCTTTTGAGGGGGGAGAGGGGAAGTAGTCCAGATGTGAATTAGCAGAACCTTGAATATTTTGCTTGTTTGTGAAGAAAGGTTCTTCTTTCCTTTGCACTTCCCAAGCTGATATTCTGCATATTTACATCCCCTATCTCCATCATAGTCAAAGCCCGAATAACACGTTCCATAACTGGTTTCTCTGCAAAACATGAGGTTTGCTGTGCTCAGTATAGGAACAGAGTGCTGCAACTACTGAGGATGGTTCTGGCTCTGAGCTCCCTTCTCCATCTCATTTCCTGCTCCAAATGATTGGTAATTTTCACTCCTAGAAATGATGCTCCAGGATGGAAGAGCACAGGGAAAGCTACTGTTCAGGTGAAAGAACAGTGTTAAATGATGAGATTGAATACAAAGTTCCAGAGCAAATGAGCAGTGTCTTGTTCAGCACTATGGGCATGTGAAAGAATTTGCACCTTGCAGAGCAAGGGCTGGAGGATAAGTTGGGGTGTGCTGGCCAGTGTGCCAGCTGCAGGAAAAGTTGTGTGAACTGGAAGTTTGTGGAACTACTCTAACTTAAACCTCAAGAAACTGGTGCAAGGGAACAAAGAAACGAGCTGTGGACTGGAATGGTGTTTGATGGATCTGTCAGGAGCTGGGGAGTGCAGAATTACTGCCTTGCTGTCTCCTCTGTGCCCAAGGCTCATCCTTACATTAGCAGCTCTCCAGCTGTAGAGCACAGGAGACACCTGTGTTCTTGCAAACCCAGACTGCTGGCACTTCCATCAAGGATGCTGTGGAATTCTCTGCTGATTGATGTCCTTGATATTAACCAGAGTTGAGCACTGCCACTTGAATGGAGCAGGAACAGCAAACTCAGTTCTCTAGAAACCTGAGCTTAGGCTGTAGATAGAGACGTTTCCATGATGTCCTTTCTTCTTCTGACATGCACATGCTGCCTCTCCCCATGGACCTTGCTGTCTCAATTTTTGTGTGAATTTCCTGTCCATGATGGTGATCCAGTTGCTCTTTTGCCCTCTGTCAAGCACATTCAGAGAGGAGAAGTGGTTGGCTCAAATGGGCAGGGTAAATCCAAGCTGGGAAGCTGCCTGGGGCTTCCCCATGCCCCATCCAAGGTGTCCATACATAACCCAAGTGCTTTTTCCTGCTGTTGTTTCTGAAATGGCCCTGCTGGCAGCCTAAATACCCAGAACTCTCCCCATGCTGACACAGAGATGTGCTCTACAGCCTGTACTGCAGTGTGCCATTTGGAAAACTGTAGTTGCCAAATGTTTCTGTTTTTACATGAAGCTATTCCACCGAGGTTATCTGATTTTACTTTGGTGCTGAGAAAAGCAGTTGAATCAGACAAGAGACCTTGTGGGTGGAATACATTATGTCCAAAAATCAATCATAAGGTAAGGAAGGAATAGAATGGAGTTTATTTACAGTCTGTTGACTTTTATAGTTAGCACCATTTATTAGAGAAGATGAAGAAGAAAATTAAGCAGAGGGCAGGAAAATGTTTCTTTGTGATATTTTTGTGCCTGGCAATGGAAAGAGATGTGTGTATGAGCTGACAATTTATCTTCTGCCCTGAAGAGAAATGACTTGTTCTCAAATGGGCATGAAATGAAATAGTGCAGAACACGATAGGAACTTTTCTGAGTAAATGGGTCAATTTCCTGTCATTCTCTCGATAATTGTATGTAGAGCACACTACGCTCCAAACACTGGCAAATGTGATTTTTTTTTTTCCTCCTGTTATTTTACTCCTCTTGTAAATGGGTGGAAAACATATTCCAGTGCTGGCACTATTATAATCAGCTTTTGCCAGTGGCTAATAGCAGTCCATTTTCGGTGAATGCTTATTACCTTTAAGCAGTCCAAGACACTACATAATCACCCAGCACTGTGTAGACTGGTACTGCTAGGAATGAGATGCAGTTATAGGGACTGCATTGCAAATGCCCCATCACAGCAGGAAATTTGCTTGTCCCTTTGTCTTCTCTTGCCTAATTGCAAAATAAGCCCTGGTGCTCTAGCTGGAGAAGGAGCCTTGTTTGCCTTCCAGAACTTCCTGGTATGGTCAGGGACTTTGTTCCTCACCATCCCTTAGCAGGCTGATGCATTTTCCTTCACTTAGAGCAGCCCTCACTCTTACTGAGGGGAGATGGTTTCAAGTCAGACTTGCTGAGGACTGAGCTGGTAGCTTTATTTTGGGTGTGGTTAATTAAAAGTATCAGAGGTGTTGTATCAGGTATCCAGTGGGTGACAATTAGGATCTCTGTGGCAGATTAGGTAAATCTCACTGGAATGGGCTAATGCAGTGATGAGCTTCACGAGTGCCTTTGAACCTCAATCTTAGGAAAAGGGAGACAGTGTTTTAGGGTTGGCCCCAACGTGCTGGATTCTGGCTGTGGAAATATCTGGAAAAATCCCAAATACTTGATTTCAATAAATTTTCTCCCTCTTAACTCTAAGCTAAGCAAGATACAGACTTGTCCAGCCTATCTAATCAGACACAGTATTATTCTCCTAATTGGAGGTTATAGGAAGGATAAAAAAACAATCTCAGCCTGATCAGGACTGCACATACTTGAGCTGTGATATATGACCTGATGGGGTAACACAGCCCTGTGAGAGCTAAAACCCATCCCTGCCTCTCCAGTGACTTAGGGAGAAAGTTGCCCAAGAAATGGATTTCACCTGAAGATTATTGAGAACTTCTGTTTTCACCCCAGTTATCTCCAAAATGAAAATCTTAAATCACATGTTTTGAAGACTAGAATCTAATAGCTTTGAAAGGAAATCCCAGTAACAGATTTTCTTTTTTACTTTTTCTTCCCACTAGTGAAAAGCTGATTCTCAAAAGTGTGGCACAATTAGGCCATTTCCTATGCAAAATTTCTTTTAGGAGGGGCTTTTCTGGAGCTTTAAACAACAGCATTTTTTCTTACTGGCTGTAACTAGAACTCTTCTGTGAATACTACCCAGGGTCAGTGTCACCTTCTTTCTGTATATGGTGGGCAGGTCTCAGTACAAGATGGATTGGGTCACAAGTTAAAAAGGCTGTTGAAAGATGTTCAACTCTGATTTTCTTTTTTTGTAGCTGTTGCTTGTTTTTTTATTTTATTTTTCCACTAGCATAGGAAAATGTTAGCTTTTCATAGCTGTCTGTAAGAACAGACAAATCTGTTTGTCTTGTATGTATACTGTTGATGCAAATGGACTGAAAGTAAGGATACCAAGAACAGGTCGTCATCTTCTGCTTCTGCTGTCAGGAGAGGAATTCATGTAGCAATCCCACTCTGTGAATCAGCAGTTGCTGAAGTATGCACACAAGTGCTGGATGGAGCTGGCCTCACTTGGCTCATGTGTAAGGCTCCAGACTCCTCACAAGTCATGAGGAACGGGAAGTAAATGATCTCTGACCTCCATCAGCAGGGAGCATGGAGAAATGTGCATTGTTTATTCCACCTGTCTTTGGAAAAGTGCAGCCCTGGAGGACTGATTCAGAGGACAGTTATGCTCAGTAATTCTGGAACAGCTCAGCTGCCTGGGATAGGATCAGCCCACAGTAAATCCACCAGGGGAATTGGGTCAGAATTCGGCCGTGCTGCTGCTTCGACCAGAGAATGAGTTCTAATGACTCTTACTTGGAGCAAAATAGGAAAAGATCAAGGGCAGAATTAGTCATTTTCCCCGTGTTACATAACAATATTTTAGCACACATTCTTCTCCCTGAACATTTAAATGCATTGCTTGAATAATCACTGAAGACAATGTGGTAATAATGTGTTCCTGATGTGTTGGAGGCAAAGCATTTACTCTGGTTTTACTTTTGCAAAATATATTAAACTACTTAGTTTTTGCTTATGTTTACGCACAGGGAGTTTAGGGGGTTGTTTTGGTTTTTACTGCTATTTCTTTTAGGGAGCACAAGGGGATTGCTCTTAAATGGGTCTGATGCTTGTGGTGGAATTCATCCCAGATAACTTCGTCTTGCTACAAGCCATGTTCTTGGGCTGACATGCATGTGCCTTGGGAGTGATGGTGGAGAGTTATTGGTGCCTCCTAGGGAAGGATATTTTAACCAGCCCTACCAACAACTTTTGCAATCACCCCAGTGCTGTTGTCACCTTTGCTTGGTGTATTTAAGGCAAACAGCATCTGAGTACCTAGAAAGTAGGTTTTCTTCCACCTTAGCTCCCACATGGCCTGGTTGTTTAGTCATGCTCTAATTCACTCTCGTTCAGGACTGACTCCACCAGAAAAGACAGTTCTGACCATTTTCTCGAATGCAGGAAGAGAAAGTGGAGCTGCAATACATCCAGGTGGTTTTAAGTAGTCAGGAAACAGGAGATGAGTGGACCCAAGCTCTGAAACTGCCTCAGCTGGAGGGCAAAACCAAAACTGCCCTTTCTTAGATGCAGGGGAGATGTGACAGAAAAGTCTGCTCCAGAAGAGCTCTTGTTGCAGCTCCAGCTGAAGCCAGCATGCAGGAAATACCCAGGGATGTGCCAGAGAGGGTCAAGGCAGGGATGGAAGTGTTCATTGGGATGATGTGGGTCAGAACTGCACTTGTCTTCCCACCATGGTCTCCCAGCCTGCTCCACCTTCCCACTAGGAAAAACACAAGGCTAATACAGATGACTGCAAAAAGGGAATGGGAAAGCACCTTAATCCAGGGGAGGTGTGCAGTGGGCACCAGGATGGGCATGGCAGTGCTGGAGGGCTGAGCTGGCTGGACTACAGTGCTACCTGTGGACAAAAGGTGGGTTAGGAAGGCATGGTGTGATTTCTTCAGCTGGCTGGGTTCTTATTGTCAGAAATGGATTTCACTGGGCTTGCAACTTGGATTAGAAAACACGTCTCTATTAGCTGCAGACAGAGATGTGTCCTGGAATCTTGGAAACTGTTTCATTGCTGTCTTTGGGAGGAAATTTTGGCTTTCCAAGTTACAGCATGACTGATATGTTCTATTTGGTTTTTTTGAGAATTTTTTATACTCCCATGACTCAAATGTTTTAGAATTTTTCCTTCAAACCATGTGTTTGTACGCTCTGACTAGCATAGCATTGCATTGGATATTCTGGCATTGGGCAGTGGAGGATGGAGTGTTTTTCCACTGCTACCACAGCAGTCTTCAGTGTTGCAAAGAACAACTTTTAGCACAATTCACCATGCTCAGTTAGACTGACACTTCCCAGGGGGAGCAGGCACAGGGATTTTGATCCACCAAGACCAGCACTGCTGAATAGATGCACTACAAAGAGAGGCACAAGCCTTGCCTCATACTGTGACAACTCTTTCTGGCCTAAAATATGCCACCTCTTCTTCTGCCTGATTTTTGCTGCTTTTATGTGCTTAAATAGGGTCTGTCCTTTAATGATATATTTGTGAAAGAGTGTTCTTCACCAACCCATGGGTCTTCTACACTGTTCACAGACTGCAGCTGTAGGATATTCACCCAGCCTTGTGTCTCTGCACTGCAGGGTGCAGAGGGGCGGTTTAGGGCATCTCTTATTTGCACAGGTTAGTATTTGTTAGGCCAGAGCAAGACAGGCAGAGGAATTGATGCCATTAGTGTAAGGTCAAGCTGTTTGCTGGAGAGAGAGAGAGAGAGAGAGAGAGAGAGAGAGAGAGGACATCAGCCCTCCAGGCATGTTCTAAGAACACACTGCAGATCCAGCTCTGCAAACAAGATGTACAAGGACGTGTCCCATTTGTGAATTTCCACCAGCCCTGAGTCTCCAGCCAGCATTGAACAATCACCACATAAATGATTGTGTGAGTGCCTGGTGATGATAACAGGAGACATCTCAGGGACTTTATTGAAAACCTACATGTTTTCCCTTCCTGCCATCTGCACCAGCTCCCCAGGGGCTCTGAGAGCTGAGCCTGCAAGCTGATTTGCCCCCTTACGTGCTGCTTGGGCAATTGGGAAGGTCTGGCAAAGCTCTCCAGGAGATCCTCCCTATGTAAGGAACATTGCCACATCTGCCAGGGTGCCACTATGTGAACACAAGCACATCTCTTGATGAAAGCACAGAGTCCACCTTGCTTTCTGGGAGCAGCGTTGCTTGAAGGGCTACAAGGGGTAAAAACTTACTTTTGGGCTACTGCTGTACCTCAGCTGACCTGGCTCTGAGGCACTTGTGTAAGCAGGCAGCGTTTTCACATCTGTGCTGTTTGCTTTAACATGTCAAATAGCTGATGTTTTTGCAAGGTTTTCCTAGCTCCTTCCTCCCTCCTCTTTTCTACTGTCTCTATAAAATAATACTGCTATAATCCAGTTTGACTCAGCAGGATCCCTTTCATGCTGGCTAATCCCCATATATAGGCATCAGTTCAGGGAGGTGCACCAGAACGCTGCAATATTTTCCCTAACATTTTGTTTAACCAGGATGACATTATTCAGACAAATTAATTCCTCCAAGACGTAAACTTGTTCTGACTGAGTGCTGCAGCAGCCTCCCTGAGAGCAACAAACCATGATCTGACATCTTAACAGCTCTCCACACAGTCAGGGGGAGTCTTACATAAAAGATCTTCAGCTGTGCATATCTGCAAGGTGCAGCTGCCCCTTTCTGCAGTAGATTTCTTTTTCAGCGGGTTTTGGTGGCAAAAACATATTTTTTTTAGGAAGTGAATGGGATCTAAAGCACAAATAATTTTGGAAAATATCCTGGCATATAAAATCATACAGTAGAGATGTTTTTACCTTCTGAAACCTTTGCCAAAGGTTTTAAAAATAGGGTTCTGCTGTGGTCACTCCCCTTCCATTCTGAATTGAGTTCATCTTGCATGTCTGAGCTAACATGTTGCTAGATGGGATTTAGAAAGCTCAGGGGCATGTGTGGGTGATGTATCAGCTGTGTGTGCCAAATGGCAACACCTGTTGGAAAGGAAGAGGAAGCTGTAAAGAGTCCTTCACAAGTCTGCCAAGAGAAGGAATTCTTGGTCTGCCTCATAGAGAGGAGGTCCTGATGTGAAAAATGACCCTGTGGTACCCATATAGGGTATGGATGGGCAGGTGAGCTACCCTGTGCCCCTCTGTGACACCAGCTATTTGGGGTGGTATGGCCAGGCTACTGGAGCTGTGTTCAGCACTGGGTTTTCTGTCCACACTCCCCCAAGATGTTTTCCTGGCACTTTGGTTACCTCTTGTAGTCTAATGTCAGGGTTCTGGGAGCCAACTGGGAAATGCCTCTTTCCTCCTCTTGCTTGGCATTCCTTCCCCTTGGTGCTTCCTTAGCTCCTAGATCCAGAATCCAGAAGTGAAGCTGTCTTGCTGGCCTCAAATATGCCAAAACAGTTGAGGGTACCTTAAAGAAGAAGGAAGGAAAGATAAAATCTGATTAACTTAAAGTAGCAGAGCCTGGGCTATTTGAACACAGTTCTGGGTCCGTATCTCACAACCCTGGTTTCTCTTCTGAATTCTTCATTTCCTTATGTCTGTTTTTTGTTCTGCTTGAGTTGCTTCACCGTGCCTTAGTTATACATTCCTGAGAAATGGGTTGATGTTAATTGTTTGTTCATTGAGACTTGCATGGAGTGACTTCAGAGGGCTTAGCTGACTGGATGGCCACGGTCTTGGGGTGCTGGGAGCTTCTAGCTGGATTTCTCTTCTGCACCTTCCCATCTCCTAGGCTAGCAACAACAGCTAAGGGAGAACATGTTCTTTTCTCTACAGCAGTGTATTGTTGACAGAGGGCATCATTAGGGACTCCTGGCACTCCATGTCAGGTAGTTAATGAGATATCATCAACATTAATTCAAACTGTGTTAAGATTACAGCAAGTAACTGTAACTTCCAATAGACACTGAATAATTTAAAAGCTTTATAAAGTTGAAGCTTATAGAAGTGGATTTACAGATGCACAAAACTACCTCAGATTAGTTTCAGAGGTTCCCCTTGCTCAGTATCAGCTGTTGCAGATGCTTCCCACTTGCTTCCCAAGGGAGCTTTCACATCTTTTTTTTCCTGGTTCTATTCTTGAAAGATCTAACATTAAGCCTGCACTTTCTTTTACACAGTAGTTTTGTCTTTTGGGAAATAGTCAGTCTTCAAGCTCTCTCTATGCTTTTAGCCCTAGAGTCATCTCTGCGTGGTGATTCTGAGCCCTTTACTTGCTGCAGACGTAGACATGTCTGACCAGTAGCTTTGAAGATGTAATTTAAACATTTCATATAATCTATAGAATAACAGCCAGAGTGAGCTTTTTGCTTTCCAGGGGCTTGGTTGAGTAATTAGCAATTTATACTGTAGTAAGGTAGTTTTTTCTCCTGTTGAAGCAATTCTTAAGTCTTTCTGGAAAACATTTTGTACACTGCTGTTTTTATTTAATAATAAATGTGTGGAGTACCTTACACACATTATACAAACCCTGAAATGTAATTAAATCATACAGCTTATTAATGGCTTCTGCTTAAGTCTCCCTGTGATGTTAACCTGAGATAAACCATCTGTCCCCCAAACACATCTTTGGGATGAATGCAACTGTCCTTACAAGAGAAACTATATGAATGAGGATGGCTGAAACAGATTTCTAGTGTGGTACTGCAGAGCTGTTATGTCTGATAGTACTTGATGCTTACCTGTAGTGTGTTATTAATAACAAAGAAAATAAAGCCTGCTGATAAAATTAGTGGATTAATAAGATGCCAGAGCAAGAGAATGGAGAGGCATGGACTGATGAACATCCCAGACTTGTTTGAGCTGGAATAGTTTAACACACCCAGCTGTGAGGCCATCTATTTGTTCAGGAACAAAACCATCTTCTGGCACACCAGCTTTATCTGCAGGTAGAGGTTCATCCAGCTGAGTACATCCTTAGGAAGGATCAGAGCCTTCTGTACAGCCAGCTAAGGGAGCCTTAGCAAGTGGTAGGTCTGTGTTTCTCAGTGTGTTCAGGCTATGTCTGGGCACTGCGATGGAAGTCTTGATTTAGTCAAACCTGTACATAGCTAAGAATCCTAAGTGGATCCTAAGTTGCCAGGGATTTTGCAGAGAAACAATGCTGGTATAGCACCAAGAACCTCATAAACTGTGGATTTGGGGTAGAAGGAGTGGTGCCTTGTTTGGTTTTCTTTTTGTCACGTTCCCAAAAGAGAGCAGAGAGCCCAAGCACGGTGGGAAGCATGCACATAGTGTTACTGACAACATCCTTGTGTTCTGTACATGGCACTAGCTAACACATTCCTCCTGTTAGACCATTGCCACAGCAGGTCCAGATGTCAGTAACTCCAGCTGATACCACTGAAGAACAATGATTTATGGCCACTGGAGATTTGTCTGCCTTTGTTCAAGGAGCACATGAAAAGGACTTGGAGATTGTGCTTGGGGTGGTCAGCTATCTAGGTCAGAAGAGGTAAAAGCTGCTATTTTCAAAAACTGTCCTTCTTTCCAGCTATCTTGTGGTTTGTCTTCTCTGTCAGAGAATATGGGCTGCTTTGTTTTTCTGCAGGATGCTGAACAGACCCCAACTCAAGCTGCTGGCTTGAAGTGTCTTTAAGAAAAGGTGGTTTGAATTAACCGTCCTAAAATATAGAACACCCTGTCCCTGAGGACACTTTGCAGTGTGTGACTGTTAAGTATTTAGTCATTAAAAGGAGGGCTATACCCAAAGTGAATTAATTCTTACTTTAGGCCCTAAAAAGATCAACTCTACACCCAGCTGTAGTCACAGGAATGCCCGGCAAACAGTGGAGTTTAAAGTGCATGGAAGCAGGACAACTAAATGGCAATAACAAGCTTTTGGTATCCAGTTAGTATTTTCTTACCAGCAGATCTCAAAGTGCTTTCCAAAACCTGGTAAGAACAAGGATATGTGGGGTTAGATGAACCCTGGAGTGAATGCTTTATTTTCAGTCACACATTCCAGGTCTCGGCTCAAATATTTTTGTGTTGGGTTCTTTCAAAAAAGTGCAGAAAGACCCTGGAGCCAGAAATACTGTACAAAACACACAGGATAATTAGCAACCTCCTGGAAACATGTGAAACTTTAATAAAACTTAAACTCTAGTTCCTTCCCACAGGTGGAGTCCAGCAGTAATGTAGGCAGTGTGCACAATTAAGCTATTTTTATGCCTCTTCATCTAAAAATGTAAGTGTTAAAACATATGTGGGTAAAGCAAATGGAAAGCTTAGACTTGCCTGTGTGCCATGCTCATTTGAACTTGCTGCATTAGCCTGGATTGCTGCTGAGCAGTGTGTGCCCCAGCAAAGGTTTTGCAAAGGGAAACATCTTCACCTACAAACCTGGCTTCTTAAAAAGCCCTATGACTTTGCAGCTCCAGAAGATACTGACTTTCCTTGCCAACTACAAAGGGGAATAAATGACTGGAAGTGCTCAAGTAATTATACAAAGTGCCTGGATCAACTTTTCCATGGGGATCCTGTAGCTACTGGTCTGATGGCTTAATAATGTGCTTCTGAAATGGCTGCTTTCCTCTGCTGTTTCTCTCTGGGGCCAGATTTCCAGCAAGGCTCCTTAGCTGCCCTTGGAGAACTGGCAGGACAGTGCTCCCTGGACTCATGCTGCCTGTGAAGGAGCCAACTGTAACTTTTCCATAGGAAAACTTGCAGGTAGGGCAGAGCTGGACTATGCTGCTCCAGCAGCAGTTTGAGAAAGAGAATGACTCAGAAAGCCCTAGATAACTTCTTTGTTCCCCACTCTTCACTGCCACTCCAGTCCCTCTGTCCTTGTCCCTCATATCTTTGGAAGCTGGTGTGGCAGTGCATGTGGGGAGTGCCCACTTTGCACCACCAGTGCAGCAATAAAATGTCATCCTTCCATTAGGAGACCATCAGCACTTGTCCTTATGGCCTGCATTAGCTGGATCACTCAGAAGCATGAGCCACCTGCTAATACCAGGCTGTCTTGTCTCTTTTCACCTGGATCTGGTCTATAGTTAGAGTCTGATGAAGTGGCCCTTTGTTCTTTTGTTCCTCATAAGTCCATTAAATCACAAGCTGTGTGTGGAAAGATGTGGTCCAGTTTTACTTTGCATGAGCTGCTTGGCAAAACACGAGGGTGAGACTGCTTTGTGTGTTCAGATATTCTAGCTGGGGAAATGGCAACTTCTGGTCCTCAGAAAGGAAAGTTGGAAGTTGTATTAGAATGGAAACGAGCAATTCAGCAGTTACATTGGGAAACAGCCATTGATGCAGGTGATCTCAGACCTTTTAAAGTACTGTGGGAAGCACTGGAGCATGGTCTTTTCCACTGTTACATAAAGAAAATCCCCATAATGGAATGGAACAGTTACAGATCAGAATGATCCTGCAATAATGTTGTTTTTTCCTCTATTTTCCATAACCACTGTCATTTCAGCCTAAGAGTCCATACACTGGGAGGATGCTATTGACTTGAGAATGGACATGTTATATAACATCTATTTTACATTTAGTGTGTTTATATAAATGCATATCTCTTATGTAACCATGTCACTAGGAAAACAGTGAGGTTGGTTGGACAAGTTGGTTTCTCCTGCCATTGCTGCTCTGCTTTGCTTGTTGATTCTTAAGCGCTGTCCCAAGACACTGCAGGTTGTACTGCTGATGTGTGTGCCCAAGTGAATCTCTTCTTTTCACCAGCTCCATTCACTTTGGGTTTTGCTGGGTTTTTTTCTCAACTGTTGTTTCTTTTTATAAATGTAATATTTGGCAGAAAGCCTTTGGTGTTGGTTGCACAAATACAGGAGTAATCTGGTTAGTAAATACTATGGACTGACAGTTGACTAGCACAGGGTTCAGTTGCTGTGCTTTTCAACTTGAAATAACATCCAGGGCAGCTTCCTCAAGTGATGTAAAAGACCTGGTAAAGAAATGCCAACTGTCAGTTTGATTTTTGGTCTGCTCTGCTCTGACATAAACCTTTCTGACAGCTCAGACCAGTGTCCTTCATATTCCAAATTAATCCAAAATTTCTCATGGTAATGAAAGGGAAAGAAATTACTTTAAAGTGCATATTTCTTGCTCTGAGCATCCTTGACTAACCCTGCAGACACCAGAGAATTACCACCTGCTCAGACATGCCTGTCTGCTCTTGATGCAACTCTTGAGCTTATTACAATGGTTTTGCCATACAAGATCTCTGGATCCAAGTCTCCATGTTGTCTGTACAAAACAGGAAATTTTTTATTTTTCATGGAGCCTTAATTTTTCTAGATTGAGGACAAAGGAACGGTGCCAAGAGGTTGAATCAGCTCAGAAGACAATTGTGTTGCAAAGACTCTTCTTCAATTGTGTCTTCAAAGACACAATTGACCAACTTCCCATAGCAGTATCTTGAACAGTAGAGTAGCCCAAAGCTTCTGGTTTACTTTCACTTACTCAAGGAAGGATCTGATCTATTGTGTGGGTATCTCTTTATAAGGTGAGAAGGAATAATGTGCCATCCTTTCTCTCCCAACTCTACAGCAAGCTGAGTTCTAGCAGAAGCAACCTCAGAGGTGGGCAGGAGGTGCAGAGGGACTGATGTAAATAATCTTCTCTGTCTCTGTCTTTGTGGATGAGATTATCTCACATTGGAGGAAGGAAGGTGATGGATGAGTCCCCAGGGTGGAACATCAGTCTTCCAGGTTTCACTTTCCTCACATCTCACTTGACCTCTTTGGGAAGTTCTCTTTTTTGTGCCATGCCTTGTCTGGGTTCTTCTTACATAGCCATCTCAATTTTCTGTTTTTGAATCCCTTCCTTCTTTGTCACTTTTTTTCTCAGCAGGTGGCTCAAACTTACTTTCTCAGACAAGGACCTGAATCAAACATCCAGGTCAACTGAATAAAAATAATAGGGATGTCATTGCATCTAAAAATAATTACAGTACCTGGTAGGTGACATATTTGACCCTGGAGTTAGTCAGCAGTCTGGATTTATTTCCAATTAGAGTCTGACTCTAGACAGAAGAAGGGGTGTCACTCCAGGAAATAATTCAATTCAAATATTTGAAGAAATCCTGTCCCCCCACAAAAAATGAAATTTCTAGTCTTGGTGTAGAGAGCAGAGAGTATAGTACAGTTCTTACCTTACATTGGCTCACTAAAGTTTGGGTACTGTTATTCTTGACAGTGGCCAGTGCTGATTGTTTGTGGGTTTCCAGTGTTCTTTCAGAGTCTTTAAGAATAGACACTTCACTCAGGAGGCTTTCTTCAAGAAATAAGAAACTCCCTTTTCTTCTGCCTTTGGAAAGACCTCAGAGCACCCACAAAGCTTTCAGCCCTCATATTTCAGTCACAGATACGTCTCCCACTGCCCCAAAGGCTCCAAGACATTCTCACATCAAGGACATAAATGTATTTGGCAACTCTTTTGGAAACATATCACGGATTTGGGCAAATCATATTCTCACTGTCAGTTCAGGTAGCAGCAGCATCCAAGTGCTGTGAGAGTTTTGGGGGAGTTTTTTTCCAAGCTTTATACTGGATTACATTATCTATTAAAAGCAGCTATTTTTAAGCTGAACTGCTGCAATGACCTGTATTTCACAACTTGCACGTATACACTGAAAAAAACATTATCTTGCACTCAAAAGGTGTTTCAGTGAAAGCTCCATGAAATTCTGTGCAAAATCTCATTATCTTCTTGCTTGGGTTTTCATTTTGTTTCAGTTTGGGGAGGTGTTTATTTCTTGGTAGCACCAGGTGCCAACTTTGGTGTTTACAATAGAGATGTGACTTCTGTCAGAGCATCACACACTTAACAATAGCTGACTAAAGCCACTCCATAGATAATATTAAGAACAGAGGAGGAAAATAATGAAATTATTCTTTTAGTCACTGGTGAATCAAGGACAGAAGACAAACACCCTTAGTTTGCATGCTCTGCCCCCGCCACTAGAAAAAAAAATCTCTTGTGACTTGTATGAGATGTTCTGAAGAAGCTTTGCATTCTCTTAGTTTGAGCAATTAAGGTAGAATGAGGTGCTGTTAAACTGATATCCATCTGGAATATTTAATTTATTTAGTAGCCATTAGAAGTGACTTAGAGATGCCCTTATCTGTGACTTGAAATAAACAGAGGAAAATAGATTGTGCGCTTTTCCTTGTGGCTTGGAGAAATTAGGGGTTTTATTCTCAAGGAGTGAAGGGGAAGGATTCTGTCTTTTTTCTTTACAATCCTTACAAACTCTAGAAGAACCCAGACTCTTGAGCAGTAGCCCTGTCTTTCTCTCTTGTTTTTTTTTTTTTGTTTTGTTTTGTTTTGTTTTTTGGGTTTTTTTGTTTGTTTCTCCAGGAAATCTCTCTTGGAGAGCACAGGAAGCAGAAAAAGCCAGCTTTAAACAGGTTGTAGTTAAAAGGCTTGCAGTGTTCAATCTGTAACCAAAGCAAGCCCAGCTTTGCTGGATGCTAATTTACTGACAAGAGTTTCCTACTAAACTTTCTTTTCCATTTTAATCAACGAAGTTCCATTTTCTTGATGGTTTTTATGTCACAAATTCTTGCATTGCTCAAACAGTCCTTCAGGAAAGGCATGGCAGGCAAGAACTCATTTCAAATGTAAAAATACTGAGAAAGAGGAGAGTGAGGGGAACTATAAATAACCACTGAGATGTCAGAGTCTCAGTCATTTTTTCCTCTGCAAGTCAGCTTTAGCAGTTAAGGTCAAGATAACATTTCCATGTCAATGGTCAGTTACATCAAAATTCTAAAACAGGAAAATTGAATGGAATTTTTGATTTTTTTTTTCTTGTATTGTGCACAGATTTGACCAATTTATAGTCTCTTTGGTCCGTCAGCTCTGAGTTCCAATGTTATTTTGGTTAAGCTTCTTGCCAGAGTGGCAAGCTTGGATTGGAACATTTGGTTTATTAAAGGCTATGAAATTAAATTCCTCACCAAAAGAAAAGGAAAAAAGCCCACTTCTTGCTGATAGTCACTTCTCTGTTTCCTTTGATGTGGTTTAGTTTGACTTGAATTTTAGTCTAACAATTTGCTACACAATTCTGTTTTGTTTTCACAAAGTTCTAATCAGCTTAAACTGCAAGCAGTTTGAAATGCCTCTCTAACAGCTTCCTTGGTATTGCTAATTAAGCTTGAAATCTGTGTGTTGTCCACAATTGTATCTAAACAAGGAGGAGAGTGTATCTGCTCGATGTTTGCCACATCTCCCAGCTGCATGTAATTCTGCTGCCTGTGCAGAAAGTAATCACAACAGGACAGAACCTTTATTTAGGCAAAACTCCCAGGGCGGCATGCAAGGTCAGGCACATCATGTTTTGAGGAACTTGGTGGTGAGAGCACGTAGGGCAGGCAGAGCTACATCAACAGCACAAAGGCTGGGAGTGCTTGGGAATAAGGAACAGCACTTTGTTCAACAGATCCCTGAATTATGTATGGTCTGTAGGTGCTCTCACCTGATGTGTGGGTGTTAATAATAGATAAAAGCACAGGCTATCGAAACCTGCCATGTATTCCCCCTGTCCCTCGGGGGCAAAGCTAATAGAATATCATAGTTTTATCATACTAAGGTTCACTTCAGTGGAAAAAGAGTTCTAACAAATCCTCAAACACATCTTTCTGCATTGGGCAAAGCCATGGGCTGGTTTTGCCCTAGGCAGGGACCCCCGTGTGTGAAGCAATACTAATCTGCTGAGGTATGGCTGCTGTTCTGACACAGCCCAGGGATTTCCGCGGTAGCTCTGTGCCAGTTCGCCTCAGCTGCAGGAGCCTTGAACAAACTGTTTACCTCTGACATTCTGAGAAGGATTTTGAGGGATTTCCTTCAAGTTAGAAATCTTCGAAAATCAGCTTCTTGTGCCAGGCATTGCATTATGCAACATCTTGGAGTGAAGATCTGGTCATGCACTTAGGATCTCCTTGGACTGAAGGAATCAGAGATGGAAACTGTCTTATCAGATCATTCCTCCCTGCCAAGGCAGGCTCATCTCCTGTACTCTGCTGGTGCTGCTGTGCTTTCCAGATGTTTTTCTCTCCAGTGCTCCAAAAGCCTGTCCCAGCTTCCTGGTTGGATGTTTTCTGGGCCAGTTGCAGTCCCAGTGTGGAGTGACCGTGACTGATTTCACGTGGTTCATACCTGGTGTGTGGTGTGATGGCAGTGCTAACAGCAAGAGTGATCTCTGCTTGCCAACATGCACGTGTCAAATTATTGAAGGGACTGGAGCTGATTACTAAGATATTTAACAATGTTTCTTTACATAGCAATTGCTAAGGGTGCTTTGAATTGTTTGGCTTGCATGTAGTATTCCATGCAACTATCATTATTGTTGTTGAAAAAAATTCATATGCATAGACTTTTTTTATTCTCTGTGCTATTTTAAGGTCAACTGTAAGTTAGAAGCATTTCCCCAGTATTAAACTACTTTACTTTTGCAAATGGCTGTAGCCACATTGGGGTATTCAGTATAACAGCCCAGGTTCTTTTCTCTGGTGGTGCACCACCCAAAGTTGATCTTTGAGATGTGCGCAAGTCATTACATATAAAAGGAATTTAATATTTTCTGTTAATTATATCTTGTTTCCATCAAGTAACCATTTAGGCACACAGATTATTTCACAAATATTTATCAAATCTAACAATATCCAGTTTTATGTAAATTCTACAGCCAACTGGGGCACAGAACATGGGAATGCTTTGCCTATGGCAGCTACTTGGCTTAAAAGCCAGAAGTCCAGTCATTTTATCTTCCAGCCTACCAGTTCAGAGGACAATTCTCTCATTTCTTACCATCATAGACTCTGCTGTTTTAAAGAGACAAAGATCTCTGTTGTCAGAGCAAGGAATGTACAGAAGATGAGTAGCTTTGAGTGCCAGAAATTAGTTAAGTAATTTCCAACACAGGGCTTCTTGTGGATTTTTAGCTGGAAAGAGTCAATGTGGCTGTGGTCGGACATTGAGCATAATGCAGAGCAGATTGTTTAACCCTGAGATTGCTTCATCACTCTCAGCTTGGTGGTGCTAGAAAGGGGTGCAGGTCTTATCTAAACTGGCACTGAGCATCAGAGTAGTCACCCAGTCCCCGCCTCTGCTGCTCTAAACATTAATTATGTTCAGCATTAAAAATATAATTCTTTCTGCGGGTAGTATGGCCATCTTGTGTGCCAGCCAGGCCCAGCAGCCTTCTCCGAGTTTCCTCTGCAGCCTTTGGCGTGCTCAGACAATGGCAAAGCCATCCCTCAGCCTACACTTGATAAGAAAAATGGAGCTGCTTCCTTCTCTCACTGTAGAGCATATTTTGACATCTGCTTATCATTTGAGAAGCAGTTCTCAAGCACTGTTCCGTTTTCATCATGGCTTTTCTGCTATTGCACATTTGTGGACTCAGTTGCATGCCATTGTTATCTTTGTTACTAGCATAAGCCATGAAATACATCTGGCCTTTCTCTAATAGCTATAGGGCAAGGGGAAGGGACTCCTCCGTCCTGTATGCTGAGAGGACTTTCTGCCAGATTCACCTCCAGCTGTTCTGAGTCCAAACTACAAAGCTGAATTCAGTTTTCCTGACAAGAAAAGCAAATTCCAGCAGGGGAGAAGCATGCCAGCCGTGGTATTGCTACTGTGCTGGGAAAGCCACTGAAAACTGAGATGAATGGAAGAACGATTTGAAAGGCACTGAATACAGTAACCTCCAGGGCCTGAGTCTGCACTGTGCAAGGGGAAGCTGTAAGCACAGCTCAGCCCCATTCCCAGCATGCTGGTAACATTGCAGGGTTGCCCATGTAATTTATTCTCCTATCTTCCTTGCCATCTCCCAGCAAACCAAGCTATACCATCTAAAGAACAGCCTTACTGCTCACCACTGTGTCTGAATTAAGCTGTCAAGGTCAGTCACATCTTTTGCCCCAATACACTGAAACAGCTATGGCAGCGTGGTCTGAAGGTCAGAGCACCAGCCAAAGGTACTTCTGCAGTGCTCTGCCTTTTGGAAGTGCCCTCAGAGCAGCAAGAAGGGAGTGCCACCCTCTGCTAATAATGAGTCCAGCTGGTCAGGTGAAGTGAGAAGGATTAACTCAAGCCCAAGTTGTCTCCTCAGACATGCAGGAAGGAATTTCATGCTGGCTATTAGTGACTTGAATGTAATGTTTGCCAATATTTAACCCATCTGTGGAGATAACAGCTGGGGAGCCTGGGTTTTCCTTTTCTAGAAATAATGCCAAACAAGTGTTTGAAAGTGTTGAAATTACATCTTGACACTTAACCTCTCCACCACTGTCTGCTTTATATTTAATTTATAATACAACTATATATTTTCAGACCCAAACCCTAAATGAAACCATTTGCAATTATTTTGAAGTGCAGTTTTTCAATAGACCTGATCTAATTTGAGGTTTATAAATTCACCAGGCTTCTTGAGATTAAAGTGTTCTGTCTTCGCTTAAGTATGGAAACATTTTAAAGCCTCAAAAAATATCCCACAAAGGGGAAAATGTCTGCTGCTCTGCTCTCCTCACTGTCTGAGGAAATGAAGGATGGAGTCACAAGATTTAAAGCAAGTCACTTACCACACTTTACTAAGTTACAGTCCAACTATAGTATTTGACCATGTGTCTGTTTTTAGCACAACAGTCACATTTCATTCGTGCAGCTTAAAACCATCTCCCCTGCTCAGTCAGTTCGAAAAGTGTGTTTCTTCTGCAGTGCTTACAGAAAGTGAGTTTGTGTCCCTGTGCATGAGTTGCCAATGTAATTTATTCCAGCAACTTCCCTCCCCTCTCCCATGCTCATGTCCCTGTGCGTGAGCTCTCCTCAGTCTGCTGTTCAGAGTGCAGGAGACATTATTTATGTTCATTAGAGCTTGGGATGAATTGCCAATGCAGAAGAAGCAATGGCTAATCTGTGTGGCTTTTCTTCTGCACTCATTGCTGGGTCATTGTGGGAGAGTCCTTGTGCTGGCCTGATATTGTGAGTTACTGCTGTGCCCCAGGTTTGGTTAGGAGAGGTTATAATCTGCAGTATTAGGGCAGTGGGATGAGCTGCAACCCATGGGCTGTCACTGCACCTCTGGTCCCCAAAGCTTCTGCCACCCTGCCATCTGAGATGTGAGGTTTTCAGTGTGTGAAACACTCCTCAGCTCCAGCCTTCTGTGGCTCTTGATACTCAGAAGTCTTTCCCAGCAGTTGGAGTTTTTACTTTGTGTCCCGTATTTAAATCTAAATCTGCAGAGCAACTCCCTTTGGCTTTCTGTGGTTTCTGAAGGGACAAATATTGCTCTAGGGAGGTCAGCTCCAATCACTGCTTGCTTGATCCTTGCTTCCAAGCAGCTTGTTCCCACTTTGCACTGATTGTACTATACATGTTTAAGTCTCTTAATTTTAACTTGCAAGATGATTCTGGTGTCCTGGTCATTATAGTTGTTTGTATTTTACTGTATCTTTGCTTGGGGTAATTTTTCTTTTTGGTATTTAGGGTACATTATTCTCCCCTTGTGAGATTCTGTTTCTTTGCCGTGGATGTACTGCCCTCAAGAGACATGGACCCAGAGTCAGCCTTAAACATTGTGCCAACCTTCCATTTAGAAATGGATGGCTCCTTCCCTATGCTTTTCAAAGCCAAAAAAAAATTAGTTGGATTTGGAGACACAAGGGCACTCCCTGCCTCTTGGCCAAAAATATGGGAAAAGAATGGTAAACTTTACCCTCAGCCCACACTAGATTTGTGGTCTATATTCTTATGACATGAATGTGACCACAACCCATAGGTCTGATGTTTCCTAGCTGTTTGTCATATTTCTTCTTTGTGCCTTGCCTTAGATCTCAGTGTAGCTCATCAGATGCATTCAGCTCTACCTGTTGATAACAGAGCAGGCTTGCAACAACAGCTGGAGAGAAAAGAAAAAAAATAGACCTCTTAGGCATTTTTTTTCTCCTGTTTGGCTTTTGGAGGTCTGAAAGCTCCAGGAGGTGCTAGGAGAGTTAGACTAACTGTGAAAAAGGGCAAAATCAAGATGCCAAACTTACAATCCTACAAGGATGCTCTTCTCATAATGTGCAGAAATACCTTTGTGCAGGTTGTTAGCTGCTGGGGCAGCACTTAGGCATGTGGGATAACCTGATTAAAGAATCAAAGAAAACCCTGGTAGCTTCACAGGCCAAATCCTGCCTTACAGCAACCTGATGTCAAATGGGCGTGAATCAAGGAAGCTTTCCCTTGGGCATCATCTGGGAGCACCTTGAAGGGGAGGGTATGAGCCATGAGCCAGCCAGGGTTCTAGCAAGGAGAGAGACTTAAGCAAATACACTCCCAGACAGGGAGTGAGCTGGAGTCTGAAAATAATGACTTTGTTTTTCCTTACTGGTACAGACTTGGAAGGATGAAAAGAATAAATTTCTCAGGTCTGATTTTCAGGTTGTATAGAAGGCTTAATCAGGAGTTGGTTAATTTATAATGCCTGTCTTACTTAGCTGTGAGAATGTCAAACTGTGACTGAGCTGAGATTTGGGAGCAGAAGATGAGTGTTTTCAGAAGGTATGATCCAGCAGAGTGATTCCCTGCTGTCCTGGTCAGTGCAAAGTTTCCACCAAAATCAGCCTTAACATGGGATGTCAGACAGATTGGTTGTACTGATCCTTTGTGGGCTTAAACTCCGTGTGCCCGAAATGCGTCAGCAGGAGCTACATCAGACCCGTGGTGACAGCAGTGCCAGGCCACGCTGTTTGGTGGTGGGCCCCTCTGCAGCGTGGATTGCTGGTGCCTGCTCTGGTCACAGTCCTGGGTGGGCTGCTCTAGCAGATCAGGGGAAATGCTGAACAGATCAGTCCCCAGTGGAAGTAAGCCACAGAATTCCTGGTCATGTTGTGGGGGATCAATATTTATCAGAATTCAAAACTCAGTCAGAAAGGTTTATGGGAGAAGCATCCACTTGAGGCGAGGTATGGGGAAGCCAAGCTCTGACTCAGGAAGTGCCTAAACCAGTAATCGGTGGAGACTGGAAGCAAATCCCAAGGAATTTCTGTTTTGCTTACTCTATTCTCATACTTTGGCCTCTGTTGTTGGCAGCTGTTGGAAATGAGGCAAGCAGTGACTTGGTGAGGCAAATGCTCCATACTTGTCTGTGTTCAGAAAGTTTCATGGCAAATGCTTCACGAATGGCACAATCTTCCATCAGTATCCGCAGGTATCCTGCCTTCCCTTCCTGGCAGAAAAATGCAGAGAACCGCATGGATGCAGACTGAGATGATGTGATCTGCTTATGCAGAGCAAAATGGTAAATCTGCCAGGTTATTTCTCCATGGAGAAAATTATTGACCTTGCTTTTTCTGGCACACCAGCCACCGTTATAATGATGATGATGGTGACAGCAACCAGACAGAAAGGCCAACAGTCATTCTTTCCTGCCCATTATTACAAGGTATAAAGTAAAATCCAGCCTGTACTCAATGCTAGTCTGGCTGTGCTCTCCTTACAAATACATGAGGCAGTTCTTAAACGGGTTGAAATTCGGGACTTTTCATATTGACCTTTCCAAAAACAATTCTTCTGATCCTCTGATAGGAACTCGTGTATTTCTATGTTTGTACCTTACCAGTGACATGCAGCCCAGAGATAATGTCTGAGAGCAAATATGAGAGTGTAGAACCTTCTGAATTCCTGGATTCATCTCCTTACAATACATTTTGGTTGCACATGTAAGGAGTGGATTTTGCCCCTGAGAAACTGGCTCAAAGAAGCAATAACAATGCAGTCAGTCAAAGCACCACTTTCTCTCGGAATTTTGTTGCATGGGGAAGCAGAACTTTAGCCTTCCTGTGTTTGTCAACAAGATCTGCCTTTCAGCAGCTTTCTATATTTCTGTCCTGTTAGGTTTTTTCCTTTATTTTCCCACCCCCTTATTTCTGTCTATCTAAATAATAATCAATAGTGTAATGATAGATTTTTCTATCTCACCCAAGATGCAAACATTGCTTGATAACATTATTTGATAACTTCAGGTCCATCAAGCAAGAATAGTAGGTGAAGTTTGCTTTTCAGAAGTCCAGTGAATTTACCCAAATCAGATTTATAGTTTGCATCTTTGTGGTTTGCACCATCCATTCATGGCATGTGTCTTTTAAAGTGCTTACTTTGAAATGGTGAGTTATCCAGTTGGTGTCAGAAGGACTGGTGTGGCTCACAGACAACCATCTGAAATGAAATTATCTTGGTGTTTCTATAATTAACTGCAAGGGTAAGTGAGGGTTGAAAGGAGATGAATCATTCAATGGACTCCACTTGAAAAGTGGGAATTTTTTTGGCTCCAGCACTTTAGGTGCAGGCTAGTATGTAAAACCTGTGCAGCAAGGATCATGGCCTCAGAGCTGGCATTTCACAGTCATTATCTCAAACATCTTAGGCCAGAGATAAATAAAGCATTTAAGTCATCCTAAGCTCCTGTCCTTGCAGATGCTTTCCTTGCAGCCGCTGCTTTGTTCTCTGCCCAGACTTAGCAGGATTCTCTGTGATGAGAGAGGAAGATCAAGATCTTCATACAAGGCAGATAAAGATATTTTTATGGGATCTGAATTGGCAAAGTAATTAGGGGGTGTCTGTGTAGCCCCAGGAGTTTGCATTTCAGTTTAGCGCTGCCCTCTGTGGTACTTGTCTCTAATGAACTCTGCTGCAAAAGCTCGCTCTGACTGGGCAGTGCAGAGGCAAAAGCCCAGGAGTGTTGGCTGCACAACTCCTTCATGTGCTCCTGGCTACAGAAGCTGCTGTGTCTCAGATAACCCACCTGATGAGCCATCTCTGATCACTTGTCAGAGCTGCTGAGAGAAGGCTCTGGTTTGTGTTCTCACACTGTGCTAAAGGCTTGACCTAGGCCCTGTGCTCCCTGTGCTGTTATCATACTCCTTGATAACTGTTGACTGTACTGCACTTTATCTAGAAGAAATGAAAAGAAGGTACCTAAAGCTTCCAAGCAGACCAGCAGCAGCCTCCAATCCAGCTGACCTTTGTAAGTGTCCTGCTGAGATGGTGCTCATATCTGTTGTGTATGTTTTCTCTGCAGAATACACTGGAGAAGTGCAGTGTCTGTGAAGAGCCCATCATGGAAAAGATCCTCCGAGCCACTGGGAAGGCCTACCATCCCCACTGCTTCACCTGCGTGATGTGCCATCGCAGCCTGGATGGGATCCCCTTCACTGTGGATGCTGGTGGCAACATCCACTGCATTGAGGATTTCCATAAGTAAGCCTAAGCTGCTGTCAGTGCTCTTCTTGTTGTTTTTGTCTTTCGCCCCTTAACTGAGCTTTCAGGAAGCTCTGAACCCTATGCCACTTCCTCCCAAGGCTCTTAAATAGTAGGAGAGCTTTGCTCCAAGCAGGCATGCAATGGCATACAAGGTTAATTGGTTAGAGGATGATTCTGCTTGATCTCTCTTTTGCGTAGAGCTGAATTGAGGGATAACCTCTGTGTCCCTCTGTTTCAAGTGCTCTGCCTTCCCCTTTCTCTTCATTGCCTCTACCTGCACTTTCACATCGCCACCTCCCTGCCTCTTCCACTGAGCAATTAAGAGAGGTCCTGTCCTCCTGTGCTCTGCAGGTGTTTGCTTACCTGCTAGAGGGATCTCAGTGGCCACAGGCTGTTCACGGCTCCTTTTGTTTCTAGTGGCTAATTAGCTTTTTAAAGCTACTAAAAATACAGCCCTGGTAATAATTTATAATGAAACTGCTATTTAAAGTAAGTTGAAAGGTATAGCTGCAAGTAATTTCTGTCACTGACACACTACCACCCCCATCATCACAACTAATCTAGGGAAGACAGGTAGATATAATCAGAGCACAAATGTTTGCCCTGTATGGAGAAGACAGATACATTACACCCCTCAATTAAAAGATGAAATCAATACTGACAAATGTGAGTTTATATCTCAACCATTTACCTCTTAATTTCTAAGCAGGTAGACTTAATTAGAGCCTCATGACATCAGTGTGTGGGTCTGAAAGCTCAAAGAAGCTGACTGATTTGACAGAAAGGGAAGCAGCCACAATTAACTGGCATGTTAGAATCCAACAGCAGGATGTTCCCTGTAGCTCAGCTAGGCTGGGTTAATTGGCAGCTGCTGTGCTGCTCTGCCTTTCTGTGCCACTGGTTGTGTGTAAGGTAAAATGTGGTCCTGGGCACAGGCCCAACAGGAGTTTTATGCACCACTCAGTCACCTGAAGGCTTTCCCTCACACCCCCTCAACAATTTGGAGAGTGCCCCTTCCAGAGCTGCTTTCAGGAGAGCTGATGTCCCATACTGAAGCCTTTTGGCAGTGACTGCCTATGGACCTCGGGGCTCTGAGAGTGGCAAGTGGGAGGCTGTCAGTGCAAGGAAGGACATAAAAATCGTTGAGTGAAGGATTGAGGGGAAGGTGATGGGAATAGCACAGGACCCAGTGCGACACTCAGAATGTCTTTGGCCAGCCACACATTTTGCAGTACTTTGGCCAGCCTAGTTTTAATTGATTAGGGATGACATGTCCTCCTGATCTGGAGGTTGAGTGTTCTACATCCACATCCTCTAGATAACAAAACTGTAGCTGATGCTCACACTGTTACTCAGCTACCCCCTGAGCTCAGGCCCCACAGTAACAGATTACATCCCCTGAAATCTGCAGGAATGATATCAGGATCCTGAGAGATATTATTTGTCTCATAATGAATTACTCACATTAGCCTGAATAACGAATGTTGAAGTATTTTTTAAGTACCAAGTTTGAGCTAAGTGGCACAAGCAAGGGCCTGCATGAAGCAGCACATAATTAATTGCCATCACAGCTCTGGTCATATCATGATCCATTTAAGTAATTTTTCAGAGCACTCGTTATAGCCACTGTTTAATTCATTCTTTCATTAGATCACAGCTACACAGGCATCTTTCATCTGGTGCCAGTGAAATTAATATTTTTCTTTATTCCTAGTACAGATAGATTTTTTTTTTCTTTTCCAAGATAGTTAATTCTGAGGTGGTTCCTGTGACAGGCTGGATGGCAGAGTCAATCCTTACTAGGCATTTTAGAAGAGAAGGGCCTTTGATCTCCTTGTGTTCTGATGTTTGCCATAAGCTTTGCCCTCTGTCACTCCACAGCTCCTGACTCTGGCTCTCATTACATGGCAGCGGATTGTGTGGGTGTAAGTTCCTTCTTGCGGGCAGAATTTACAGCCAGGAAACTGGTACCAGTAGGTTTTGAACTAAAATAGAGAATGATTCACCACAAGCCAAATGTTCCCAAGCCTAGGAGCAGAGGTGGCCACTTCTCATGGGACCTGAGGGGAGCAAAACCAGAGGGAATACAGAACTTGGGTGAATTATCCAGAAGGGCATATGGTAAGCAATAGAAGGGAAAAAGAAAGGGCTGTGCTTCTCTTGGTCCCTGAGGTGACCCCAATTCAAGTCAGTCTCTTCATCCAGTGAGATACTGTCACTATAAAATTGGAAGTCAGGCCAACTGGAAAAGAGAACACTGGGGTCTCTGCACCCAGACCTTTTGCCTTGTAAGTCTGGACAACACCCTGTTGGATGACTGAGCTGGGTTTACATGGAAGATGCAGCAATTCAAAATACAGTCAGGGCATCAGAATTGCCCTGATGCTTTTTGTCTGAGAGTGAGCACAGCCAGAAATGTGCTTCTATGTGCATAAGTGGGTAAGGTGGCTTGAAAGTTTAAACTAGATGACATAAACCTCAACAAAATAGTGTTGGTGTAAGGCAATTCTTTTTACCATTTCTTTTCAGACTTTTAAACTATTTGTTCCAATCTACAAATTTTAATAGTTTGATTTTTGTTTTCAAGAGATGGTCTTGAAGCAGATCCTGGTCATCTTCCTAATCTTGGGATTTGCATAGATTTTCTTAGAAGCTGAGGGTTATGGCAGTGCTGAGGTGCCACCATCGAGGGTCATTCAAAAGGTACTTTAGTTGTTAATTAGGGCAGGCAAAGTGCTTTGCTGCCTGTCAGAAGTTCTGTAAGTCCTTTCCTAATAAATGTTCTTTAATATCCTACATGCCTGAAATTGCCTTGTAAGACTAAAGTGCTACTGCCTGTTTTTTCCCCAGGAAGCAGCTGTGCAGAGCTCCAGCCTGTGCTGTGTGTGCACATACATGTGTGTGTGTTGGCACAAATTCATACATTTCTGGCTGGCTGGTCCAGTTAACAAAAACTTTTTCTCCAAGTTTGAGGATGACTGTGCCTGTCTCTTGCTCCCTCAGGAAATTTGCCCCCAGGTGTTCTGTGTGTAAGGAGCCCATCATGCCAGCCCCGGGACAAGAGGAGACCGTGCGCATTGTTGCCCTGGATCGTGACTTCCATGTCCAGTGCTACCGGTGTGAGGTTGGTATTCCAGGCACGGCAGGGACGGAAAGCAAGGGTTGGCTTAACTTCATCACCACCTCATGTTGCCCACATGGCAGGCAAACCTCTACAGTCAAATTACTTCATTGACTTCAGCAAGGAAGGAATTTTTCCTCATTTATATCCATGCAAATGAGAGGGAAATCTGGTCCCTTGTTTATAACAGGTTCATTAGAAGAGCAAAAGAATGTGACTCAGGCAATTAAGGCTTAATACTGGAGAACTTCATCAATTATTGCCTGGACACAAACGTAGCTCATCTTTATGTTCTTAAAATGAAAGCTAATGTATGTTAGGATTTGAGCAAGATTGTACAGGAAACTCGGCATATGTGTTGAAGAATTTTAATGGACACATAAACATGATCATTCTTGTTTTGTGCAATGCTTTTTGTGCTACTTTTCCTGTTCAGTTTCATTACACACTTCATGTAATTTTGATGGTAAGAGTCTGAAGACAGAGAATAAAAATCACCTTAAAGCAATTAGCATGTGGGAACAGCTGTGTGAGGGAACCTTCAAGAATTCTTCAGTGCTAGTGTTACTTGTTGGATAATACATCAGCCAGATGGCAGGGTAAGAAAATGAGACCAAATATATTTCATATTGCAGTTGCAGGTTTTAATAACCTTAATTGGAAAGAAGGATGGACTAAGGTTTAAAGGTCTAGGCTGAAACTTGAGGCATCTGGTTCAATTCTCAATCTGACCTTGGCTTTTAGGGTATATATCAGCCCATTACTTAGGCACATTATTTTTTAAGATGATGGAGCATTCTTACACTAAATTTTATAGATCCTAATTCATCATGCAGCTTGTCCCCATGCTGGCTGCTGAGATACCCAGGCTTTCACACACATGGATCCATCAGTAGTCCTGGGCCAAGCAATTGCTTGATCACGAAGTGTGGGATAATTCCCAACTTTCCTATCAGCTATACTCAGCCTTAAAGCTTATAGATTGAGGTCTCTGGAGCAGGTTTGGGGGCCTTTTAGCGGGGTTTCTATGTTCCTGTCTGAACAGCCTTCTTTTTGCCACAACCTTTTTGGCCAATTGTCATACAAACACAGGTGACAGTTCTGGTAAGGGATTTTGCTTAGCTGCCACCCCCAGAATGGGGGCTGTAACTTCATGGCATTAACTGTTCCAAAGGAGATTGCCTATAGTCAGATATAGTACTAAACTTTTTCCCAGTGATGCTTCTTTTTTATCCTTTTTTTTTGAATTAATAAATATGTGCTTCAGTTTGATGTTTCTCCAATGCTAAAGTCCTTTGCCTCCTCAGAAATGTGAAGGGAATAATCTCCTTTTATTTTCAATTGGATTAAATTCAGCAGAGAGCTTGGGAAGCCATCTTCTCTGCAGCATTGTCTCTTATCAGAAAATGGCTTAATCTAAAAGACATCACGTACCTCAGCTTTATGCTTTACACTGACTCAGGCTGGATCCTGTTACAAGGTGGAGAGTGAGGAGAGTTTCTTTGACTAATAGATTCTTTCTTATTTACTTTGCTCTTCCTGTTCACTTATTTCCTAGGACTGTGGTGGCCTCCTGTCTGAAGGGGACAATCAGGGCTGTTACCCTCTGGACGGGCACATCCTTTGCAAGACATGCAACTCTGCTCGGATCCAGGCTCTGACTGCCAAGGCCAGCACTGATCTCTGAGTATCAGCTGTGACCCTCCCCAGGATGCCCATTGGGGGATATTGCACAAGCTTTGCATGATTGCTTTCCAGCCTAGGGTCTGAATCTCTGTTATTGAAAAAAAGAAGAAAAAAAAAAAAAAAGAAATTAAAAAAAAAGTAAAACTGGAAGGCCTTGGAACAAGAGGGCAGTTTGAGAGGCCATGTTCAGACTGCCCATGACAAGCACCTAATTTAGACACAACTGTCCGGGAGGGCAATGAGCGCCTGCTCTGTCTGTAGCTGATGGAGTTAAGGGTCACGGCACCTAAGTTATCTGCCTGTATAAGGAGGTCTGAACATGGTCTTTACCATTCTGTGTTTTGATTCCTGTTTCTTAAGAAGTACATGAAGGTAGAGGGTGAAGTATGGCTGAAGTAGTTATTTCTCCCAAGTTATTTTGAGAACCTGAGCAGCTCTCATTGAAGTCATGGGACTTCAATGTCTGCTGATGACTTTAATAGGATCTGTGTCACCAGCAGAAGTAGCTCCACTGTCCTACAAGGTGTGAGAGCAGACCCAGCATTAACACAAACAGTTCAACTGCAACTGTGCTGCGCCTGAGTGTAGGTGTGATCTTGTATCCTTGGGACATAAATTGCTCATTTCTTAGGCCCTTACTTGTCTCCATTCCCTTCCAGTTCAATAGTGTTTTTCTTTTACTCATGAAAGTCTACTTAGCTATTGCATAAATTTATTCAGTAGTGATGCTTCCAATTCACAATGTATGAGCAATCACAGAAAGATGTGAGCTTGCACACTGTACACTACACACACACTACACACTACACACACAAAACATGCTTTTGATTTACCAGAGGCATAAGCCAGTCATGTCCCTTGAGAAGATATCTAAGGGATGTGGGTCTAGAAACACATTTCTGAAATCCCAGTGGTTAAAAAAAGATAAAAATGACTATATAGAACTGCAGTGCAAAGCGATGCTCAGAAAAATCTTACGCCACTCTCTTCTACAGCCCATTCTAGTGGGGCCACTGGCAGTGTTGGCCTCTGGGTAGACATTCAAGCAATAAAGTCATTTTCCATCTCCTGTTATTGCAGTGGGAGGATTTTCCTTCAACAGTAATGGATTGAATCAGGCTTTGGGATGATACACATTTCTCTGATGTTAACACATGTGATCTGAATTTTTAAATTTAAAAAATAAGGTCTTGGTTTCAGCAACAGCAAAAAAGATCATCCTAAATACATGTTCAGTTTTCATCCTAAGAAAGCTAAAGAGAGTATTAAGCCCTTCACTATGCCATTCCAGAAAGCAGGCTTTTTTTTTTCCTCTTCCATTTTCATCCCAGCCACTTTTGACTTGCCTCTGTGAAACTCATGGCAGTAGAGTGCTGGGCCAGAAGCAGCATTTTCATCTTCAGTCCAGAATTAATATATATCCCAAGGTAAATAAAACCTGGGCACAGATAATCCTTTTTTTTTTCACATGATCATGGGTTTAGGGTTTCTTTGGGTTTTTTTTTTAGTTTGGGTAATTAAAAACAAATCAAAAAATTAGAAATCCATGGCATTCTGAGCAGCTATAATAGTCTTGTTCATGAAACCCATAATACATAATAACTAAGGTGCAAATTACATAGTGAAGGAGTAATTTTCATATCACTGAATTGACATTAAAGCTTATTTGCAGATGTAATCAAGGAAAATACCTTTCTTTGCACTTAAATTAAGGAGAACTGAAACAGTTGCAAGCTGATTGACCATATAAGTGACAAAATGTAACTTTTCAAGAGTAAGTTACAAGATTTTTTCATGCATCCCACTGAAGAACAATAAAAATGTGGTACTTTCCTCTTTGTATCAAGCTTCTGTTATAGAGAATAATTATATCCACTAATGCTGAAAAGAAAAGTTAGATGAACTGAACTGATAGGAAATGAAGGAAAAATTGTGATGTGATACTGCAGCTCCTGCATATGGTGCATTTCTTTTCAGTTTAGCACTAACCTTTCTGGAAGAGCACTGTGATATTCAGTAGCTTCAACTCTCTGTGGTAAATTCAAATACAGAAATACCAGTCTGAAACCTCCATTCCTTACATGGTTTATATATTGGCAAACTTCACCAGTGTCAGGGAAGTTTCCCAAAATTCACAGCTTGAAATGAATCCTTCTTTGTAGAAGGGTGGCATCATTGAGCAGAAGACTTCCTTCACCACCACAGCGACTGTGCTGAAGCAGTTTGACTTTTTATACTGGATTTCTACCCTGGCCTGTAAGAATGTTACTGCCTCAGACATAGACAGATTTTTTTGGCACCCTGGCTCCCACCAGGTTCCACCTGGGCTCCTGCTCCCTGAACTGTGGCATGTAAGGTCCTTCTGAGCTCGCTTCTTGACATGCAGTGTGCACCACCACCAGTCCAAAAAGCCTTGCAAATACTGAGCAAATCTAGTTTGAGCTAATGCTACAAAAACAGGGGAGGTCTGTGCTAGAATACAAGCACGGGTGATAATGTGATGCATTTGGGTGCAGAAGGAGCCATTCATCAGGCAGAAAACGTAGCTCTGATCTTCCTTATTCTTGGGAATGTTAAATCAAGTGGTTGATGAGACTCTCACAGAGGTAATTGATGGGAGCAAGCTGCTGTGCCTTCCAGCAGAATGTGGCCTAGACTAAGGACTCAAGTTGGGCTCTTTATGGCTCTGCCATGGGCTGGACTGGAGCAAGTCTTATGGCTCCTTGTCTTCTGCCCTCTGCATGAGAGAGCTTCTTTGCAGTTTCCCAGAGACATTATGGGGATTAAACTAGTCACAGACTAGCACAAACTACTGGTTTCTGGAGCTTTATTTTCTCTTTCCAGAAAAGTTTGCTGGTATGTAGACCTGGGATTCCAGCCCATTTCAATGCATGCGGCCAGCCAGGAGATCCAGCTCTGAATCCTCTCTGTTATGAGAGTGCTGTGGTGAGTTGGGTTGGCATGCAGGGAGGTGAGAGCCAAACTTTTCAAGCATTAAATATTTCATGGATGAAAGATGATTGACAAAGATTGAAGTGTTGATGTTTGAGGTGCTGTGGCTGGTTTCTAGACCTGACACATCTGTGCAAAGGTACTATGATGGGAGTTTTTTCACCCCTAGACACCAAAGCCATCTGACCGTTGGAAGGAGGGAGAGTCCAAAACCCTCTTCTTTATTCTGTGTGGTTTTGTTTTCCAAAATTGCTATAAATGTATTTAAAAGATACAGTATCACAGAGGCTCTCATCACCCACATGTATATGGAAATCTCCCTGCTGATGCTTCAGGATTTAATAAGAAATGCTGGTGGGATTTATCTCAATTGTACTGCAATTAAGAACCACTGGGATATGGCTTCATCACAATATTTATCACATACTTATAATATATCATGTTTATCTGTTCCAAAGAAGGAGTTGTTTTGCCAAAGAGACATTGCTTTTCTCAAACTGGACCTTCTTAGCCATGACAAAAATTCACATCATCTGTGGCTGTGGTAATGTCCAAACTGTTCCTTTCAGAAAGCATTGGAAGATCACCCAAACATTTCTGTTCAAGTCTGCAGTTTCTGCTTATGCTGCTTTGTCTTCATCTAGTATTTGTTGGCAAGTCGGGCCTGATCCCATGATTTGTGTGGCCAGACAGGGCCCAGGATCAGGTTCTAATTTAGCAAAATATTTAAGTCCCTGATGTTTGTTTAAGCACAGACTTAAAGCCATTGCATGGTGTGACATAAGCCATTAATACCAGACTGGTTCTGTGTCCCCTGATCGTACAGGTTTGATCTGGGTAAGATGTAGGCACAGTTAAATTTCTATCAAATTGTCCAGAACACAGGAAATGGCTCCTGTGTCACTCTTATGCCAACTGCAGGAGATAACCACAGCTGATCAAATTTACATTTGGATGGCAGGAGGCTGAGTTGTTATGAGTGCTTTGTGTTGGGTGGTTGTGACACCTTCCATATGTCACAAGTAGCCCTACAGCCAGATTTACTGTATCTTTGAGCAATGGCTTTAAAACTCTCCACTTAAACTTTCTCCAGGAGATTGGGTTGCCTTGGTTACAGCCCAATCCTTGAGCACACCCCCAAGGCTAACACTAGTATTTTGTGAATGTGATGGTTTTATTGTACCTTTTTTTACTCATTGAACATTGCTTTTAAAAACAGAAAGCCACACCAATTCTTTAGCCTATCAGATAACACACCTTTAATTTTGGTTTTGGGAGGGGTGTTAATATTTTAATTCTTAGATTTTTATCCTGGCTGCAAAACACTTGGGTAATGACTTAATCACAGAAGTGTGGGAGTACCGAAGTGTTTGTCACTCTACATAATAGTGTTCATCCTGATAGCAGGAGTGAGGCTTTCACAAAACACAGGCCTTAAATTGACTTTCTGCCTGTCAGCAAAATGCGCCTGAAAAGAATGAAAAAAAAAAAGTGTCTCTAAAGAAAAGGTGCTTGTTAAAGAGAATATTCCACAAGTCTGTCTGAAATCTCTTTGGACCTGTTACGGCTTCTGCCTGGCTTAGGTTTGATAAATGCTGGTTCCTTTTGATTTTGGGAAAATCTGGAAGGCAAGGGGATAACAGGACCCAAGAGAAGGTTCTTGAGAGAAGTCCCATGTCAAGGATAAATGTGAGACACCTGGTGCTTGTGCTGAGTGGCTCAGGAAGGGTTTGAGTTGCTGCCTGGTATCTGATGGTGTCTGGTTCCTGCAGTGGGGTCACAGTGGTGATTTGCTGTGGACAACGCCTCACACAGATTCAGTGCTCCAAGCTGGAGCTCTTGGAGAGGGGTGCTGAACCATCCCACTGTGGTGAAATCCCCATGGGAAAACACCAGCAATGGTAACTGAGGGTTTGTTGTAGAAGGAGGACAAGAACTGCTCCATAAGCCTAGAGGTTAGTAAAATACAGACCAAGAGAGCCGTGAGAACACTATTTCCAGTTAGAGCTGGTTGCAATTTTTACACTAATTATGTGATAGCAGAAGGGCCATTTTTTAAATGAGAAGTTCTCTCTTTTTGCAGTGTTACCCACAACATTTTTGGGGGTTGTTTTTGCTGTTATGATTAAAATTATACTGAATTTTTATCTAAATAAATTTCAGAATTGTTAACAAATATTTTTATTTCTCAAAGACCCATGTCTTCTTTCACAGTTGTTTACAGTTCTTCTTGGGTTTCTTCTGCTGGTAAATTAAAGTTTCTGTTACAATTTTGAAAACTTCTTTGGATAAAAATTCTACCTAAAACCAAGCAAATGTTCTTGGGAAATGGTTCAGTATTGGACCTGGTGAAATAAAAAAAGCTTTGAAACTTTTCACAAGATGTTTTTTCCCTATTTTTAACTAGTTTTGCTAATTTTGAAGTCACTGTTTCCTTTGTTAGAGCAATCCAAGTAATGTGACTTAAAATAACAGTGTTACTTCTGTTGAATTCATTATTCTTATCCATCTTAAAGCCATGGAGTGGCTGGCTAGAGGGACTGCCAGTGTCTTTTTCTGTGGCAACTGCAATTTTCTTCCCTGTTTTTATCTTGGGGTCTTTTTCTGTTTGGCTTTGCCCCTGAAATTACTGAAGAATATAGGCACATTATGGCAACTGCCATGAAAATCAAGAGATACTGATTGAACTTCATCTCCTTTCTGGGTTTGGGAATGGCATTTTTCCTTAAACATTTCTAGAACTATTACCTGTCTCCCTCAGCATTTCAAGTTTGAATTTGCAACAGTTGGTTGCCCAACTGGCATTTGAAGCCTGAGAGAGAACAGACTTTACACCTGTGAAATTATAGCATTCCGGCATCTGAAAATCTAAGAGAAGAAAACATGACCTCGGTAGTTTCCTGCTGGACATTGAGGAACAGCTCTCACTTCAGCCTGGAAATTGTCTGCTGTGGTCTGAAAAATCAAAGTTCCACCCTTGCAGAGCAATCTGGCATACAAACACACACACATCGGGTGTTTGTGGGGCTATAACTGGGCAGAAATACAGGCTGCAATATTGGCTGTTGCTACTTATACTGCACTGGGCTTTATTCCTGACTGCGTGTCCCTGGTAATGAAGTCAGGAATGCATTACATGAAGCACATTTTGCTTCATGTAATGTGTGGAAGCCAGAGTTTATCACAGGTAGCAAGAGCATCCAGTTAAAAAGTTTTTCTTTTTTTTTTTTTAATTTTGCGATTCGTCCAATATTCTCATCCTACCTAAATGTTTTAGAAAATGAGGAAGGAAACAGAAGCCCCAGTGGTGGCATTACTTTTACATTTCCAGGGGTTAGAGTCCCTCCCCAGGAACATCACACTTGGGGTGTCTCTGCTTTTCTGCCTCTGCCTCCCCTTGTCCACAAGCCTCTCTCTTACCCACTTTTTCCATGTCCTCAGTGTGCACTCATCTTTGCAGTAAAGATGGTTTCCTACTTAATTCACCGAAGTATTGTGAGTCTTAGCTAGTAGTTGGAAAAACTTGTTCAGATCTTTAATCAAGTAGTTTTGTGCGTCCTTAGTATCAGTGGCCTGCCATATGGATATCAAACAAAATTGTTATAATTATTGCTTTTAAAATGATTATGAAATTGTGCCTTACTTTTTCAGTCGTATTTAACCGTGTAATTTAGAACCACATGATTGCAGGGATTTACCATGAAGAAATATGTTTGAAGGATAGTTTGTTTTTTAAATATTTTTCTCCTCAAAAATGATTTTATTAGCTTTTCCTCTTTTATTTTTTTTTCCTCCAGTTATATTCCTTTAATATGTTTGTGTAAAAGGGCAGCCAGAATTTGCATTCGTGAGAGACAGAAAATTTTATTGGTCTTGTATGTAGAGCTTTCATTTTCTTTTATGTTCCTTCAGGAAAATTCCTCTCTCCCCAGTTACTCATACTGAGATGTCTTTAAATGCAGGCTGACCAGTAAGGGTTTTTTGTTGCTGTTTAATTTAGTGTGTGGTTTGCTTTGTGGTTGTGGTTTTTTCTTTTAATTAACCAGATATTGGGTGCTGGGGAGGCATTGCACATTAATGCAAAACGTTAATGCTAATTTTCACAGAAAAGACAAAATTAGAATCTTTCCCTGTTCAGTGCAGTTTTGTTGCTGCTCTGTGTACAACACTAATATTAAGCCAGACTGTAAAGGCTAAATACTCAGAGTGACCTACTTCCATTCACCAGCAAGAATCCTTTGTCAGCTGACTCCTGTTTGTTTGTTCATTTTTAAATGTCAGATTACAGAATGAGCATCTCCTAAAGATGAAAGAAAACAGTGTTTTCATGTGCAGGAAATTTGGGGTTGCAGTAACAGAACATTTTCTTTGTGAATTTGGATGTCATGGTGTTTTAAGCTCCTGCCTGGAGCCTAAATCAATTTGGCCTCTCATCCAGTTCATCTAACTGGTGCTCCTAAAAGGCTGCAGCCCTGCAAAAGCTCATGCAGCATTTTTGGCTGCCTTCCCTTGCTCCCATTTGGTACATATTTGCACAATTTAACTGAGCTTTTCTTTCTGCTGAAGGTCAGATGCAAGCGATATGAAACACTAAACTTTATAAACAAGCAAAACCATTTCAACCACAGCATTTTGGACTAGAATGGATTTTTAGGTGGCGCACTGTCTGCTGGCCTTTGGAGAGGGGATCCTGAGTCTGCATTGGACTGGAACAGGAGGCAAAGCCACAAGCCTTGTTTTTTTTAATAAACTACTTACTGTAATCCAGCTACACAGTTTCAGCCTCACACTTCAGAAGAAGCTTCCAGTAGCTATGCACATACAGGCACTTTCTCTCTTGCAGAAAGTGAAACTTTCCCAACCAGAGTAAATTTAACCTATTGCATAAGATGCTGGAAGTTGGTTGTTTTTTTATTTTCCTTGGGAGTCTCACTATAACCTCTGTGTGCAGAGGATGAATAGCTTTTCTTTTTCCCTCTTTTTATTTTTTTTTTATTCTGACAAGATTAGATGTTGCATATTGATGAGCTAGCATTTCAAAGGTCCGTGGGGCTTTGGAACATATTAAGAATCTCTGAAGTTTAATATTCACCATGTTTTAAATATTCAGAAGGAAAAATTTGCATAAAATGGCTTTTGATAAATACATTCTAGGGATTCTTTCTTTCTATCTTACACAAGCATTGTGGGGATTGTGGCTGTGCCAGTTTTGTTCCAAAGTGTCCCTTTTTTCAGAATTTCAGGATTATTTTGGTCCCATTTGTACGCCCAGGACCATTCCTGAAGTCTGTTATGGTTTCTACTGGGACTGTTCAGCAGGCAGGTGGATGTGACCAAGAAAAAGGCTCAGCTGAGCATTGGAACTGCTGAATATCTGCTTGAGGGTTCCTTCCTGCCTCTACCTGGGCACATCCAGCCCTTTTCTGTGTCTGCTTCTTGTGATGGGAATGGGATCAGTTCAGTGGTCAGGCCCGGATGAGACTTTTCTGCTCCATACCAGTGGGGTTTTGAGACTGGGAAGGGCAATATCCTGGGTGCAGGAGCAAAGCAAAGTGTCATTTGATGCATCTCAGATCTCACAGGGCAGTCTCCCCTTCCTTGGAAGTCTCTGTGGTGAGAATCTCAGTAGTAAAAAAATGTGCCTTTAGCAGAAATCCTCCCCTGGGTATGCTCAATTTCTCATGCACTTGAAAATCTGATGCAAGCTTTAGATGAGGAGGATGAGTTGCTGGCTGCAAAGCTGCAGCTGTTTTGCTGTAGTATCAACACGTGTCCTTACCCTCTGTGTCCCATGGTACATCCCAGGGTGTTGCAGGACAGTGCTTTGGTCCCTCACACCCAGCCTTGACTTTGTCACACCAGTCCCTGTTGAATCAGTGCCTGGTACTTGTTCTCAGGACCGCTCTGGCTCAGGCCAAGGACACCTCATGCCTCTATGCAAAAGGTGGTGCTTTCAGGTTTTACCTTACAAATAATACAGCCCTTTCAAACTCACCTTTCTTCTCTTATGTATTCTTGACAGAAGTAGGATTTTAAATATTTCATAGTATTCTTCTTTCTTCTTCCTTTTTGCCGGATGCCTTGAAAACATTGTCAGATTACGATCTGGGGGGGATCAGGATCAGTTTCCTTTCCTTCTTGATTGCATGGTGTAGGTTTGCAAGGAGGGTTTTGTCCTTTTTTCTTTTTTCTTTTTTCTTTTTTTTTTTTTTTTTTGTTAGTCTTATGGAACAGATGCCTTCATTTGATGCAGAGAAAGATTGTCTATGATCAGAGCTAATCCAGGATGGTAGGATTGGACCCCCACAGTGAAAGCTAGAAAAGTGATTGCAAAAGTATTCTGTTTCTCCTTTATTAATTGCACAGGAAGTTTCCACCAAAGGCTCATGTAGCCCAACTGGCCTATGTAATAAGTAGCAGGGCCTGTAATTACAGTCTGTCTTCTGATGCTATCTGTGCTCTGACTTTCTAGGCACTGCAGTTCTATTTACATCTGGCTCTCTGTCACCTTTCTAAATTTTTGATTGGTCACTAAGGGAAAGAGAGTGCAAGCCATGAGCCCTGAGAGGTGCAGCAGTATAAACGAGGGAGTCCTCCTCCCTCTCAGGTGTCTGCCTGATTTGGGACACAGAACATGAGGAACAGGAGGATGTACCAGCCATGCAGCAGAGGAAGTGGGCTGCCTGCCAACTGGGTATTTTTCAAGACCTCAGAGTTCTTTATAGGACTGGAAATTTGAATATTTTACAGGTCTTAACTAGTGTACTTTCCTCTGAGATAGTTCATCAGCATTTCTTTGCTCGGAGCTGTTCCTAAAGGATTTGACCTTTTTTCTCTGTAAGATTCAAGGTTTTATGGTTGCAGAGAGATCCTTCCCCATAAGGCATGAGGAGGGAGATGGCTTTTGGCATCAAGCAGAAAGCTGTGTTACAAATCCTGGTATCAATGTGGACAGCAAGAGGAACTTGAGAGAGAGGGGGAAGGCAGTGATTTTCATGTGGCTCAGTACCAGGTTCACCAGCCCTGAGCCCCAGCGAGCACAGCCTCAAGCAGGTGAGCTCCCTGGGGTGTCAGTTCTGAGACCTGCAAGAGAACAATGGGCTCCTCATGGGAGATTTTGGTGCTGGTCACTTTCCAGGAATCTCTTGTCTCTTTGGAAATCCGCACTAAACTTTGGGTAAAGCTTCAGAATGGTGCCCCCCAGACTTTTTCCTCAGGGCAGACTCCCAGTGCTATGTTTGATGAAGAGGAATGAAAGGCATTAGGCAAATACTGCACTCTGCAATAAAACCCATTAACAATCTACTATGGATACTTTTAATGTCCATTAAACTGTTACACAAATTGTCCCTTTTCTACAGCCTGCACTGTTATTTCATTATTTTTAACCTGACTTCTGTTTAAAAAATACCCATCCATTATTTTTTTTTTTTTTGTAACTCTGCTTCTAAGGAAGTTGATGCTTTAAAAGGGAAAAAAAAAACACCCTTAGTTTCAAACATGGGTTTTTCAGGCTTCTAAATTAATAATTTCTACACCTGACCCAGTTCCTGCAGCTGCCAAAAAAGAAAAGAGAAAGCTATTTAAATTTCTCATAGAACCATTTATCTCTTAAAATATGCCAAGGCAATTTGAGGTGGGGGTGGAGACTCAGCTATTTATCTCAGCAGCTTGATTTTTCTCTTTATGTTTCTAACTGTCAGGGGGAAAAAACCGGTAGGAAGCTATTCTTGGGCTATTATTGATGTATTGTGTTGCCATTATGCAGGATGTCTGCTTTGCTATATACGGAAGGACATTAATAATAGCCATCTCCCCTGCCCCCACCCTCGGTTCCTCTTTGGGAAGATATGGTTTAACTGGAGCATCTGCTGTGTTCAAATTGCTGCTCCTTCCTCCCCTTCCCCCAGATCATTCCCAAACTACTTTAAGGAACCAGGGCTAAGAAAATAAGGAGACATTATTTTTGCCATTTTTCTGCCTACTTCTGTGGTTGCTCCAGACAAATAATTTCCATGCCCTGTACCTGTCTACCCTTTTCCTTCCCAGGTACTGCCCCTGCTTTCATTTTAAGTTCAATGCAAAGAAAAAAACTCTTTCTTGCTGTCTTTTTCTCACAAAGACTTGCTGGCAGAACAGGCTCAGCAACAGACCTCTGATTTGTTATTACCCAGCATTTCATATCCACAAACATCAGCTTCATTATTTCCAATTAGCAGGAAAATGTATTCCCATTCCCATCCCTCCTACCCTGGTTTAAAACATTGTTATGAGACTTTAAAGGGTCCGTCTACTCGTTTAAAGACTTGGATGCTTGTTTTATTTTTGGAAGCAGAGTGTACAGTGAACAGGAATAGTTTGATGTTTAAAAAATAGCCCCAGTTCAGCATTCCCCTGAAGTGCGGGAAGTCCTGTCTCCGCAGGGCTGTGCCAGCAGCGTGACAGCCCAGAGAGCAAAGCCAGCTTGAAAAGGAAAAAGAACTGGCCTGCCCCACTTCATCTGTGAGAAGAGGGAGGTGAAAATAATAAATGTGGCAAGAAAATAAAGGGCAGAATTGCTCTGATTTTTTATTTGGATGGCTGTTCCTATGTCTCCCACTGATTTTGTTCCATAGTAGCTTTGCTTATTCAGCATTTTTGGTAATCAAGACCATGTGCTTTTTCAAGGTATCATTATTTTTACTTTTCATTTGTTGAGATGTAGTCTTGCCCTTGTCCCCATAGGGTATGGAACCATTTTGGCTCGGGCACGGAATGAAAATAGTTAGGAACTCTGTCTAAGAGTGCTTACCTAGAATTTGGAACCAGCATATGCAGTAAGAATATTTTCCAGTCTGATATAAAGAAGCTTTCAAAACAGGAATTCTACATGGGAGGAATCCCTTCACTGGGGGAAATGCTTAGATTTCAAAATTAAAGGGAGATGGCCATTCAGTATAATTTCTCATTGCTTTTCTAATCTTCTCTGGTGATATACAAGGAGAAAAATGACACCCTCCATTCCCTAAACTCAGCCAGAGCCCAGCATCTTCTCTGCACACATTTGCTCCAGCTCCAGCTTTCCACACTGCTGCAACATGGGAGTGAGGAAGGCCTGCTAAGGGAGCAAGGTCAGCCTCATCCTCTCCACAGCCAGCACTGTTCCCCATGGTGAGGCTGCGTCCAGCCTAGGGCTTGATCTGCTTCCTAATGTGAGTGTTTTGCCAGAATCAGCTGTTTTCTCTCTGCCATTAGCTATGGGATTGTGTGCAATGATGAGGATTTGCAGGGAGGGAGGAGAAGATCCTGTTCCAATTAGGCTGCCTTTGTGCTAATGTTTCATTCAGGGCTGCATGAGATAAGAGCAGTTTGCACTGAAATGCACAGCCGGAGGTTGTAGTTTGAGTTTCAACTGTGTTGAGATGGTACCCATTGAAAATCCAAACTGGAGCTCTTTTTTGCATCTGCCAGTACTTTACTGACAGCTCTGTGTGGGCTGGAAACCTGTTTCAGGTTTGCAAATGGACATTTTGTGCCTTGTCCCCCAAGTCTGATCTAGTTCTTTGGTTTATCCACCTAAAAAGGAGTATTTCTAATGTGCCTAGGTAGCTAAGCTCCTCACAAGCATCTCAACAGAACAACCAGCAAGGTGACAAGTAGGCTATTGATAGAGCTGCCTTTACAAAAAGTGCACTTCACTTTCTTCACTGTGTGCCTTTTCAGAGACCTACTGTGCTCTTCTATGAGCAGCAGAGAAACAGCCCCAGTGCTGAGCAGGGGTGGGAACTAGGAGGGTGATGGAGAAGACAAGCAAGAGGATAATGCTGATCATCTGTTCTCCATGGGGATAAGCAAAGCAATGGCTTATCCCATCAGTGCAGCTTGTCTTGCTTTACACACCCTGTTGTCTAGTGGGCAGCTGTTCTGTAGCAGAGGTACTTGGGTAAATCTCCTCAAAGATCTCTTCCTGATCAAAACTCCAGTCATTCATATCTGAAGAATTTATTCCCTTAATAATGTCTCTTATAAAATCGCCATCACTCATTTTTTATATAATGTTAGAAGAGAAAATCTGAAGGTGAACCAAAGTTTGATTTGTGCTACTGTATTAAAAAGGCTGATATGCTCTCATTTTCAGTCCTCAAAATAATATTTTAGCAAAATTTTTCCTGCTGTGATCAGACAGGAAATGCAAGGTGTATTGGAAATGCAGTGAAGGGAAAGATTTGATGTTTTGGTGCTCTGAACTGCATCACTGTGACTTCCTCTACTGTCTCTTTGGAAAGTGAGAACTGAGTATTGGTAGAGGTGTGGGCAGAGCCAAGTAATGCCTGGACTTTCTCTCATGGTCTTGCTAGAAAGGATCTGCCTTGATGACACATCAACTTCCTTAATGGTCCTATACTTTTCCATGGCATAGCTTGTGTTTTGGACAGTCAGAGAGCCTGGAGTGCAGCCTCCAGTGCCTTCCCTCTAGTTAGTCAAATGAGAGACCCCGAGTACTAATTCTGTATTCACTGAAGTCACTTTCCAGAAGAGAACAAACAGCAGAGGTTTGTTGTGCTTCAGAGCCCAATCTCTCATGCTGGCTTTACATGTGGGCTGATACAAGGAGGTCTGAACCACATGTAGGTCGTTCCAGAAGGATTCCTCTTGGCTACAGGCCCCATGGAGACCCCCCTAAAGGCTGGGAGAATGATTCAGGTCTTTCAGACTGCAAGGAGGAAGTGTCCCCAGGAATGTATTTGTCCTATGTGGCTGCTATGCTTTGGCCTGTCCCTGTCAGCTGCAGATCTGTGTGCTCTGAGGGCTCACCAGGGATGATCTGTACTGGATGTGCAGTAATTCACAGCGGTTTGAGGTGGCGTTTCAGCTTCATGGGGGTTGTTGGCTTAGCCCATGAGATGCAGAAGGTTCTGTGTTGTTGCCTTTGTTGCATCTGGGAGGAGGCATGACTGGCCACTCTCCTTGTCGTGTCAGCAGACAGAGGCTCCCAGTGGTGTGGGAATAATCTTCCTTTTAAATGTGAATCACTAGCCTAGGGATCTGGGCAAGGGGAGGCACAAGGAAGCACGTCCTGTATGAGGAATGCTTCTGCTGCACACTCTATGCCCTCGGATCCTAATGAAGTAACATTACTTGAGCTTTTAGGATTGGTCTCCTGTCTGTCAGAGCTTGGGGGTACCAGAGTTTTACTCCTTGCTGAGCAAAAGCACTACCCAAGTCTGTGGGGGGCCTAACCCTGCTGGCATTGGAATTTTCCCAATTCCTGTGACTTGCTGAGTGCACCTCCTGTGAGCTGCTGAGTAGCCTCCCTTGTCACTGAACCCATCAGGCCACTTGTCTCCCTCACTGACTACTTCCACAGGGCTTTGAGGGCACTCAGGAAATGCAATCAGCACCTTACAGGATCGATCTGCTAAGCAATAAATGAAGTTTTTTCTCTGGTAACTTGTGTGCATGAATAGAAAATCATTTATTCCAATTTGTTCTGAGGACAGATGCAGCATATACACATTTTCTATATTTATAAATATATATAAATATATATATTTTGTTCTCAGCTAGTTACCTCTTCTAAACTGCAATTTTCAGAGCAACCGGCATATATTTTTTATTCAACACGTAAAATTACTTTTTACTGTAAGAGAATGAAAGCTGTTTTAAGCATGTGTTTTCTGTATTTTTATTATGCATTATCCAATTATATTGAGATGTATTTTCCTCTTTGCTCTGCTCTTCCAGTTGTTATCCTTTTTATCAGTTATGCTTTTCAAATGTTTTGTAAGGGAAAATAAATATGCAAAATCGCCAGATGCCTTTTTTCTTTGCAGAAGAAGTATCACAAATGCTTTTTTATTACATTTTACCAATCCAATAAACTTCTTATAAATTTCATTTTTGTTTGCTAGCGTGTGAAATTATTTTTTCAAGTTGAATGCTATTTACTTTCTCCCAGCCTCTACCTGCAATTATGCTTCATATCCTTCACCTTTTTCTCTTTTAGGTTCAAAATTCCATTGTGTGGCTCCTGAGCATACCTAATTCAAGACTCTGTTTTATTCTTGGGTGAAGTAAGGATGCAGAAGTGTCCCAAGAGAGGCTCATCTGTCATACTGACCATCTCTTGATGAATTTTCCTAAAAATGTGTGTCTTTGCAGTAGAGAGCACTCCATTCCTAACCTATGCAATAATCTGCAGAGCTGGGTTGTATGGGAAGGTGTCCACAAATGTTCTCAAATTCGTGTTGTGATGGGTGACAGCAGGGTCAGACACCTTGCTCTGCAGCTGAATGCAGGAACATTATTCAAACTGTTATGGGGAGAGTAGAAATAAGTGTGGTTAGCAAAGCCTGTCTCTTCTAGAAACTTGTTTCTAGGCTATCATTGCAGTAAATAACCAGGATTGTTCCCATCTGCTTAAGAAATATCATCGGTCCCCACACAGGCTGCCCACAACCTCTCCAGCCAGAGAACCTGGTGCAGCACTGAACACTGTCCTTGACAGAAATGCTTCATGTGGGGGGGAGTCCAGTGTATCCCAGTAAGCTTTTCCACAGATACATGCAAAATATCTGCACCCTGCTTATAGCCTTTGTTTTTCTCCCTTTCTATCCTTGGGACTTTTTATAAAAGCCCTTTTCTCTCAGAAATCTCTTGCACAGTGCTGCACAGATCATCTTCAAGATGGGATTAATTTCCCTGAACTTTAGCAGCCTGGAAGACAGCAATGTGGTCTAAGGTGGCCCTCCTGTCAGTGGAGAAACTGCATCTGAGGTAAGCATCTGAGACAGGTTTGTTTTGTGCCTTTAAGGGTTAAATGAGATGAACCTATTAGCAGAAGTGGTTATCTTAAAAGAATTTTTGAGAGTTGTAGAACGATCCCAGGCCACACAACACAGCTAAATCTATTCCCTCCATGTCATTCCCAAGAAAACCTTATCTAGTGTGACCTTGAAGACATCTGCATATGGAGATCCCATAACCTCCCCTGGCAGTCCTCTCTATGGCAGTGTTGTCTTCACCCTCAAACAGTCTCTGCTACTGTCCAGACCAAATATTCTTGGCTGTAAATTAAATCCTATCCTTACTTTTCCACCAGCAGGAAAAATGCAGGACTTCTTTAGTAGGTTATGCATTGTCAGGGGATGCTTTGTTAGCCATGGAAGGAGGTGCAGGCAGCGGCCTCCCTCCCAGCTCCTCCCCTTCCCCAGGGGACTTTAGGAAAGGCCTGTGTTCTCCCTCAGGAAAGGACAAACTGCGGCTTGTTCCTACAGGACATGGGAGTCTGACAGGCTTTGTCTTGGCAGTAAAGGGAGTGTGATGGTGTGGGCTTTCAAGTCTATTCAAACTGCTATATAGTTTTCCAAACTCGATATTATTACTTCCTTTATAGCACAAGGTACTTTTTCCTAAACTTGTTACGATGGAAAAGTTCCAGGGATACGTTGTCCACACACAAATCAAAATGCATTAGCAGGCCAGGGGCCAGAGGCGAGGGCCAAGGGTGGGGGAGCTATTAATCCCGTAGTTTGGCACTGGTTTTTTTGCAGTCAAAGGCTACCAGAATCCTTTGAAGACAATGAAAGCTTTGGGAGTGAAGTGTATGTAAAATCCAAGTGCCAGTGGGGGCTGTCCTGGGGTTCAGGGAGGGATGGAGGCAGAGGAGACTGTTTGGCACTGTTGGTGACATCCCTGGTCACAAGAAAAGCAGTCATAACCCTGTGTTCTCCTGGTGCAATGGCTGTCTCCAGCTGTGGCTACTGGAGATTTAACCACCTGGCTTTGAAGAAAGGTGGGTCTGGGATGTTTATCCTGATGTTTATCTAGGCTAACCTCCTGTATGACTTCTGTGTCAAAAAGGGAGATTTATTTTGCTTTCTAGTCAATTTTGAGAAGATTTCAAGGGCTTCCTGACCTTCCTCAGGGGTTTTCAAAGTGGAAGAGAAACCTGGAAGGCTGATAAATCTGTCTCCAGTGCTGGTCTTAGCAGGCAGTACTGGTGTTCTGGGGAGGGTTTGGAATAATATTTTGGAAGGGAAGAGTCCAATGCAAGAGGGCAGCAAGGCCCCCTCTGTGAGAGATAGACACTTCCAAAGGGCCATTCCTCCAACAAAGCTTTGGCAGATTCTTCATGGCAGGGTGAACTGCTTTCTGGAGAGGTCTCTCTCATACCATTAACTGTCAAGGGACTCTGAAAGATCAGACCAGACCTCTTCCATTCAGACAACTGAAATGGAGAGGATGAATGGACAAGTGAGTGAGCCCTTTCACTGCTCAATTCCCCCTGAAATGGCAAGTGGCTGCACCACACAGCACCACCACGGCTGCAAAAACATGCGGGGAAAAGGGAGAAGAGGAGTTTGGGTGGGGCTGTCAGGAGAATTGATGCTGCTGTCAGTGTCACCTGTCACAACCTGCCACGGTCCTGCAAAACAAAGTGACACCAGTGACTCCAGTGACACCAAGGAGTTCCTCTCCCCAGGGAGCTCCTGTGAGGATTCTGGGAGCTCTTTGCCTCTGGTCTGCCCAACCAGGCACTCCAGGTAACGGTGAGTCAAAGGAGGGGAAGCCTACTCTTTTGCTGCTGAGAGTTTTTGGAGACAATGTTTTATGCATACTGAATCCATAGAAAATACACAAGGTCAGCCCTGGAGCAGAGCAGAGACACAGCGACTGCTTTCCAAGTGCTAACCACCTCCAGTGCGGTGTCACCAGGAGTTACACATGACACTGTTTTCCATGAGGTAAGGAAAAATAAATAAACCCAAATCATTGCATAGCAGAATGGTCTGCTTTTTTATCTTGCCATATTGTTGGTGTTGGACTGAATCTGCTGTCTTAAAGTATAAATATAAAGACGCTGCTAAATCATCACTATTTCAGCAACTAATTAAGGGGTAATGCTCGTGGTGCAGCCGTATACGAGGCAATAAAAGGCTTTGGCGGCTGATTAAACGCTGGCACTGAGGCATTTAATTACAGCAAAAGCCAATTACCATGTGCACATTCCGACACCACGGACATTACTCCTGTTCTGTGATGGAACAAGGAAAGGCAATAAACCATGCTATGGAGTCATATAGCACAGGACCTTCTAGCTTTGCCAAAACTGCTATCCTTCCTCTCCAGTGGCTCTGGGATGAGGACTTTGTCTTCATATGGAAGGCTCAAAACAAGGTCCCAGAGTAAAAATGCTTTTTAATTTACAGGACTCATTTGAGATCTAGAAACAGAGCCAAATATTGCACATCTTCCCTGCACTAAGGCATGTTTGACCATTTGTAGAGCCTTATATTCCCACACTCAGGTGGATAACAGGTGCATTTAAAGCCCCACCTGAGCATATTTACCATGGGCAAGTCAGTGACACTGAAGGAAGAGGTTACGTGTAGCCTTTTCTTCCTTCAGTTAAGGCATTGCAGAAAGAATATAATCAGTTGCAAAACTCCACATGCCATTCTTCAGTTAATTGATTTAAAAGCTGGAGTCTGATTTTCACAGGCTTTCAGCTCTTGCACCATCCATTTGACTTAACCAGCTCAGCACCTCTTCAAATTAAGCCCTCGCTGTCTTTAACCAGTAGTGAATTATTCCTTTTAAAGGAGTTTCCTAGAGAAATTCTCTCTTAGAAAATCCTTGGCACGAAACCTTAGCCAGCCTTGGCATACAAACCTGCCTCACGCTGGCATTAACAAGCCTCTTATTTAAATGTTGATGAGCTCTTTGCTGCCAGTTAGCAACGGGAAATGCAGTCTGTGTGTTAAATGAGAGCTGGGAATGACTTCCAAATACCAAAATGTTTGTTAAACTCGCAGCCCACCTCTTCCCTCCTTGGGAGTGGGAAGCTTCCCAGCAAATTGGCCCCATTTTGCACAGAAACTGCCAGGGAGGATCAGACCACGCATCCCTCTGGTTCTGTGGCCCACGTGGGAGCAGCGCCAGGAGCACAGATTCCCAGGGCACCCTGTGTACCCCTGGTGTGCCCGTCTGCCCCAGGGGACCCTTCCTTGACCCCGTTAATTAGATATATTCTCAGGCATTGAAGACAGGCTCCCCCTGCCATGGTGCTCATTTGGGGTTAAATTATTGCTTTTAACCTCTCTCAATACACAGGGGGCTGGTGGCTGTTCCTGTACTGAGAATTGAAGAATTGCCCCGCAAAACCTTTCTGGACCCCTTTGGTTCTCTGCAGGGCTTTGTAGAAATGCATTCCAGAAGCTGATTGTGATATTATGTTTATCAATGTATCATTTCAGCTAGATAGACACCCCCTAAAATGTAGCCAGAGACTGCAAGAGCAAGTTCTGTTTTCCTGCCATCCCATGGAGACCAAATACCTTGTTGCCTCTAAATGAGAAATATAATTTGTGATAGGGGCTCTTCTGCCCTTTCTGGGATTCTTCCTTTCATGGCGAGTCAAAGGATGAGATTCAAATACTAAATGCCAGGCAAGGGAGTCTCCCTGTATCCTTGTGTTACCTTTGCTGCCCTCTGAAATCAACATGTTCCGCAGCCAAGGAACGTGTAAATTCTTTTGGCTACCACTCACTTTTGGATGAATCCCAACTGTGCATATATACAATGGTCGGTTTCCTCGGTGTTTGAATGAACCAGAAAGGCTTTGTCTGCTATAGATGGGTGCTTTCAATCCCATTTATGGTACATTATATCAGCCTGAAATAGCATCTGTGAGGTCCTTCAGCTGAACCACCATCAGATTTACAGCCACCGCAGAGGAGTTAGCAGGCTGGCTCCAGAGAGCTAGGAGCAATAACCATACTCTCCTGAAATATTTGCTTTCTCTTCAAAGCTGACCTGAGGAAGAATCTGCTGTTCATTTGAAGATCTCAGTTTGTTCATTTATTTAGAGAACATCTTCACTTCAGAATGTGAAGAGATGAGCTTCAGAGCTGAGAGCCAAAGCCATGATTCTTGTTATCACAGAGCTGGTGATAACAAGAATCATGCTGTACAGACAGAGAGCTTCCCATGGTATATCCACACATCTGCAAGGTAAAACATGGGGAATTGGAGTTTTTTGCTCATCATGGGATGAGCAAGGCAGTTCAATTACGCACAGTCTTCCTCTCAAACTTCTGCCCAGAGTATGCCCAGGACCTCATCTGAAACTCAGCAAAGAGAACAGCAAATAAATGCACAGGCAAGCTCTCAGAGCTTGGTCTTTCTAAGTGCTGCTTTGAAGAGCACTTAAAGCACCTTGGCAAGGCTGCAACAACAAGGGCCAAAATAGGATGCACTGAAAATCTTCCTCAGGAGCCTATTCCTTGGTCACTTCCAGTCTGTTGCTTACCTGTACTCTAACACAGGTCAAACTCAGGGGTTATCCCAACTACTGCCCACTGGAAACATCTGGGGAATGGCTGGTTTTTCTCAGTTGCCCTGGGGAAGTTCAGGAAGCCAGCTGAAACTGGGGAGATTTTGCTTGATGCTCTGCAGACATGGCCAGTGACAGCCCATGCCTCAGATGCACCCTGTCTAAGCAGGCAGGACACATGAAGAGCACAGCTGCCAACCCAAGCTGCCAGAGCCCTGTGTTTATATGAAATTCTTGGCTTTCGTTTAAAATAATAATAATAATAATAATAAAAAAATCTGACCTGCTCAGTTGGAAATACGATCTGTGAAGAGTCAGAAACCACAAGGCCACTCAAAAAGACACGTAATTCATACATATATGCTTAGAGCTCTGGATTTTTAAGCCAAAATCATGGTGTTTAGAGGCTCAAATCAAGACTTATGAATTCCTAGAGGCTGACAATACCAAGTGGGGAAAGGGCAAAATTAGCCTATGGTAAAAAAAAATAGAATTGCCAAAGGTATGATGGCAGGTCAGTGGGAGAGCCAGGCCTCCTGCCGCCTCCTCCTTGCCCCATGGACCAGCCACACTGCCTGGCCTCCTGCCCCAGAGGAGACTGAGACTCCTTAAACCAATCCTGACTATTTTAGTCTTGTGTTTCCATTTTCCTTTTGATGCTCTTATTTTCAGCAACACACAGATCTTGCAGCATCCTGCTGCTCCCCATAGGATGTTATTCCATCTCTGGGGCTCATGGCCATGGTACTGTGTGCTGATGACAGCTGTGGGAATTTGCAATAAACATTTGCATGCCATGAATATGCAGTTCTGAGCATGGCCCAGTTCTCCATGCAGCCAAACTGTGCATGTTTGCCAGGGACAGCAGCATCCTGCATGTGTCTAGATCCCAGGAGACATCAGTTACTGGAGTCTTGGGTGGCATTTCTGCGTACATTTAGCTGTTTATAATCACAAACACCTGGATAACCAGCTTCACGTTCAGTATCCTGGGAAATCTGGGCTTGCTTTTAATCACAGTAGAATCAGGGTCCTCCTGGTTGAGCAGCAATCATCCCTACCTGAGCTTTTTCCAGGATCTGATTTCTGCCTGCGAGCAAAGCACAGAAACCTCCTGGCACACAGCACAGCCCTGGCCAAGGGCACAGCCTGTCAGTGGCTCCTCTCCCTGTCACACTGACTTCTAATTTCTGTTTACACCAGCACAATGTCAAACATCACAGCAGCAGCTCTGGCGGAAGGTGAATCTGTTAGAACAGAGGTGTCGCTTCCTCTGCTGAGGCCTCTCTAATAACGCCAAGATGCTTTTCTAACTAATTAATTACAGGGCTTTGGCTGAGTTGCTTTAATGATTCCCATCTTCCTGCTGCTGCTCTGCAATCAGCAGTACTTGCAGTGCTGTGCAGAGCAACATTGATGCCATCAGAGCAAACGGATGAGAGATATGAGGCGGGGGTCTGGTCTTTTTAAGCCAGATGTACTCTGAGATGCTTGACTTTCTGCTCTCTGATGTACTTTCTTGGACAAGAGGATAAAGATATGGTAAGCAGGTAGTTCTAGCAGGCCTTTAACCCTGAACAGGATTGCTGTCTCTAGGGAAGAGCTTATGCAAAGTGTAAATAGTTCTCACCTTCTCATTAAAAAGCCATAAAATCTCAGGATCCAGCTTACATGTGCATCCAATTGACTTGGTGGATCAGAAAAAACTGAAGCTGCAGCCTGGAAACTCTGCTCCTGGACCTTGAATATGGAGATTGGCTGTAGATGGAATGTCCTGCTCAGAGCCAGTGCTCCAGCCCACCTGTGATTTATGCTCTGGTAGCACAGAGTTGTAGTGCATGGTCTCCCCTGCTTGTGCAAATCACAAACCTGGGTCCAAATACTTTTAGAGTCAGGAGACAAAGACTGTGGCATAACTTGACCAGGCTACACCAGACATGTTGCATTATAGCATGACTGTGTGCAGGGGTGATCCAGGTGCTGCTGCCACTCACTGCTCACTTCATTCATTGCCTCTCCAAGCTGCAGGAGCAGCCCCCTGCCCCCCCTGCCCCAGGCTTGCCCAGCACCTCCCTGCAATGATGATGGCAATTCTTCACCTCAAAAAATATGGTAAGCAGAGAAGGAAATGAAAGGCAGCAAGAGAAAGCAGCTGGGAGAGCAGCAAGTCTGCACAAAGGCAGAAACCTCAGGACTCAGCTCCTGGATGTCTGTGGGTCACTGCAGAGCAAGGTGTCACAAAGAGTTTGCAGGCACACTTGTATCCTGCAAAGACCATTCCAGGAGTATGCACAGAGAAATGTAAGATATTTTTCTGAGATGTGTGGGATAGACTACTTACATTAAAGGAAATTTGGGGTTTGTTTTTTCCCTAGAGTTCTTTTTTATTATTTTTCAGTTCTTCTAAATGTCTGTATAGGTATTTCCATTTCAGTCTCTGGGTCATGAGCCAAACAGAGGTGATGAGATGAAGTTCTGTGAGCTCTATAATTACCAGATGGTCCCTTGAGCACCAGAAGTGATCAAGCCTGCTTTCCTATGGATCTATGCCATATGCGGATTCTTTTCTAAGAAAGAGGGAATATTTTCTCCAGTACTTTTCTTACAAAAGGACTTATTGAGGTAATTTCCTTTGACAGAACACTTGCTGGAATCTAGTATCTCTAAGATTTTTCCACTCTCTTTTTCCCCTACAGTCTGAGGGAGTGAAATTGATGAGGGAGTCCTGGAATTATCAGAGGATGGGAAAGATGGATGGTAAGCATAAGCTGGCAAACAGATGAAAGCAGTTGCCATAATGTATAATAAAAAACCTCTTGGAAGAGAGTGTGTGTATATCTGAAAGAAGATAAATTAAGGTTAGAAACCCATTCTCCATGATTTCTTCCTGGGGCAGCTAAAACCTCAAATAAGTGACACACTGGTCTCCAGCATACCAACTCACCAGCTGAACCTGCTGCACATGGTGCAGCTCTTCCAAATACATTCCTTTAGCCAAATCTCCAAAGAGTCCCCCCTTTGCCACAGCTTCTATCCCAAGCAGAAATTCAAACACAAAATGCTGTGACCTTCCTCTCAGTGTAATTGAAAAATATTAGCAGTGCCTTTGTACTGGCTCAAAGCTTTTGTGCTGAATTTGCATCTAATAAGAAGGGACCTTTTAAGGAGCAAATAAATAAATAAATGGAGGAAACCTTCTCTTTGAGCTAATTTTAGGCACATCCATGCTGACAGCTGCTCTTCCCTGATATATCTCAGCCACATCCTGGAGTGGCCAGGGGGACTAAGCTCTGTTCATGCCACTGCAGCTGAGAAAAGGCCTTTGTTTGTTTTGTTTTTAAGGGACTGACGGTAGCTGGCTTTCCAGAGTGTCCCTTCAACCTGGCTTCCATTATGACACAGCTGAGAACAGGGGCAAGGGATCATGGCACTTGTATGGGTGTCCAAGCCCTACACAAGGCAACAAGGGGTGGCAATTGCTGGGCACGGGGCGTGAGGCCAAGGTCTGCCCTTGGTGGCCTTTTCCCCTGTTGCTGACTGGGGAAGGAATCCCAGAGCACCAAGATGCAGGAGATATCCCAAACATCCAGTGAACCAGACTGGGGTCAGCCTGGGGGACAGAGCCCCTGAGGGCTGCAGGTGTGAAAGAGATAGGTCTAGGGAGGGGAGTGAGGCAGGACTCGCTCCAGTGAGGCTCATGTTCAGCTGTCAGTGACTTGACAAATGAGGTGGAGAGGGGTAGGAAAGGCTTCTTCCTCCTCTGGATGTGAACTAATTTGCAAAAACTCTGCACCTTGCATTGCTTTTCCCAGGCTAACCCTTGCATCTCTCCTCGGTCCATCTCTCAAGACATATGGATGGATAAAACTGAGATGACCATGGTGGGAAAAGTCACAGCCCATATCTGCTTTGAGAGTAAAAGGCAACAGGCATAGATACTGCTTTTTCCTCTTCACCTGTAGCTTTTTTTTTTTTTTTTTTTTCCTGCTCAAATTAGAAACTCAGGACTTGTCTAGCTTGGATGATTGTTTCATTTCCTTGTCGAAAGGGTGATTACCCCTTTAGTTCTCATAATTACCTAATCAGCAAAAATCAAATCAATCAATGTTAATTTCAACCCTAATAAATATTCTCTGCTATTCTATACATTTATGTATATCTCAAAACTCATCCTAATTTCAAGGAAAATATGATTTCACAAGTCAGACCAACGTGCTCAGCACCAGGCTCAGCAGTGTGCCACACATCCTGTGAACACACAGGGAGGGGTCAGCATGTGACAGAGAGGAGCTGAACAAACACATCTGGAAATTGAACAACAAGAGTTCAAACAGGTCCATACCCTGCCACAACATCAGCTGGACCCAAGCTAGCTCAGACAGATGTTTGCTTCTGTCCTGTTCCTGAAAGCATTCCAGTATACAGAACTCACAGGCCCCCTAGGCAATGATTCTGGGGCTTAACTGTGTTTGTTATTTAAAACATTTAGAGATGGGCCAAAGTTAAATCTTCCTTGCTGCACTTTAAGGTTACTGTTTTCTGCCCTGCCCACACTGGACTAACGAGCAGTGCTTAACTGTGAGTTGGTAAATTCAAGAGTGAATTGAGATAGAAATGAGGACTTTGCTGGTCTCCTGAAACAACAAAAAGTCTCAGCTTTTGGGATGAGCTTCCCTACTCATGTCCCTGTTTCCCTACTACAAGTCACATGGAGGACCCAGCTGGTGCTTGCCTGGCTCACCCTGCCCCACAGATAGGACTGGAACATTTCTCTGTATGTGTTGGCCTTGATGATTTCTACTCCAGCACAGATCTGTGGGGAAAAGGAAGGGTGGAAAAAAAGCAATGTGAACTTAGCAGTCACCTACCTGCTATTATTTACCCTGATAAGAGCTCAAACACTTCTTCTAGCACTGGTAATAGAAATACTTAAACCATAATTATCCCAACCCAAGTTTTCTTAGCATTGTACCAGATGCTCATTTGCCTCTGGCAGGTTTTTCTCCATTTGCATTTCTGTGCCCTTCCTGCTGAGTTGTTGAGTTGTAGCAGCATTGCTGGGCAGTCAGTGTCAGGGGTGTGGGGCCAGGACCATCACTGCAGGCTGGGTTTGTGCAGCGTCAAGCACAGTGAGTGAGATGTGGGCTCATCTCCACACTGGGCATCTGCTGGGGAAGGGCATGAGCCACTCAGAGAGGACTGGGATGACTTTGCTGGAAAAATGAGTCTCGGTGTATGGCTCTACCCAGCTCCTCTCGGGGAGGAGGGGCTCCTTCCTTCCTGCAACCTGTGCTCTCCTCCCAGCTGTCCTACATCACGGGACTGTGTCTGAACCTTCTCATCCTTTGGAGGAGGCTGACATGTGGCTTAGAAGTCGGGAGGGTTGCATGTTTGTGGTTAGCTAAGGCTTGTGTTTTAAAGGATGCTTTGGCCCCTGATGACTTTCTGTCTGTGGGGCTGGCCTCAAGGACAGATGCTCAGCAATGAAATGAAGCAGTGCCAGATTTTTAGATGCTGGCATTTACTGTGGTTTTTGAGGAAACTCTTTTCCATAAAAACACTCTTCTTTTTTTTTCAGGACTTTCCGGAGCAATTCCTGCTACAGGTAAACCCAACTCATCTCTTTCTTAGGCTGCACATAGTAAAAAATCATCTTAAAGCCATGTCTGTCTGGCAAAAGCAGTGAGCAACCATGGCCTCCCGGCACCCAGCCCCCACATGGCAGATGGAACTGAGCAAGAGGCAGTTTTGTGCTGGTTTGTGTCTTTCAAGGAAATAATTCCTGAAGAGGAGGGAGGGCTCTGCTACAGGGAGATAAGCAGTCCCATTGAGGCAGACCTCTGGTGTTTCTTCTCTTCCCATTTCACAAGGCAGCATCCTGAGGGGTGGCACAAAGAGGGCTGTCCAGCCTGTGGGAGCAGGATGGGAGCCCTGAGGTGCTGCCTGGAATCCTGGATCCATCCAACCATCTCTGAAAGGGGGAGCAGATCCTCTGCCTGGTGCACAACGTTTTCTCTCAGCTCTGGGAGCAGATCCTGCTTGTGGGGTGTCTCAGGTCCTGTGAGCAGGCTCTGACACCTTGTGTGTGTCAGCCCCCTCTCCTGAGCTCTCCCCAGGCCTCCTGCTTTGCTCGGTCGGCTCCCACCTTCACCCACTGCTCCTGAGCCTGCCCACACCCCTGGGCAGAGGTGACTCAAGGCTCATTTCCCAGCAGGTCTCCTCGCACGAGGGCAGTGCCAGGAGGCTCAGCCAGGCATCAGCCAGCAGCAGGAGAGGAGACCCCACACACCCTGTGCCCCAGAGAGCCCAGGCTGGACCAAGAAAGTCAAGGTGGGAGCAGGCAGATATGGCAAAACAGGAGAGGGAATGGGCTGGGATTGGGTCCATGGCTATGTCCCAGCAGGAATGGGACTGGGTGAGCTCCTACATCAGCGTAGGGCTCAGGCAGAGGAGCCCACAGCTGGGATGTCTAGGAGCAATTTTCTCACACCATGTGGAGCTGACACAAGTGTAGAAAGTGGAAGGGAAAGAAACCGCAGACCTGGCAAAGATTTGGGCTGAGAACAGGCATGACCATGTGGCAGAAGCTGTGCCTGAGTGGAGAAAGGTTTGTGGCACATCATCAGAGTGGTGCGGCAGCCCAGGTCTGCAGGTCTGGCTGGAAGGCTTTTAAAGCAGCTCTGAACAGAAGGTTCCCAAATGTCCAGAGCTGAACTAGTAGGAGATACTGCACCTAGGTAGTATGGTAAAACTGTAACAGAGGTGCCAGCCTGGGAGAAGAGAGATTGTAAGAGTTCCTCTTGGGTCAGGACCCCAAGCTTCATTTTCAACACTGCCAACATGTGAGGGTCTCTGGTTCAAAGAAACAACTAGAAAACAATGTGGTTTTAATCAGAAATGTGGCACATGAAGCCTGTGAAGAAAGGTTTACAAGGGCCAAGGGCATTGTAGTGCATGTTATGGCCATGGGATCTCCTCAGAGCTACAGGGGAAGACCCCAGCATGGCTCAGGAAAGGACTGGTCACTGGGGAAAGGCTTGAGAGCATGTGTGGAGTGTGGGATCAGGTTGGTCTCTAACAATGGCAGGCACCAGCTACTAACCAGTTTGGCAGCTCAGCTCCTCTGCAAGCCACAAGTTCAGCCACAGCCAGGAAATCTTCCCCATGGTCTGACCTTCCTTCCTTTACTGTGAAAGTGTTGGGACCTGGAGCAGCCAGGCTCGCCAAGCACAGTGTGCCTGAGCAGCATCATGTGCTCTGGGTACAAAAAGATAAATAAAACACCATGCAGGAACTTCATCCTCTTCGATCCCCCCGTTCCCCGTTTTCCTATCTAAGCCCCTGTTCCTCTTGGGATACTGGACTGTCATTCAGGAAAGCAGCCCCAGTTCCCCAGCAGTATTTGTCCTGGGCACAAGGGCATCAGAAGCGGAGCTCGACTGTCAGCAGATCCAGGAAGCACAGGCCTGCATAGTCCCTAGGGGGGAATTATTTGCTGATTGCATCTGTTTCCCAGAAGCATCACTCCAATTCATCCTGGGATTCACGTTTTATCCAGCAAATAAGCACCTTGGGAGCTTCATTTCCATCTTAGCTGTTAAATTTAGAAGCGGTGTTTCCCATTCTCCCACTCTCTCCTGCCCCCTCCCCAACGGCTCCCGTATCTCCCCTCCAGCCCCCACCCTCACCTCCAGCTCTCCCTCTTTGTCGCATTACATAGTAATCTGAGATGCATTGGCCGAGCTCCAGGGAACAGAATGTACTTGGCAGGGAGACGGGTCTTGATGTCTGCAAAATGTCGGGAAATGCAGCCAAGAGCTGCTAACTGGGTCATTAACCTCTAGAAGAAGAGCAAGTTGTGGAGCTGTGCTCTGTCTCCCTTCATCTCGCCAATAAAAATGTCCCAGCAATGAGAAAGGGAAGAAGAGGTTTACAGCTTTAAGTCCTAAGCAGTCAATGCAACCACCCCTCCCTGACCCCCCTTCTCCTTTGCCTCTCCCCCAGCGCAGTGTTAAAGCTCGTAAGCGGCCTTTTAAAAACCCAGCGGTCCCCAAACAGCTGTCCCTTGGTGCTTGTAAAGAGGCTACTGGAGCAAACCAGTCTCTTCCAGCGACGTGCTGCTCCTGCTGTTCGCGGTTCAAGGGGCTCCAAGGAAGGGCTTTTTCCTGGGATGCAACCCCTTGTGCAAGCTGGGGCCAGGTGCTGCCATTGCCCCACGGAGCTGTGTGCCCCCCTTTGCTGCAGGTGGAGTTTCTGGCCGCCCCTCAGGAGCAAGGAGCTGCCTGCCTGTGCTGGAGCTGCAGGTTGCAGGCAGAGCTGCTGGCTCCCCTCCTTGGGAAGAGGTGCAGTGCTGGGAAACAGCGGCCAACAGGCCAAGGAGGGTCCTGAGCCCAAATAATGCGGCCCATGTCGCTTTGTGAAACCTGAAATAAAGCAAACCTGCCTGCCCATGGGAGTGAGGGCTCTGCAGGCTGCAAGAGAGCGGGTCCCCCAGAAATGAGGGTCCTGGCCAGAGTCACCCAAGGGACAGGGGATGGTGTTCCAGCTCCAAAAACCCACATCCCCCTGAACTGTTCAGAGCGCAGGTCACGGGATGGAGGCTGGGCAGATGGGAGAAGGGAATAGAGGTGCCACATTGCCAGACTCCTTCCGCAGAGGCGCCTTATTTCCACCCCTGTCCTCTGGAAGAGCCCCATCCTTGGGAGCGATGTGGCCGTGCTGCCCAAGGCCGCCCTCAGCCGCGGGCCCTGAGGGCGCTGCGGGCCGGGCCCGGCAGGTGCTGAGGCGGCTCCGCGGCCGCGCCGCTCCCGCTCCGCCACTGCCCTCTGCCGGCCGGCCCGCGCAGCGCGGGGCCCGGGGAACGGCCCGGCCCGGTGCGGCTCCGGTGTTCAGCCTAAAGTTCCTCTAAACCGGGAATGTTAGCTCCTGCCTCTGCAAACGCGCAGATTAACGCCTTGTCCCTCCGGCAAGGATAACGCCACATGCCAAAAGGCTGTTAAAGGAATACATCCTCCCTTGCTCCAGCACATTCCCCCAGTCCTTCGTTTTCAGGGGCAGTGGCAGTAAAGCCATGCTATAAATTAAGCCAATTTATGCCCTACTCCTCTTTCCAGCTCCACACTGTAATTGCCAAAGCAAAAGCTATCCCAGTTCCTCCCGACTTCCCAAATGTATCCTTGCGTTTTCTGGGTGCCTTCAAAACTGCAGAGCAAATGCTAAAAATTAAGAAGCCCCTGCTAGGCTCTGTCTCACTTTCACTTGTTCCAGGATGTCCAGCATCACTTCTGGAATCAGCTGTAGAGACATGGGCCAGGCAAGGCCAGTTGTTTCCAAGGTAGAGTGAACCCAGGTCTCTACTGATTGCTTTGGTAAACCTATTTAAGAAGAAATATTATCTCTATGGGAGGAGCTGAGTGAAGGCCCCTTTGGAATCCCTGACCCAGATGAAGCAGCAGCTAGTGACATCCAAGCCCCATGCCTATGGCAGCAGCCACAGCCACAGTGTCCTCCTTTCAGCAGCATTTCACTTGGAGGAAATGAAAGCATCGGAAAAGGAAACAGGGCTGAAAAAGCTTAGCTCCCCAGCGAGCGGGCCTTTGTTTTCCCATTGTGCTCGCCCAGCTGAGCCTGTGTTGGAGCAGAGCCCTCCTGCAGCTGGGCCCAAAAGCAGCAGCCAAAGAGAAACCCCGGCAACCATCTGTGCAAGAGGAGGAGGGATGTGCAGGGGCTGGAGAGCTCATCTGTGCTGGGGAGGAGAGCTGAAGGGCTGGCGGACCCACAGCCCACATCTGCATCCCTAGCAGGGCACAGCAGCTGCCTGCCCTGAGGAAACGGGACAGTCTTGCCCATTCTGAGCAGAAATCACAGAGAATGAGCCTACAAGGATACATCAGAGGAAGTAACAGTGTTGGAGAGCAGGACATCAACTTTCACTTGGCTCTGGACCACAGCAGCACTGACCAAGGATCCTGAGGGCCAGGATCTGACCTCCCAGGCCAGACCATTGCTGCGTGCCATGGCCACCAGCTCCATCACCAGCCCATCCAAAAACACCATAGGCTGTGCCTCTTTCTAGATATCCCAAAGGGTGTTGGGACCAAAAGAGGATTTCAAGAGTTACCACAAGCATGTTGGTGATGCATGTGCTGAGTTCCACATGCAGAGCTGGTGGTAAATCTGACAACACCTCTAGCAAAATAGTTTCTCTACTGGAAAGCCCAAAACAACTGAGCATGAACAAGTATCCTGCAGAGCACAACCCTGCCAGTGACCTCACTTGGTGTCAGTGCAGGGAAAGTGCTGCCTTCTCTTTCAGAGAGCAAGGGGTTAAACTCAGCTCTGCTTCCCTGTCTGACTTGAGGGAACCGTCTTTGAATTTGCCAAGGTCCCACCTGCAACACAAAATGAAGGGCTGTGAATTCCTTCCAACCTCAACTACTGCTCCCTCTGTCAGAGGAGACTTAGTGTAGATGTTTGATCTAACAGCGACTTGCCCTAAAATGACCCTGTACCTCTTGAAAGGGAGGTCACTGCTCAGATGACAAATCAGTGCTGATTCGAGGGAGGCTGGGCAAAAGGCCAAGACATAATCCTTTCACTCTCTGTGTGTCACAGATAAGCCCTTAGGAACCAATGCTTTGGAGGTGGCAAGGATTCCTTTGGCTTTTTTTGCCCTCCTTGGGCAGAATGGACTTGCAGGAACACTTAAGCAGCTCTGCTCAAGCTGTAGACTGGGGTGTCCTCAGCAGCCATCAGAGCCTCCTCAGGTGTCCAAGCTGCCCTCAGCCAAAGGCGAGAGAAACTTTTATTTTTCTCACTTGGGTGAAGCTGAAGAGAGAATGGTGCCTTGGGAACTGTGCCTTGAAAAAAAGCTCTGCTCAGTCTTTTTTGGCCTATCTGTGCACAACGTGACGTGACTTTAATAAAGCTGCTAGAGACACAGGTTTCACAAGGACTTCTTAGTTCCCAGACTGAGGGCTGTCTCCACTGAATTTGTACCTCAGGAGGCTGTGATGAAGGACTCTGCCCATAAACCCTGCTACTTAACACTACCACAGCTGCTAAGGGCTTTTTCAGCAGAATTATGTTGTTGGTGTCATTGCACTGCCATGCAAATGTGTGGCTGAGGAAGGGTCCCTGGGGCTTCTGCTCAAGTTTTCCAGAAGCAAAAACATTTGGTGGCTTTTTTAAGACCTTCTTCCTGGATTTGTGCTATTGCATGAATATTTTTATTTATTTTTGGAGTAAGATCTTTTAGGCTGCAGAATTACTGTGGAAAAAGGCTTCATTCACAAAGGCTCCCCAAAGTATATAAATTAAAAGAACCAGCACTTGAAAATTTCTCTTGAAGCTAATGATAGGAGAGACTGATGACTCTGGGCCTCTGAACTCCTGGAGCCAAACAACTCTGCTTCTACTTCCTGAAATGTCTTTTTCTTAAAGAAGAGTATTTTCTCCAGACGATTAAGGATCTACAATGTTTTATTCATGCACAGCCCGGGATTATCAGCAGTGTTTTACATTTCAAACCAGCTAGTGCCACCACTTCCCCAGCTGAAGGAAGCTGCATTTCCCCAGGCTACTCCTAGAGAAGGTGTCACAGCTATTACTACTTGTTACCCTTACTTGTTAACCTCTGGGATGAACTGTTAAAGCTTGTCTCTGGTGCTGCCTTGGCTGGCTCCGCTCCCTTAATTTTTTTTATGCACCCAAAACACTATGGCAAGTGATCATCCTCGTATGAGTCAGTGCTGATCCCGTTGTTGCAGCGAAGTGTCGGATTTTATCCAAATAAGGAGCTGCATTGGGTAGAGCATTTCTTGGATATACATGAATATGTAGACAGCAAAACTCAGACATCCGTGGCTAGCCAGGGTCTCTGAGCTGATGTCTCTGCCTGTCCAGGGACCACTTGGAGCCTCAAGGCTGCTGCTTCTACTTCCAAATTGTTACCCTTCCTAGGAGTGAGAAATTCCCTTTTTGTTAATCCTGGAGGAATTAAAACACACAATGATTTCTGATCACTAAAGAGAGGGAACAGTCCATTGTATTTAATTGTAAATAATAAAGGCTTAATTGCTGAATCTTACTGAAAGCAAAAGTGGTTACAGCAGCCAATAATTCAGTCATCAGAAGGAAATACATGGAGAAAACCCATGCTTCCTGCTGTATGGTTACTGCACAGCAAAGAGGGTCATATATTAAAATTGTGAGACTGCCTAAGCACTCTGTAATTAACTGCTGTCTATTTAACCAGACAGCTAAAGCAAGTTAATTCAGCGCCAGTTAGGAGACTTATTATGTGTCTGTGTTTTTTTAACAATTTCCTGGTCCATCATTAACTACCTCTAGATTATCTTGTCAAATTGATAATTAAATGCCTCAAAAATTCATTACAGACTCAATATATTAATAGGAATATAATTAAGTAATGTTTGCTTATGTGATCTGCAGTTTATTACCTGCATGCTGATTTATCTCCAAGGCATTTACTAAACCTTAGCTGTAGCCTATTCAGAATCAATACAGGCCCAGGAGTCAATAAACATTGTATTAGATCCAAACGAGCTATTTAATTGGGAGAATGCATTGAAGTTGTCTTCTGGATCTCCAGTGAGTTTGAAGAGGGGAGTGTGACTGCACAAACAACAGCTAAAGAACCTGCAGTTCATGATTTATGGCTGGGTCAGAATTGCCCCCCCACCCCCCAGCACAGGTTTTTGGTCTAATTTTGTTGACTGTTTGGTTTGGGTTCTGTAGTCTGTTAGAAACTGCCTAAATTGGTCTTACTGTGCTAGTCAGTTGGTGCAGTGATGAATCAGAGGCTCTATTTTGTCTAAAAAGCCAGAGTTAACTCCTCTTGTCCTACATAAGGAAGATAGTCTAATGAATTCCCTAAATTTGTAAGCCTTGGACTTTGCATGCCAAGTCAATTTTTCAGACAACTTGCAAGTCGTTTCATTAACTAGTTTGATTAATAAAACACTAACATTTTTAATTATGAGGAGGAAAGAAATGCTTTTTTCACTCTGAATAACTGTAAAGATGGAAGAAAACAACAGCTGAGATTTGCGGCACTGCTTTAACACACCAGTTTGTTATTAAGGTCCATTATCAGTGGTTACAGTCTGTTGGCATTAGCCAGCCTGCAGATAGGCTACTTATCAAGATAAATGTGTGGAGGAGCAGTAGCCACCCTTCCTTGCAGTTGTGTGTGCCAAGGGATGTCCTGGAGCTGGAGACTTGATGGGAGGAGGGCTGAGCCCACGTCTGGAGCCTGGGCTCAGCTGTGGCCAGCTGCAGAGCCTGTGCTCCTGGTGGGTTTGTAGGCTGGAGCTCCATGTATGGTTGTGTAGCTCTCCTGGCAATTTTGAAAACTAGGGGATCTCATTAAGATGGATTTGAGCTTGTATGTATACATGTATAGGAGATGCATGTTTAAAAATAAAGAGTAGGCTGGCTAAATTGTTCCAAGTCACAGTGTCATATGCCCCATGAGATAGACAGCTACATTTAAAAGAAATTTTGAAAGGTTAAAGTTAATATAATAATAGCAGTACTCTCAGGGACTTGCACTTCCCTTTCCTGTTCAATTATGTTAAAAATTAACTATGTTGTAAGAAGATATATCAGTGTTCTTTGGCCCAGATTAGGTTAAATTAATTTATTTACATGGAAAGTCGATGTTTTTGTTTGAAAGTCAATGTACTATTTTGCCATTGTGGCATTATCACAAACTTGGGGTGATGGTGGTGGCTTTTACTGCTTTGGTGTCCTACTTTGAGCTATGGTCCTTTTTCTGGAGGGAGGCAGAAGGGACCAAGCTGATGAAGTATCCAATGGTTCTTTTCCCCAGTGCCAAACTGATGTTAATCACAAACAAGCCACAAAAGAGTGTGTGAATGTAGATCCAAGGTAGGCTTTGACATGGAAGTGTTTTCTGGAGCAGACCTGGCATTTCTTTTTTTTTTCTCCAGTTTTAGGCAAATATAGGTTTGGTTTTCACACTTAAATATATTTGGATTACTCTGTTTTCAAAAACTGGTATTCTACTGTTTGAATTAGATGAAAAGCTGGCAAGATCCAAGCTGAGCATTCCTGGGGGAGAGTTCCCAGCAAGCACACTTGTGTGCGTGCAGCCTTTGGTGTCTGCCAGGCTCTTCCATAGAGTGATTATACAGCTTCAAAAACAACAGGAGAAAAAAAGAAAAAAGAAGGGAAAAAAAAAAAAAAACTCCCAGGAAGTTGGTTGGCTATGGGAGTAGAGCTGAAGGCAAAACTTCAGCTGGTATCTTTAGGGCCTTTTTCCATGAGTTCTGTATGTACCTATTCCAGACATGGAACCGTGTGAGTCCTGACCAGGAATGCAAAACTGTTGTAAAATTTACACGTGTTGTGTACTAAGAGCCTTTGCATGAGGAATTTGGTTAGGAAATATTTTTTCTGCTTCATCCTTCTCTGAGCTTTACTGGAATTAAAGCTGAACCAAACTTTTCTGAAAACTCTGAAATGCTTCAGTAACTTGTGTTTGTTTTCCTCATGCCTCTGTACTTGGCTTCTGGCAAGGACTGAAAGCAGCACTGAGTCACTCAATAAAGAAGTCTGTTTTGACAGCATCCTCTTGGCCTAAGCAGGAAGTTCTTGAAGTCTGAAGGCATTCAGAGTTCTGGACCTTGCATGGTTAAAGCCCAGATGCACAAACCCTAAGGACATCATCAGGAGGTATTCCAGCTTCTGGAGCTGCTTAGACCGTGCAAAGCTGGCAGCCTGGAGAGACTGTCACTGGAGTTAGCAGAAAAGGTGGCTCCACCAGAAATCCTTAATCATGCAATAATTTTGAGAAAGAGTCAAATTCTTTGAAGTCTTTCTATTTTTCTAATAAGATTACTAAAAAAATAGCGTGGGGTGTGGGGAGAAAAAGCTCCATCTTACCAGATCTGCAGGCTCTGTGTTTTCTGAGTCATAGCTTCTGGCTGCACTGACAATGACAGGGTTTTTTAATTTGCTTTCCAACCTCATTAATGCAATAGGAAGGGGCAGAGAAAACACTAGGACAGAGATAGGATTGTGTAAGCATCAAGAAGACAATAAATTGGACCACTGGTTTTCCTTTTTGGGATTAGTACTCAGCAAGGAAGAGCTCAGCTTTAGTCTGGCTCCAGTAGGAGTTTTGCAAGGGTGAAATTAGGAATGGGAAATAAGAAGGTGAGAAGGGAGAGGAGCACAGTAGTTCCTCAGTAACAGAGATACCCATTTATGAACAGTTGATGTGCAGACTAAAAGACAGCTGTGTTCCTCTGTACAACATCCTGTTAGCATTGCTTTATATAAAAGAGCACTGAAATCGATTTCTTCTAAAGCCAAACTTCAGATTTGGCAAATGGGTGTTTCCCACTGGTGCTGGTGTTTGTGACGTTGTGAGGCAAGTCACAGAGGAGACCACCCTGTGTGAATCCAGACACCTTCTTTTATCTTCCAAGATGATGAAAAAGGAAAAAAAATATGCAATATATGTGAAAGGGGAAGAGTTGGGTCTCTTTTCATATTTGCTACCAGACGCCTGCCATGAAAAAGCAAGTGCTTGTTAACACTTCCTACGTGGTGGGATGTGGCACACCACATTCCTCACCCTGCACAGAGGAGGAAATCACTGATAACTGATAGTTTGCTGTTGGGGCTACCTCCTTCTAGTTATCTAAACTGTTATAAAATCTATGAAGGTGAAGACAGGCAGCCCCCTTTCGTTTCAGTGGCATGTTAAACACTGCTTGTCTCTACTGAGCTGCCTCCACCCTGGAGCAGTTGTATTTAGTACCCAGCACTTTGTAACATGTGAATGGCCACTTGCCCTGTTCGCCCATAGCCAGAATCCTCCACTGGAGTTTATTTTAAAGCAGCTCCTATTGTGTTCATAGATGACTTTGGGTACCATCTGGGAAAAATTAGTCTTTTTTAATTCATCTTTATTACCCTTGGGATATGTATTTAAGGCATGAGATGCTGAAAGATGTACTGAGGAATGTAAAAGCAGCTTGAAGTAAAGATGTAGGAGGAAAAGTACTCAAGCTGTTTTTCTGCTTTTGCAATTGAAAGGAAACTCATGATATAGCAAATTTTAAATGGCACAAGAAATTCTGCTGTCTCCTTCAACATGGCACTATTAGGCCAGCAACAGGGGGAGCAGCTGCTCAGCCATTGCATAATTGACATCACTGACAACGACCTTGGATTCATAATTAGGGTTTGCAAGGACTGGGACCAAAAATAAAATAAAATAAAATCACGACCCTTAAAAAAGTCACAAACCTGTGTGAGTGAGCACATTGGAATGCAATGAAAGCTGAAGAAATTCTGCCTGTCCCAGGACCTTGTCAGGGATGAGATGTGGGCTCTTGAGCAGGGAGATGTTCCAACTTTCTCTTGATGATATCAAGCAGTTGACCAGAAGTGCTGATATTTTAGAGGAAGACCAGAGAAATTTATATTAGAACACACTACTCTAAAAGAACATATTCTTTTCCCTGGGAATGAATAAGCAGACTCATGCCAGCACCACCAATCTATAACAAGGCACAGAGGGACAATATACTGCCTCCAGGTATAATCAGTTCTTGGAAATCCTATGCTGGCACATGTTGCTTATGGATACCTCCTTTATCATATGTATTTGAGAGCTCAGACTTTGATTGCCACCTGCAACTGGATACTGTGGTTTTCTTTCCCCTCTCAGTGGGTCATTTGGTTAAAATCCTGTATCCTTTCATGAGGCTCTTCAGAATCCCATGTAACCTTTATCCACTTCTCTTTCTAGCAAAAATGTATTTCAGGAAATTCCATAATTGCACATCTCTATATGGTGAGGTCTGGCACAAACAACCTGATGTGAGGTTGACTTTTTCTTCCCTTTAACTTACAGTGTTTAAGTTGGGTTCCCTCACATTCAGCAAAAACATTCAGCTGTGTCATGATGGTCAAAAAGGGGAAAAAAATCACACTGAGCTTTCTGCAGCAAGTTGCCTTTACAGAAAATGCCATGGTATTCCTGTGCATAGAGGCTTCAGTTTCCATTAAACTTGTCTTGAGCTGCTAGGAGCCACTGATCCATGGATGGATGAGATAGTGCTGGGAGTCTGCAGTGCCTCCAAGCTCTGGATTTCTCTGGGGTTGTGCCCTACACTGAGGACCCTCTGGATGTTCAGGGAGGGGACTTCAATTTCCTTTAATAAATAATGTTTGCCTATATTTGGGAAATGCCAGTAATTTTGGCAGCTACTGAAAACTAAAGCGTAAGGAAAGTAAAGATGCATGAGCACAATCTTCTTACAGAAGAAGATTTGTGTTGCAAATCAGTTTGTGTTGCATTCCCAGAGGGGGTTATGCACCTTTTTTACTGTGAGGTTGGAGGTCTGAACATACTCCTTTCAGAGCTGCCTTGAAATTTCATTAAATAACTGCTTTCATGAGATTGGGTCTTAATCAGGCAGCCTCTGGTACCTTGTGGAAGATGGATCCTGTCAAGCTAAATTTGGGATTATTTGTGAGTAAATTAAAAATAAGGTCAAAAAAGATGCTTGTGGTTTGAGACTCATAAAAAATATTTGTCTTGGTACTCATAACACTTAAACTAGAATGATTCAAAATCAATGTGACAGAGTAAAAGGATTAAACACTGGCTTGGAAGCACATCCCAAGATGTCATTGTAAACAGGAAATCAGAAGTGAGGGGGAGTATTTCTTGTGGGGTCTCCAAGACGCTTTGTGGGCCCAAACAGCCGGCTGTTTTCGGAGTGGCCAAGCAGCGATCAGGAGTCAGTGGTCAGTGTGGCTGGGAACACATGGCCCCCTGGGCCACACTGAGAGCCAGGCAGGCTGAAGACCCCCGGAGTCCCCCCGTGTTCAGAAAGGAGAGCTCTGGGTACAACCACTGCCTTGTGCTGCAGCCACGGGCAGGGTGGTGCTGGGGCAGCCCACGAGCACCCTCTGCTCCAGGGGAAGGAGAAGGAAGAGCTATGAAATGTTTGAGCTTCAGCTGTCCCCTATCAGAAGCATGTTAATTAAACAGGAGATGCTCCCAGGGTGCCAGAGCTCCTCTCTGACCTTCCACTCTGTACTAGAAGAGCTGCTGGTACAAGGGTGGGCATTACCTGTTTGGGTAACACTGCAGCAGAGGAGAGCTTGAAATGCAGAAGAGAAGTTGCTCATGGCTTGTAGAGAATGAGGCTGTTGTGGGCAGGGTGCCTTGAGGTCCCTGACCTCCTAGTCAATGGAGAAAGGACCCTTCTCTGCTGTATGCCTGCATTCAGACAAAATGTGGTTCACTACAAACAAACATCCAAACGTTTTCCCTGCAGCCTTTTCCCTGTGCCTTTTGAACTCAGGAAAAAGATTTCTGCTCCTAGAGCACTGCTTTCCCCTGCTGCTGAGTTTTCCTTTTAGCCTCTCAGCACAGGGTGGATTGGTAGAGCTGAGACTTGGGCAGAGGAGCAGAGGTTAAATGTGGCATCTGAGAGAACAAAAAACCACAGGCTGTGGGGCTTATTAATGCTGCTCATTGTAAAACAGAACTTACAGTGGTATGCATTTCCAGACCTGGATGTACACGTAGCTGGAAGGAAAGAGCTATAGGGCAGCAGGGCATCCAACTCTAGATAAAATATAACAGTCTTTCCATTACTCCCTGAGATACTTTTCCATCAAAATAATTAAACTTTGGCTCTGCAATCATCCTTGCTCTCTGGTAATGCAGGGGACAAGTTTAGTATTGTCCCCATTTAAAGCCTGCCTCAGCTCTGCCACACAGGGGAGTCACAGCAGGGGGACAGCTTGGGTTTGGTCAGTTTGGGGCTTGGAGCAAGACCTAAGGGGTTACTTTTGTCTGGAAATAAGAGGAAGCCAGGGTATGTTCACTCATTACTCCTACCATTGGTTGGATGGTCTTGACTATAACTGTGATGCCTTGTTCGTGTTCTCTGCCCGCTGACGGGGCTTTCTCCTGCCCTGGTTCTGGCTGGAGGCAGAGGAGCTGGTAGAGGTAGCACAGGCAGCACCAGCCCTTGCCTGCAGACAGTGGGAATATTTTGATATTTCAGGAGTAAGGAGGTCAGGCTGGGTTTCTGGGCCCTGTGAGGCTTTTTTTTTTTTTTCTTTTTCTTTTTCTTTTAAACAGCTTAGTACTGTTTAGTTTTGCTTTTAAAGGGTGAAGAGGGGGGAAAAACAGCTTCCAGAAGAAAACAACAGCTCAAGCTCCAGGAGCCAGATCTTAGCATGAGAACCCGACCCAGTGTGGGGGAGGGCTGTGTCAGATCTCTGCATGCCCGAGGAGCAAGTATTCACTGCCTGCCGAAAAGCCACAGAGCTCAGACCCTATTTGAAAGAGTAACATCTTTGATATAAAAAAAACAACCAACCAACAATCCAAAACCACCCATCCAATAAAAAGCCTCAGACATACAGGATCCCATTCATGGTGGGAGGGATTTAGTGGAAGTATTTTCCTTCTTTAAGGTTTGGCACAGCCTTAAAGGAGTCTCTTTAAAAGCTTCCAGAGCCGATTATATTTTGGATTGTGTTTCAAATCACCCTCCCCCCCCCAGGTTTGGTGGGTCCTCAGACAAGTTCCCAGAATAAATTAGACATAACGGTAGCAGGATTTTTTAATTTTTTTTTTTTTTTTTTACTTGAGAAGAAGGAAGGAATAAATGACACCAATTTCTGTAATGGAAAGAAAAAAAGAAAAAGTGTATCTCGGAAACTGCTGCTGAGTGACTCATGCTGCCAGACAAACGGAACCTCACTCATCACTCCATCTTCATCCTCCTCTGGTGAGAGAAAAAGTCTTGGAAAAATATCAGTTCACCCCCCCACACCCCGCCCTGCTGCTTCTCCCATGGCATCCATACACAGGGAGACAGTCCAAGCCACAGTGATGGCTTCGTGTGCTTCTTGGGGCAGGCAGAGTTTTTTTTGTTTTAATGGCCAACTAGGAAAAGCCTCCGAGGTGACCTTGGAAAAAATGTATTCACCAAAGGAAAAAGTTGTGGAAAGGGGTGTGGGGGGCAGTGTTGGAGTCCTTCTGTGCTTTGTGTTTGACGACGACTTTTTTTCCCTTCAGAATGTTTTTTCAAGTTTCCACTGACATAGATTTGCAAGTTATTATTATTTTTGTTATGAGTGGGAAGAGAGGTGAGGATGTGCCATGCGAAAGGCGGAATAAGCTGGGCACAATTCCGACTGAAATAAATGCTGCATCATAAAAGCAAAAAGGGTAAGGCAGGAGGAAGGGTGGGATGCAAAAAAAAAGGTTCTATTTCTCCTCTGTTTGGGAGAGTAAGTAGCACTTTCATGAAGCACATGAACTGTATACAAATCAAATATGTTTTTATTAACATAAAAAATGGGGGGAGTATTTATTTTTTTTTTTCCTTCTCAAAACATCCTCACAAATATTTGGCACTGCCTGACAGAAAGCCACTTGAAAGATAGTTTTTCAGACTGCCTATTCCAGCCAGCCCTACTGTGGGCATGAGGACTCTCAGCCAGTGGCAGCCCCTTCCCAGCAATTGCCTTCTCAGGGTGGTGGGGTTGAGCAGGTGCACACAATAGCTCAGCTCTGCCTCACAAAAAATCTTGCCTAAGGAGATGCCATGTTTTTACAGGCTGTTGGTTCTTGTTTTTCCTGAACAGGTTACTTTTCCTTACACCTGGAGTTGCCTTGAGTTCGACTGTGCATGGTGTGAAAATAGCCATGAAGAGGTGTGATACTTTGTTCGTTCTGCTTTTTGTGGTTGTGGTCAATCCCATGCCCTTTTTCAGTGCTCCCAGTTGTCCCCCTTATCTCCCCATTATAACTTTCCCCTTTTTCTAGTGCCATTCACTGTCTCCAGCTCAGGCTTGCACATCACACCATCTGCAGAGCTGGAGGAGCTCCTGGGACACTGGGTGGGAGCAGTGGAAAGAGCCGAGGGTGGCCTGGGACAGCAGTTTGGGGTGGCCAAAAGCCATCCAAAGATGCAGGAAAGCAGCACTGGGCCCCTCTGCCTAAGCCATGCCTTGGGGTACACACAGATATGGTAAGAGATGTTGCTGGTGGCAGCAGCTGCAAGTCCCTGACCTGAGAGGACCCTGTGGAGCTCCTCTTGTGCTCCTTCCCTCCTTTCCCATATCTTTCCCTGGGCTTCACAGCCCACGGCTCCAGAGCCAGCTGGTGTCCCTGTCCCCAAGCTGCTCTGTGCACAGATGAGAGAGTGGCCAGCCCTGCTCCTGGACCCAAATGCCCAAGGGCAGAGCAGGGAGAAGGGCTACATTTCCCAGCTGAGGCCTAGGAGCAATTTTTGGCCGAGGAATGACTTTCATCTGGAGCACATTAGCCATGGGTGGTGCTGCTGGAGAGCAGCAGCTCTACTTAAGGCAGCCTCTGCCAGCTGCCTCTGGGCTCTCAGTGGTGAAGGGGCTGTGCTAAGCTGGGATCTTGGGTGCTCCCCTGTGGGCTGATGTTCCCCAGGAGACCTGCTCCTATGCTGGGAAAGCTTTCCTGACTGTAAATGCAAGGTTTGACCCACCTTCCCTCCCCTACCTCTTCCCTTTGCTTCATTCCACAGCAAAGCAATCATAGTATCAAGTGTTTCTTAATAACTTTTTAGGTTGATGACTAATTTTTCAGCCATGCTGAATGATGGGTAATAGTAAGATATTAAGCACTGCTGTGAAATAGGTGTCCAAGTGAGAAAAGCGTAAGGGAAGCTGTGCAGGAGAGGGTGGTTTCTGAAATATCCCAATTTCAGGAAAACCTCTGTCCAGAGATTCTGTGTCCGGGAAGCTGAAACCAATCCATTGCCAGGTAGAAACCCGTAAGAAAATGATTTTTGGTGGAGCTCATGTTTGTGGCCTTGCCTTGCTGGCTATGGGAGGGAGACCTATGGGTTTTTTTCCTCTTAAAACCCTCATCCTACCCTGGGGGAAGATATTGGATTTCATTCCAGGCTTTTGAGATGGGCCTCAAACAAATGGAAGGGCTTGTGAAAAACACGAGGAAGTAAGATGTGGGTTTGGATCCCAAAACTCCTGTTCCTAACAAGGAGCCATGTGAGTGATGCTTTGGAGGCTTTCAGCTCTGAATTCTGGATGCTCCCTGTGGTGCTCGCATTTGTGGTGCCTCGCAGGCTCCCAGGCACTTTGGCCCGGACAAATTCACTGCTTTGGGCTTATGGTCCCCATTTGGGGACTCTGTGCTCCAGGCAGGCCTGTGCTATGCCTTCCCCACTCTCCAGCTGCAGCCTTCCATGAGGATTTAGCTGAGGGGAGTGGGGAAGTGAGTGTGAACAGGATGAAATCACCTTTTTGTATAAGTCAGCTGATGTGCTGTATAAAATGCAGGTCTAGGTTTTGAACCTAGAATTTTCTTTAATAACAAACCCTGGTCAATGAATGTAAAAGCCCCATGCAGAGCCTTTTACTGTGTTAGTCATAGCTTGAAGCCTTTATGTTCCCTCTTCTAATGGCAAGTATTATCCAGCATGCCTTGTTACAGTGCAGTCTGTGGAGGGTGTGGAAGTAATAATGGTGCCCGAATGCTGTTCCAGAGATCACTGCTACAATTCACAGCAGATAATGGGAGCTACAGCCAGACAGATAATAGAACTGACTGAGATCCATTTATTGCTAAGAGACTGTCTGAATATTTGTACCTAGCCCCAGCCACTCCACCCTCCTTCATCAAATTTCCCAGGAAAGAGGAGGGGAAAAAAAAAAAAAAAAAAACCAACCAAAAAGCACAAGCCTAGAGCAGAATGGGGAGGAAGGGAGAGATTTGCAGACTTTGATGCATTCATAACTTCTATTTTTTTATAGCCCTTGTCATAACTGAGCAAGAATGGTGTAGGTTGTTAATGTATTTACAGCCTGCCTATGCAAGTGAAGGTGTGGGATGACAACAGGAAACAAGTAGTGGATTTGGAATGGGAGCCTGTGTGAAGTCTAAACTAACATCTGAACCTAAAGCCATCTTTCCTTGCAGGTAAACAAGCAGCCTGATGGAAGGTTTCAGTGGTGGGCTGCAGGCAAAGCCAAAGTCTGGGATGACAGCAGCAGCCACACTAGAAAAGGCTGACCTGATTCACAGCATCACAGTTCACAGTCACTTCAAATTTTCTTACCAGCCTGCTAAGCTGCTTAGGCCTTGCAGAAGCTGTCTGGAGAGGTAATTTGTGTGCCAAAGTTATATGTGCTGTTAAAGTTACTCAAGGTTTTTGGTGTTTGACTGACTGTCCACTCACCTTTCCCTATCTTGAACTCTTTGCAGTTTTTAAATAACATAAGAAGTTGGGGAATTCGTTTTTCTTTCAGAGTATTTTCTAAGGTGATCTTTGTCCATGTGGAAATTAAAATACTTGTAGCTTATCATCCTGGTGGTTGCCCTTTATCTTTCAAGGGGGCCCACGGCTGTGTTAGGCCCTCTCTTATCCTCGTCTGTTCAGTATTTGATGTTCCTAGGATGATGGTGAGGAGCAAGACAGGCAATAGCAAAGTCCAATGCAGCACAAAGGAAAAACTGATGATGACATGTTTTCATACTTTTTTTCAAGGTGGCAGTGAGTAGGGAAGTTCAGCTGCAGTGTTCATTGCTCTGGAGAAGGGTTGTGGTTTGGTGTGGGTTGAGGAGAGCAGCTTTGTGGTAGTTTACTGATGGTCATTGCTGGCCCCTGGCAGCAAACCTGGCTGTGCTGGGGCCCTGATGGAGGTGGATGAAGTGCTGTGAGAGCTCCCTACCTGCCTGCTGAGCCATGACTGGTGGCCTCTCCCACTGCCTTGGTTTCCTGGCCCCTCTGTCAGCATATGTCTGGGTGCTGCCAATAAGTAAATGCAGCCTTGCCCCCACCTTACCCTTTGCTTTGAAACACTTTGTGGTGTTGAGAGCATGGCTGAGGGCCTCTGATCTGAGGCACTCATTGCTCCCAGATGTTAGGGCTGCTCAGCTGGCATGGAGTCCTTGCCAAGCCTCTCTTCTGTGACCATTCATTTTTGCATTCCACATTTTTTTTCCAATCATCCCAGAAGTACTAAGTCCTTTTCTTTACTGATCAAACAGTTTGTTAGCGCACTTATTTTTCCTGTGGTCCTTGGAGGTCATTGAATTTGTTGAGTAGTGGTCTAGGTTGGACTTGTGCTATGGAAGAAAAGTCAACTCTGTTGTATAGGCAAATGTATTCAGGTGCAAGTTTGTTTTCAAGTTTGTTTGGATCTGATCACACCCTGGGAGGGAGATAAGGGTTTTGATCACCATCCAGGGCTCCTGGGCTCTGTTCTTGGCTGTGAACAGGTGTGTGAACCCCAAGCACCTTGTGTTCTCAGTCATCAGGACTGGAAGCTGATTTGGGCAGAGACAACCTCTGTGTGCTGGAGGCTGACAAATGCTGCCTGTGGTGGGCAGTGAGGGAGTAACAAGAGCACCTCTCAGAAAGGGGGATTTGTGTATGAAAATGAATCAGCTGGGTGCTCACTTAGCCCTGGAGACAGCAGGTGTACAATGCTGGGGAGTCCTGACCTCCCCTGAGCTGCCCTAATAAGGGTGCAAGATACAAGACCAGAAATCAGAGTTCTCCATGTGTAGGCTTCTTCTCCCCTTCTTTTATATTTTCCTTAGAACCTTGAGGTTTGCAATATGGAGTATTGCACAAATCTGTAGCACAGCTCTGCAAAAGTTCCAGTATCTTGAGTAAATTAATGGAGGCATATTGTTTTCCCGCTGTTTGGAAGAGATCTTTGTCTTGGAGAGCCTTTCCTCTTGTGAGATTTCCCCTGGGAGGTTGTGTGCAATGAGCCTTTTGCTAGCAGCAAATACTGGTCTTGAAGCATTTTCCTGAAGCTTTTGTGGAAGGTGAAGGAGTGGGGTTTCTCTTCTACACTAAAATTAAACATCAAAATTGTGCAACCCATCAGTTGGCCCTTTCAGCTAAAAGATCCAACCAATGCTCTGGGAAGACAACGTTTGCTCTTTTTTTTCCTTTTTTTTTTTTTTTTTTTTTTTTTTAAGATATAGGAAGGTCCATTTCAGGGCAGATGTTAAGAGAACTGGACTACTCAGATACTTAGAAGTAAGTTCATAACAAAAGATACAGGTACGTTCCAGGGTAAGTTTGGATTTTCAAAGATGTTTTGTTACCCAAACTGAAATGTGAAGTTTAGATAGTGGACATTCCCTGACTCCAAGAGTAATTAATTATATTTCTTCACATATAGTATGGCTCACTTACCAAAAGTCCTTCCGAGTTCTCACAACTCCTAGGTTAAGGTCAAAGAGGCATATATGCTAAGGGGAAAGGAATGTCTTGAACTGTGCTCAAAAACAATGACTATATAGTTTAAATATCATTCTGAGGAAAAGCATTTACATCCCAGAGGAATGAGTTCTAGCAACTCCAGCTCTGGTGCTGTGTATGACAAAGTATTACTAAAATGTTTTTCAAAAGCTGCACTGTCTCTCTGGAGATGAGCCCTTTCCTTGCCATCTTTCAGGATGACAGTGGCCAAAATTTTTCCATAGTAGGAGTTGGTCAGTGGTCAGTCTTCACCACAGTGTCTGCATGAAATTACTGTGACTTGTGGTCCCAAATCACAGAGGTATTTTTAAAATGTTGCTGTTAGGCTCTTAAATCTAAGCTTGGGAGGAGCTTTAACGGAAGGAAGAAAAAAAAGAACAACACTATTTTCATTAAAGTTTAGGAATTGGCAGAGATGGAGGCTGCCTAACCTTCAAACAGATGGCTGAAGCTCAGACTGTGCTTTCCTAGTGGCCAGCAAGACCTGAGCTCTAACTGCAGTTGTGGCTATAAATAAGTTGTGGACCACAGGCAAATTCTTGTGTTTGCTCCCTCCCTTCCAGAGTGGCTGAATTTGTTCTTAGAAACACAGCTGGTCCATCCTGCATGGTAGAGGCTGTCAGCATCTTTGCGACCTACCTGTGCCTATGGCAATCCTTTTTAATCAGATTCTGAGTCCCTCAAAGAAACAAGGGAGAGGAAAGGTGTGGCATTTTACTGTATGGTTTTTTTTTTCAATTCAAGCCTGAAGCAGTACAAAAGAACCACAAGTTTTGATGTAGACTACTAGGTTTCCTGACAAAATGAGTGACCTTTTTTAAAAACATTGATGGACAGGCTTAAATCCTCCTTCAAGCATGAGATCCTTTCTTGAAACATACCTTGCCTCTGCTCACCCTGAATACTCAGTGTATGCTGCTAGAAGACCAAAGAGAGCAGCAGCAGCACCATCACAGATAGAAAAGGAGGACAAAACCCTGGTTGAAATCCAAGACCTCAGCATGAACTTACTTGTAGAGATGATCCAAAACGCTGTCTAAAATATGGCAGCCTGGAGAATTGGATGTGACCACCCAGAAACTCCCTTGGGTTTTATGCCCAAGCTGGTGACTACAAAGCTTTTTCACTTGCATTGTCTAGCAAATGCATGTGTAGTTTCAAACAGAAGTATCTAAAAATCATCTCCATTAGTTTCGTTGCGTGGAAGTAGTGATCTGTGCTCCTTTTGTTCTAGATCTGACAAACGTCTCAAGCATGAAGAATTAACAAAGTTATAATAAGGCACGTATGATGAATACCATTCTTGTGCTTTGCCTTCTGTCATCAATATAATGGCTATAAACTGGTATTTTGATAATGACAAATTAATTTAAATCTGTAGTTTTATACACCTGAAATGATGCCTGAAGAATTGAAGCCTGTTGCCACTCCACTACACTGGTGTTTCAGGTTTAATGGACAGGTGAGCAAATCTTTAAAAGATCTTTTATCTTTCCTCTGTGTCTGTTTAGATCAACCTTAAGTGAGCAGACTCAAAGCTGCCACATCCTTTGACCTGTGTAAGAGAAGCTGAAGAGTGTGACTTATGAGGAACAGCAAGAAAAATAGTCTATGATGAAAGCTTGCCTGAGTGGTTCAGCAGGTAACCCTCTTGTTACACCAGGGCTCTGAGGTTGTGCAGCTTTTCTGTACAGCAGTCTATTATGACCCACTTTTCATGTCCCCAGGTCTGGTCTGGTTCAGGTTTGTTCCTCATTGTTGTCTCCAGCGTTCAGCTCTGGCTGGTCTGGGCACTGATGCACTTTGTGACCCAAATCCTGCTGAACATCTCTTTATACCAGAAGAGGCAGCCATGATTCCCCTGAAGCTGTAGCACAGTCAGAACCCAGAAGCTACCTCTAAAGGACAGGTAACTTTTTCTGTATCCTGACTTCTGCTTCAAATCTGGGCCAGGTAGTTTGGTATTTTTCACAGAGGTTTTAGAATTAATCTTACTGATGACTGTGTACAACTGTAAGTAATGAGAGGTATTGCCTGTAACCATATAGATTAAAAGGAAAGGTCCCAGTCTTTGGCCTACAAATACAATCTACTGCTTAGTTAGCCAGGTCAGAAAAAGATTTCATGAGCTTGGGCAGGAGGTCAAGAGCTTAATTTGTCTCTCTTCTGCTGCTCTTAGGGAGGAACAGGCTTTACAGACCATTACTCGGATCTGTTTGGCACTTTTGTCTTTCTGTGCCTCCCTAGGGAATGATCTTGGTGCTCATCTGAAAAACTATGGTGAGGGACTCTTATTACAAGCATTGTAATATTACAAGCATTGAGACTGATCAGCTAGTAGCTGTAAAGAAAGCCCAGGTCCAGGAAAATCAGAAGGCTGATAGCCAGGAAATATCCCTGGATAGGAAGGAAATTTCCAGAGTGTAATTTCAGTTTCTCAGTTTGTATTACTGGACCTGATTCCCTGTTTTGTAGAAACGTACACTTGAAAATAAACTGAAATATAAAAGAAAAAATTTAGTCATGGTAGCTTAAGTTCTTTTCTTTTGAACCACGTGAAATATCAGGAGGACAGGAAGCTCTCCCGAGGGTAATACCATTCAAAACTCTAGCTGCCTCTGAATTAACTAAGTTCCCAAGTGGACTGATACCACAGGATGCAGATGTTTTAGTTCTGGCAAGTAACATGAAACTGCAGACCAAGTTTATGCTAAAATTTTCTTTTTTTTTTTTTCCCATAGGCATTGCATAAAAAAAACAAAACAAAAACAAAAAACCCAAACAAACCAACAACTAAATTCTCACCCAGACTCTAAACCTTGTTTAGAAATGTGAATGGGTGTATGTTCTCCTGCTGGCTTGGTAATTTGGTAGATGTTAACACAATGTAAATACAGCACAATACAGTTTGGCATGGTGTTTGTAAGGACATATGGGAGCTATCATTTTTATGCAACCTAGCACTGGGTTTAGTGCTTCTGAAGGGCTTCTGCTTTGACTGTGTGTGAGATTGGCTGTAGTGGGAATGAATTATGAAGAGCAGCGAAATGTGCATGTCTTGTAAACATGGTAATGTTGAAAGATCCAGATAGATGGGTAAATGCTTTTCAAAGCCAATGCAAAAAAAGAGCGAATCTGAGGTCAGCTGGCAAAATCTTTGAAATGTAGGACTGAGTGTTTCTTTTCCTGTTTGGGAGCATTTCCCTCTCATGCCATATGGAGAACAATCACTGATATTGCTTGTCAGTCTAGGCCTGCTCTGGCCCAGAAAAGAGGTGGGCTGCCAGCTACAGATCCTACAATGAGCCCATGTCTTCACTGCTCAGTGATTCCCTTGTGCAGCAGAAATGTTGGACATCTGTTGCCAGTCAGGAAAAAACCCAAAACCCTAGGAATGTGAGTATGAAGTGCAGTGTCTGAATCAATGAATCAAAGTTGCCGCAATCCTAATTTACTGCATATGAGATGTTTAGACCAGCAGGGCCTCCCTGGCCTTTGCTAATATAACATGTTGCAGAGCATCTCTCTGTATCGCATGACAACAGATGAGGGAATATATGCCAGGCAAAATGCCAGCAGAGGCTTTCCAGTGCTGCTGGGAGGGTGTTTGCCAGGGCAGAATGGCTAGATGATACTGAGGATCTATCAAGCCCCAAACTGCAGGGGGGGAAAATAAAAAGACAAAAGTTATTTACATAGTGGTCGTTGCAGTTGGAGGAGTTTCCTTCCTGACCCCAAATCTGGCATTTGGTCTAACTTTGCATGGGTGAGGAAAAACAAACTGACTATGTGGAAGGCTTCTCAGTGCTGGGAGGAATTCCCTGCTTCCTCATCCCCCTTTCCAGCTCATCTGTACCAAAGATTGACCTCTGCTCTTTCCATCCAAGGTGAAATGCTTTGGGTGCCCATGCTCATGGGTCAGAAGGAAAGCCTCTCTTGTGGCCCATATCATAGCTGGACCAAGTCAGAGAGAAGTCCATTATTGTGTCCTCTGCCTCTAAGGGACAAGAGAGCATCATTAGGAAGGGTGACAGCACAGGGTTTTCATTAGGAAAAAGGAAGGTTTCATGCAAAGCCAAGTTACTTTCATTGCTATGGAGGCTTCATGGCACTGTAGTTCTTGGGTGTGGGCTCAGTCCCCCCATTGAGACTTGTTTATTCCAAAGCTCAGTAGGTTTCTGGGAAGTGCTGTAATAGCTGGGAGGAGATCCCATGGAGAGGGTGGATTCTCTGGGACACATGCTGTTTAACAATGGCACTGTCTGCAGAGAAACAGAAAATAAACAATGCAGAATCCCTGCCGTAAACCATGCACAAACACCAGAATATGAATAGCCTCTCTGAAGGTGGCTAGTGCCAAACAGCTTTGCTGCTATTGTTTATTGTGGTAGAGGAACTAGAACCAGCTTTTCAAAATAGGTCAATATTGCCCATTCATAATGGGTTAATATTTTCTGCAGCTGAAACTGAAGTATAATGGTTCCTGGTGAAATGGGGGAAACATCTGTAGAAAGCAAAATTGGAAGCAATAAAAACTGCAATGAATTAATTTTGTTTTATTCAGACATCTTGGGCAGGGAGAACGAAGGCCCTGTTGGGATAGCTATCACAATTGCAAGCAGTAAAGGCTGAGAGATTGTCTCTGATGACTGATCAGTGAAGCACCAGGCAAGAGAAGAAGGTGAAAGCAGTCAGACAGGTGGGAGCACAGCACAGCTGGAGTGGCTCTGAGGGTGGGTTCCTTCCAGCTCAGACTGTTCTGGGGTTCTGTGTCACCAAGCACTGTGAGTGGTTCTGAAGGGTAAATCAGATGGTGCTGAGGTCAGTGCTGTTGGCATTTCTGGATTAGATCTACTCTCCAGTTCTTAGGATTGGATGTGGGTGTCTGGAGTGTTTGGTATGCTCTGGCATGAATCTCTGGCTGGCTTCATCTGAAAGGAGTGCCCCTTGCATCCTCCAAGATCACCTTGGGATGTGAACCAAAGTGCAGTGAGTGGGGATGAGCTGGAGATCTGCTTCAAAAGGCCCTGTTTGTCTGAATGCAGATGTTTGTGTTGGTGTGCTCTAGGCATGCTGACATATGTCTGGGGAGGGAAGTAGCTCCTGGGGTATGCCAGCTGCACATCTCTGAAGCCCAAAAGCACGTGTTTGAGCCAAAAGGGAGTGCAGAGTGCCTTGATGCTGCCAGTTGCCTCTTGTATTTATTCTTTGCATGCAGGTCAGCTGAGAGGGGATTGTTTTATTCTTCTGTCTGCAAGTTTTGGGCAACCCAGGGAATCTGTGGCTTTTGGAAAGCAGCTCCCTGAACCCTTGACAAGGCCACTGAAATTTATCTGTGGCCTCTGGGGAAGAATTGCAGGTGTTCAGCAGTGAGCCTGTGCACACTCAGTGCTTAGGTGGTACTGACTCTCATTTACCCTCTACTCATCCATCCCAGCCATTTGCAAGGACACTTCATGCTGAAAGCAGAGAAACAGCTGCTGTGTCTTTGAGTGAGCTGGAGACAAGGGCTTTCCCCAGAGGAGCCAGGTCACTCTAAAATAAGATAAATACCACCTATGCTAATTGCAGTGGAAAACTGAGAGCAGCTTGTGTTGGGCTGCTGTGTGTTGTCCCTAAGCAGGGATTATGCAGAGCAGCTGGGCTCCAGAAGGGCTCTGGAAAAAAAAAAAAAAATGCTTAGAAGGGAACAGTGTCTCCTGCACTGAGGGGCAGTTTTCAGGTGTGGGTTTTTTTTGAAGATATATTTTTAGGAGCTGCTGGTATCTGCATTTAGGTTGTGAGCCCTGGAGCCTGTTTTCTATTCACAAATGCATTCTGTAGTGAAGATCTGTTTGTCAGCATTCTTTTTGATTTTTTTCCCCCCTCCTACTAACATATGACCCACTCTGGGTCATATGAAGGAGACATGGATGGTATGTGACAGAAGAGAGGCTGCAGTCTGCAGCTGACTCTCCAGCAGGGCTTGGTACTTGGAACATTCCCAAGTGCAGCTTCTCTCTGTGGGCCAGTGCAGCTGGACACAGCACAGGGTAAGTGGTGTATCTGGGACACTGCTGAGGTGGATGGGGTCTGTATTTTGGTGAAGTATGAGATGTTGGACATTCAGCAACTCCTGCCCCAGCTGCTGACATGCTCAGCAAGAATAAACCCCAAGGGGTTATTCAGAGGTGAGTGAAACAAAATCATTTTCCCTGAACAGCAGCAACATAGCCTTATGCATCCGTGGCTGGTGAGTACAGTGGCAGTAACTTCCAGCAGCTGTCCAGTTGGGCCAGGTCCTAATCTTGATAGTAAGAAGCACTCAAAGCTTAGTGCTGCACCTTAAAGCTCTTTAGCTCCCTCCAGGAGCTGCCTCCTCAGCAGGCACTGTAATGATTAAAATTCTGAGATTGAATATATTAATGCCTGCAGCTGCTGGACCTATTCCTTAGGTCAGGTTTTCAGTGCCTGGTTCAAGGTTACAATTCTGCCAGTGATTCCCACTGAGTGTTATCCCAAGGCACATGAATATTGCCAGGGTTTGTGCTGTTCTTGCCAAACTATGTCTGCATTGGCCCCATTGCAAACCAGGTCCTGAAAGGAAAAGAGCAAAAATCATGGGGACCCTTTGGGCCTGACCTGCAAACATGGCAATACATTCTGTTTGTCCTGCAAGCTCTCCAGCAATGAAAAAGGCAAATACCAGTCTGGAAATAGTTTGTCTTGACTCTCCAGTCTTGTTAGAGTGCAGACTAATACTGCCTGCCCTGCTGCAAGTATGCTCTGAGCTTGCCTGCCAAGGACAACCACCCTTGTGTTTCAAGAAAGCCATGGTAAACCAAAGCAATGTACCCTTAAAATCGTGCTAGTCAAGCTTTTGAAAGCTCGAGAATTAAGGAAGTCTGGATTGATGAGAGAATCAAAAATTCTTCAAGGATTATCTGGTCTCACAGAACAGACCGAATTCTAGCTATTTTAGGAGTAGATATTTCCAGATTATTCTTTTAGGTACCCCATCACTGAATTATTAGGCATGCCTGACAGGCTGCTGGATAGAATACCTTGAAGAATTAGGGAAGTTTTATCTCTTCTCAAACACCAGGGAAGGGAGACATATGGAGACTAAAATCCACATCCTCAAAGGGATGTAGATTTGTAATTTGCACTGGAAAGTGGAGGAGATAGCAGGATTTCCTCGGGGTTATGGTTAAGCTGATTGACTTTTCTGGTATATAGGCATGTAATTGATTCTCTTGGAGGCTCTGGGTCTAAGCATTTTCCTTAGATGGTGTCTGTAGGGGAGGACAGAAATGAGCCTGTGTTTCCTGAGCCAGTCCTCCCTCACTTGCTTCCTTGAGTCTCTGCTGCAGCCTGTGATGCTGTGTCTTATCCTTGCCTCTGAACCAGCTGATCTGAGCTCCGTGGGCTCTGATTTTTTGGTAAAGATATTACAGGCGTTGTCTTGCAGACTCAAAACACAAGACCCTTCTGTTTTTCTTCCTGTTATCACCCTGTTTATAGCTGTGCAGTCTGGAGTGCCTGGACTGGCCTTGCCTCTCCTTGCCTAACCTCTCACAAACAGCCCCGAATTTTTGAAAAGGGCCTTGGTTTGCTCTGCCAGCACTCCTTAATTTTGCCTTTCCTCCTTGCAAGCCACACTGAAGCAGCGCTTTGCTATTCTCCGGGAGGAAAAAAAAAATAAAATAAAGTAGGTCATGGTGTCATGTAAGGCAGCCGAGCGCTACCATGGAGCCAGGCGAGCGGAGCGAAAAGAAGAGAAGCCCGTGTGGGATGGGAGCTGATGGATGCGCAGCTGTGCAGATAAACAGGGATGAAGGCTGGAGGGGAGCGCGGCAGGTGGAGGCTCCGCTCCCGGCTGGGGGCTCCGGCTCTGCTGGACCATGCGCCCTCTCCCGGCACAGGTGCTCCCTCTGGAACAGCTTTCCTTGCTCCTACGAGCAATGGTGGTGTTTGCTTTTGGTGGTTTTTATCATGGTTTTCTTCCCTTTGCCCCACAGTTCGGTCCAAATAGTGCTTGCAGAAAGCATGGGACAGGCATGGAAAATCACTCTTAACAGACCAAAAAACCTTTGGTTGCAAATTTTTTTTTTTTTAATTTTTTCATCCCCTTTATAGATTGGAGTGCCCTTGTTTATGTCAGTTGTTTTACTTTTTTCAGAATTAATTTTTGAAAGGAGGAGGGGATTTTATGCTTGCTGGCTCTCTTGATTCTCACCCAGCATTACTCACTGGGCCGCAATAGATCTCTTTAGAAGATGGACTCGAGCCTGACCTGATCTCTGAGGCAGGATTCCACCCTAGTGTTTAAAGAGAGAAATTCAGGTCTGGAGATGTGGCTTATCCCAGCAAGTATCCCTTAACTTGAAATACTGATTACAATTTGGTCTGAATTATGATCTTTGCTACGTGCCTAACTTAGAATTTCAACCTATTAAAAAAAACCCAAAAATTAAAACCACCAAAAACAAGGGTGAGAATTAAACTCAAAAGACAAAAACATTTTAGAGAAATGCCAGCTGAAAGAGCTTGGGGTGTTAATCTTCTTGCTGTATTCCTGTAGATACATGGATTGAATTTAACTCTCACCAGCCTGTTAAGGCATCACTATTGCCACTCGAGACAAATTCACTTTGGATTTGCCCTGCCTTAATATATGTTGCAGGGCTCCCAGTCCTCCAAAACACATGCAGCAAGGACAACTTACTCCTTCCCCAGGTCTCATCCCCCAACCTCAGAACTGGGGTGGGAGCCCACTGCAAGGAAGTGATCCTGGATTAAGAGGCTCAAACTGTCAAAGCTTAGAAGTGAGAGTTTTTAGAATTTGGAGGACTTGATTTTTTTTTTTTCTGTAGATCAGGGAACAAAAGTTTTCTATGTAGGGCTGGCATTTAAATCCTGCTCATAGCACCCATCCTCTGGCTATAAATGCCTCTTCAGCCACTTGAGGCAAACCTTCCCTTGTACCCAGTGTTTGGGGGATGAAGCTGTCATGTTTAATGAGCTGAAATTTTCTTGTGGTTTTCCCCCACTCCTTCCCTTTATCAAGCAGGGCTGGTAGAACAGAGCTGGGCAGTCTTCTGGTATTGTCAACATTTGCTGCCTGAGCTGCACAGAAACCAGTGATAAAGTCCTATGTCAGAATGTTTCTTGAAACCTTCATCTTTTCCGGTTCTTCAGCCAATTTACTTCTGCAAATGCTTGGAAATGCTGGTGAGTGGTGGAAGCAAGCAGCCTCCAGTCTAACCAAGGATTTCTACTGCTGCTGGCTCCGTAGAAGAGATTTTAAGGTCAGTTTTAAAATAGTTCTGCCTAGAAAGAGCTGGTTCAGGAGGATGGCACTAGCTAATATGCACAGAGCAGAGATCTGCAGCCAGGCTGTATCTGGTGTTTGAGCTGAACTGTGGTATGCAGAAAGCTCTTCTGTCCAGAGTGAGAGTCTCAGCAGTGCCAAGGGCCAATTACCCCTTCCCTGTCAAAAGTGAGTGTCCTGTTTACTGTTTGAACTGGCTGATTCAAAATTCCAGCTTTAGTCTGTGCTTTTAAAAGATTTTGGTTCCAAGGATCCTTGAATACTGTGCAGACATCAACAAGTCTTGGTGCCCCTCGAAGGCTGCTTGGTGAGGAGGATGCCCCTCGCTTAAGAAAAGGGACCATTAGAAGTGAGGGGGGGGGGGGTGGCTGCCCATCCCTGTCCCCGTGCTGGTGTTCCTGGCTCCTGCTGCCATGCTTGAGGCGTGTGACACCTCTGTGCCTCCCCTCACAAAGGCTCTGCTTGTCCTGCAGCTCCCAGCCTGTTTTATGAGCGGAAACTGAATCAGCACACGGTGCTCACCAACGTCGGCCACTGTTGCTTCTCCTACCCACTCGCTGGGAGCTTGGAAAACAGTTTGAAACAGAAGCATAAAATGGGCTTTGTTGAAATGTGTTAGCTCACCTGGAGTCTCCAGAACCTGTGTGTGTATTTTAGGAAGCAGAATAACCCAACTTTACAACTTGCAGTATTTGGAAGCACAGCACAATTATGTGGCTGTTCCAGACCCTGTGAGACTGGGAGATGAAAATAATGGTTTTTGAGGCAGTGAGTGGGGTGGAGAGAGCCTTTGGGAAGCAGCAGTAGATTAAATGGCATCAAAGCATTGCTGGTGTTCATTTATTTGCCCGAAGGTCTTTAGGTCTTCTATTAGGCTCTCCCTAATTATTTGTAAGGCAATAAATCCAATCAGAATACTGAAAGAAGTTCACCCAGACCAAGAATTGTGTTTTAATGTTTCTCCTAGTACATTCTATTATTAATCATTTTTAGAAGGTTGGCTAGTGATACTTTTTTTTTCTATTTTGTGTTTGTGGTGAGCAGCAGGTATCCTGATAACCAGAGCTTCAGCATTTCAGAGCCAAATTTGTGCCAAATAGTGTCTCTTTCCTCATTTCTTTCTTCCCTTACTCCTTAAATACTAGGAGTTGTAACAAAGCCTGCTGTCAACCTTTGGCTTGGATTCTAAACACTGACCCACATGCAAATTTTGCAATTGGTTCCATTTGTTACAATGGATGGAACTAATTCTCTGGATCCAAGTACAATTAGATGAATCTAGATCATAATTCTGGGCACTGAATTAAAAAAAATAAGTTAATTTCCTTTTATCTTCTCTTACCATTGACTAATAATAGTCCAGTACAAGCCTTTCCTCTTCAAAATTCTATTATGAGCCTCCTCAAAGGCCAGTGAAGCCTGTAAAGAAGAGAGCATGACGACCTGGGAGGGAACAGCTTGTCTTCAGGACCAAATGAGTGGAAATACATATTTTGGGGGACTTCCAAAGAATAATTTGTCTTTTAGTTTTGCCTTATATCCTGGCCTTCGTATTTTAACCCACATTGGATTGTTTGATGGACTGTTTTGACTTTCCCTGTTGTGAACTGCACAGCAATGGTTTTGTGCACTTTTCCTCTAGCCAGCAGCTGGACCACTGCTTTGTGCTGCAAAGTGATGCACAAAGGTACCTGTGTGGTACCCTGTCAGTGTTGGGGATGCTCTGGGGCTAATATTTCCAGCCTGGAATTGAAAGATCACAAAGCTGCCAGAGTGATCTCTGTGATCACTCTGGGTTAGGTGCTCTCCCTCCTGAGAGATGGCTCCTCTGTCAACATCCCAACACAAACTAGGCACCCACGGTGCTGACTCTGGGGCATGGAAGTCAGTTTAATTATCTTTCAGTAGCATCATTTCATTTCAGGATTTCAGGTTCAAGCCCAGTAGCAGCCCAGAGCTTGTAGGTTAGTTACTGTCCTGCTGAAATAAAAAGCTGAGTTCATGGTGACCTTATGGTGGTACTGATTCTTTTTTTTTTTTTTTTTTTTTTTTCCTGGGGACTGATTCATAAAATAAGCCCAGAGGAAACAGGCCAGGAACACATGCTATTCATAATAATGCCTCCAGAGAATAGCTCATTTCTTTTTCTCTTCTGAGGGTATTGTCAGGCTTGTGTACTTCAAAATAGATCTGGCACTGACAGTACAGGTAAGTTAATGAAAGTCTGCAGAGTGTTTGGGATTTTTACATTTTTTTCACTTTAAACTAAAGGTAATGACAATTTCTAATGAAACCCTATTTTAAATTTATATTATTTTTAACATACCTTACTTGTAGTTCTGAAGAGCTTTGCCAGCTTGTTCCACATCTTGCACAGAGGATATCTTGGGTTGCTGTGTAGCAGCAGGAGAATGCACAAATCTTAAACTTCTGAAGAACCATGAGTCTAGTTACTCATGCAGTGTCAGGAGAGTCATCTGTAATTCTTTTACTCTACAGAGTCCTGGGGAAACAGCTGGAGCATTGTGTACAATTTGCTGAGCACATTTCAGGGAAGATGTGGACAATGGGAAGATGCCAAAGGAGAACAGTGAGAACAATTGTAGATCTTAAAAACATAACCTCAGAACGAGGAGGGGGGGAAAGCTGACTTAACTGTAATTAGAATAAAGTACAAAAAGAGCTTTCAAAAATGTGGAAAAACTCATGCAGAGAGGAAGAAGGACACTGTTCCCCATAGCAATGGAGATAGGTTGGGAAATAATGCATTTAAATTGTAACAAGGAAGAATCAGGTTGGGCACTTCGGAAACCTTCCCAGTGGTAGACACTGATGCACTAGTTTGAAATATTTGGGAATGTCATGGAGTTCTTGTCACTAGAGATTTTTAAGGTGAGGTTAGCCAAACATGTTAAAAATAACATACCTCATGCTCAGTTACCAGAAGTGACCAGTATTTGCTTAGGGTGCTTTCTAATAACTGTCCAATGCATAATTCAAGCTTTTTGAATCATGGGAAACTTAGCCACCCTTAGCATTGCAAATCTTAGAGTTTATAATAGAGAAAAATCTTTTTTAAGCTGAACTACCTTCTCTATTGACTTCAGCAGATCTTGGATTGTGTTTGCAGATATTAGAAAATAAACCAGGCAAAGACACCCAAGGCATTGAGGCCTGAGACCTCAGCTGAAATTGGTGCTTTGAAATCATGTAAGAGGAAGCAGAATTACTTAGCCAAAATGTAATTCTCATGATGTTTAGCCCACGTTAACCCCAGAGGGAAATGTCAGCTGGTTTTCCCAACACTGATGCTTATTAGACCATGAAATATTTTTCTCTGGGAAATTCTTAGAAGTGAACTGGACAAAGTGCTGGAAAATGTAGGGTCCTGTATGGTTTGGAGAAAAGAATTTCCATTCAGTTGGGGCATCTGAACTGGGTTCAGCTTCCTATTTTGTCACTGTTTTATTGTGTCCTTGCATTGCTTTCTGTTTTTTTTTTTTCTTTTTCTTTTGAGATCTACAGCTGGGATTAGCAGGAAGTGCCGAGATGCTCTCACTGGAGGGCCTGAAGTGGTGTAGGATCAAATCCTACTCTTGCTTTCAGATATGCTGTGTGTTCAATTCAGTAGCAGTGATGCTAAAGCAAAATAGAGGCACATACATTCCTGTGTTTGAAAGTCAGTAGTTAAAATTTATTGCAAAACTGTGGACCATCCATCAGTCTTAGGCACTCGGGCAAGTATGGATATCCCAGCTAATTCCCTGCTGTTCTGCTTTTAGAAAGCAGCATGACATCTGTAACAGCTGTATGAGCATCATTTCTTCCACTCACCTGTACAAGAGGCAGCAGTGAAATGAGAATGGTGTCTCTGCTTGCACATTGGTCTAATGCAGGTCTCAAACTCTCCTTCAGTCCAGGAGGTAGCAAAGTCTGTTCTTTTTGCATTACCTATGGACATATCTCTTCAGGAACTTACCCAGAGCCCTGCTCCAAGAGTATTTTTTCTAAGTGGCATGGAGACTGGTATGATCTGGCTTTGTTTTTAATGCTTTTTGGAGAACAGCTTAAATTTTTGTTTGTTTGATTTGCTTTATTCCTTATTATTCTGATGTAGAATATTCCACTCTGAAGCACACAGGATTGATTATTGTCATGGCTAACCAAGCAATGCAACTTACCATGCTCTTGTCTTTCCAGAGAGCAGCTGAGAAACAGGCCTGTAGGCTTGCTGTGACTTCCGAGTGTGCACCTAAACATAGTCAAACTCTGAAGATGTTTAAGCAAAAGTCAACACATGTCAAAAAAGATTATTGTAGTGTTCCAAATACTCCTGGATCAGTAATGTACAATTAGAGGTCAGAATTCAGGCTGATATTGGGGTTTCTTTTGCATATGGCTGGGAATAAAATGTAAATGGTTCTGAAGGAGCTCTTAAATGCAGAAAAGTTGTCTAAGCAACTTTTTTCTTGTGTTCCCATTTGTGAAAGGTAAAACCATGGAACCCACCTGAGCACCTTTCCTGTTTTCTCTAGGTTTGTAGATCCTGTACTCCTGAGTATCTGATTTCTTTGCCTGGTTTGGCTGTCTTGTTTTTATCCTAGCTTCTCCCAGCTTCATTAGAGTCTCGCTTGTATCTAATCAGTCTGTACTGTCCTTCAACTTTTGGCTGCCTTTCTTACAAACTTGTGTAATGCAGATATAGAAGCTGCTCCGGGAGGTTTTCTAGCTCAGCATGATGCCATACCAATATTAACATCTGAATGTGTGACCTTGTTAGTTCAGTATATGCAAGGTAGGTATTTTGTCTGTCCAATGCACTGCTTATTATTAACAAGGTGTGCTGCGTAAAACAGTACCATTAAATTTCTCCCAGCTGGAAGCCTTACTTTGATGTTAACTTGCCCATTATAGGATTTGGGGAGAACTTGAGCCATGGCTTCGAATACAATTCTGGTAACAAATGATTCTGTTGCTAGGCACTAATGCTGTATGAGCCCTATAGCCATTGTATCAACAGCTCATGAGAAAAATCCTAAATTTATTGTAAATCCTAAATTTTGTAGTAACTACAAGGATCCTTCTTCGCATCATGGTTTGTTTCTTGTGGGACTTGCTGGAAGCCAAATGAAGTCTGTTCCAAAGCCATCAGGGAGAAATTAATGAATCAACTTAGTAAATAACTCACTGCTTATTTCCTGAAACAAAGAGCACCTGTGACATCCAAGGGGTAGCTGCCTGGCAGGAGGCTGGTGGCACTTTTAGGCGTATAGGAATGTTGGGACTGGGTAGAGAGCTAGGGACAAGTGGCTACACAGAACCAAGTGTGTGGTTTGGGCTATGAGACCTTTTTGTCAGGTGTTGGTGCCTCTTCAATGGCTCTTTCTGTTCCTTGATAATAAAGCCCATGTTTGTGTGGGATCTGACCTCAGGGAAGGTTAAGGCTTCTACTAAGGAAAGCCAAGTCACACTCCTTTCAATCCTGTTTGCTGTTGCTTGCAAGGCTGTTTCTATTTGTGTTGTCCTTTGGGTGGCCTGCAAGGTGGGAATTGCCTTAAGCTTGGTTTGTTTGGTGAGAGAAGGAAGGCCTGTTTGCTGGGTATGTTCTCTTCTGAACTTCAGCTTTTGCCAACTTAGTCCCAGGCCTCAGGCTAAAGACACAGGCCTCAGGTGTGAAGTGAGGTGAGCTATAAAAAGTAAAACCCCCAAAACACATGGAGTAGGCTTGTGAATGGGGGAGAGGAGGAGGTTTGCTGGTGATTCTGGGTTGTGTGGAAGGCAGTGAGGGTCTGGACCTGTGTTTCAGCAACCCAGGCTATCCTGAAGTCCTGTGTGCCCCCACTGACAATGCTGCAGCAGGTAGATGAAGAGCAGGGCCCCTCATGTAGGAGCCCTCTGGCTATGCCTGGGGTGGGAGAGGCTGCTTTTCTCCTTGTCTTTAAGGATTTAGTCTGCCTAGAGCAGAACAAGTAATGTGGGAGCTGCCCCACACCAGCCCCTCCTCAGAGCAGGCTCAGAGACTGCAGCTTTCCTTTTAAACCGGTTTAAGGTCACCCTTGAAATCAATCTCACACTTGAACTGTAGCCTTTGCATGTGCAAGATATTGCTTCTCTGCAGTAGCTCAAGGAGCATCCATGGACAGAGGCAACTGTAGTGTTGATATTGCACAGACTGGTCTAAAAGAAATGTTTTTTGTTCCTTGAGACTTTAGAGATAACAGGGATGAGTCTGTGTCAACTTCGTGTTCTAGTGGATTTGAGATGAGGGTTATCTAAATGCTGGTTTCTCTTCTGGAGAAGTGGAAGTTTCTTAAGCAGCTGATGATTCAGCTTCTCTGGCTGTAGGCTGCAGATGAGAAATGTTGGCTTTCCAGATAATGAATGAGATCGTCCCATTTGGGACGCACTTTGCAAAATGTAGGGCGTTAAAAATGGTGGTATGAAGGTCAGTGAGTAAACTCGTATCCGGCCTTTGACCCTTCATAAGATGACCTAGCCACATAGTAACCTTCAGTCTGATGGCCCAGAAGAAGATAGCAAGGTGATGAGTTTTCTGCTCATGTGCTGTTGAACAGCAAAAAGGATGAGCACAAACCTGCTTCCTCCACAGAAGTTTTTAATATACAATGATATATGCAAGAGGAGTTCTGGGAGATAAGGAAATACAGATAAGGTGCTCACAAATCTTATAGTGATACCTTGGGAGTCACTGTAGTATGACACAGACTTAAAAATGTTTGGGTGGTGGGAGCTGAATTCCAGACTGGGGAAGTGGCTTTTACTTTCTAGTGGGACGTGGATTCCCTACAGCAAGGTCTTTGCTGCACTCTTGTGTAATAATGATTTTCCCTTTGAAGACTTGTGTTTAATGGGGATCTTCAACAAATGCTGAAGCAGAAACAGCTCTCTGACCAGACATTTTGGGTGAGATGCCAGAGGAATGAGCAGAGTTAATTCCAGTGAGTCCCTTCCCAACACTGTGGTGTGTAGTTGGGTTCAGTGGTAAATTCTCACCACAAATCAAGAAATACTTTGCAAGATGCCCTACAGTTCAGCTGTTCCCTGAGTGACCTTGCTGTGCTAGGTCACTGCTACCCACCGATGCCAAACCATGAGTGGCATTTGGTGGATGGGAGAGGGAGGTAATGTGGAGAAGGGATGTTTGCCCACTGGACCACTCTTGGTCATGGAACGCTACTGTCAGGCGATTGGCAAGGTGACATGGGAAAGTATTTTGTTGATCATTTAAGCAGATGAATTATGGCTGTGTCTTCCCAAAATGGTGTTTCGTTTTTGCACTTTTTTCCTGAATAAAGCTGTCCTTGTTTCCTACCAGGTTCTGCTCTGGCATGTGGAGGAACAGTGCCTGGCCAGTGTTGCCAGAGACGCAGCTACCCAGAAGAGCAGGCAGGTATATGGGGGTGCTGATCATGGTGCTCTGTGCTTGTAAAAGGGAAACTGTGTGAATCTGTAGGCTATGGATGCTGACATCTCCGGACAAAGGTCTTATAAATCTAGCAGTCACCTTGAAGGCAAGAATTCATTCTGCCTGGTCTGCCAGCCATACTGGCTGCCTCAAAGTTATACATGTTTTTCCTTGTAAATATTTTCAGTGGACTGTTTTCCCAGGACTATTTTCCTTACGATCTTCTCCATCCTCCCTGTCTGCAGAGTAATTTTCTAGACCAAGGGAAGGGAAGAGGATGTTGTTTGTAGCAATCAGTGTTATAAACATGCCCTGTATAGTTATTTTGGAAGAGTAACAGTTCTCGCTGTCACTCCATAGAGTGACTTAGCTCTCCAGAGGTGTTCCTGGTTTTATTCCCAGGAACAGGATAGTCCTGTCTTTCACCCAGATTCCCTACTCACTTGAGGAGAGAGGAAATAGAAGTTGGAGCAAGGATTCACTGGGATCATAACTTCTTGCTTCCTCATCCTAGCTCAACACCGAGCTGCCTGGAGGCTGCTCTGCTTTAACACTGGTAGCAAAATTACACTCCTGCCACTCTTCCTCCTTGCCCTGGCTTGCCCTGGTAGGGCAATGCCAGGACTCACCTGCTACGTGTGCAGCTGTGGGGGTGACACAAGCACAGCTTTGTGTTCCATGTGCCATTTAGAAGCTGTTTTCTCATTGCTGATGATCAGAGCAACATCTGTCTCCTTGCTTACAAGGATGCAATTGTATGATCAGAAAAGCTGAGTTTCTGAGGCTGCTACTTATTCTAAATACTGAAATGGATTCCTGCACCAGGAGGAAAAATCTCATAATATATAGATAGACCTTCTAATCTGTTCTGCATTGGAAAATAATGGAGGCAGTCCAAGCAGCAATAATGAAGGTTTGTCTGATGGAAAACTGTCAAGATCCTTTTAGCTACATTTTGGTAATTTAAGCTGGGCTGAGTGCTGTCCTGCTGAGCTCTTAGGCACAGAGGTTTGACCTAGGTGGGTATTGCACCATTACAAGCTTGACAGGTGTGCTGGGCTGGGCTGTTCCAGTGCTGCCTCCTTCTGTGTGATGAAGACCATACAAAGTGATATCTTCATCACTAGTCCCAGATTTTGTCTCTTGTACTGAGGGGAGAGCCACTAGCTTTGGACTTTGAGCACATGCTCAGAATTGCTGAAGTAAATTCCTGCAGTGCAGCTGTGCCTGAGAACCTTTTGATTCATGTGTGGGCATCTGGGTTTGGAGTCTCTCTGACTGAGGCTGCTTTCCTGTCACCTGCCTGTGTATGGGCACAATCCATGACTTCTGTAGGTCTTTCTCAAAGTGGCACCTACTGTTTCCCATTTCTCATGGGAATCTTCATCCTACCACTGATTGACTGGTTTCTACCCTGCTTTTTTCATCTCCATACCTCTGTGGTCTTTCCCTTGTACAGAAGGTAAGGGAAAGCTTACAGTGGTAAGCTTCCTTGAGGAGCAGAGGCTGGATGAAGGAGCAAAATTTTAAGGCCTCTGGTCTCTTAATGTGCCTGGACAGAGTTCAGTTGTGTGGCATCTGTGGGATATCTGGGCCCACATGGCTGTTTTTGTGGGCTTAGAGTTCTTTATGCGACTTCCCCTATTTTCAGCATTATTTTCTGCACCCTTTTGTTTCATCTGTTGCTTTCTGGTGTGTGAAAACATTGCCCAGAGCTCTACCCCATGCCCAGCAGATAAAAAGGAGGCATTTGTGGCTGGTGATGTCCCCAGGACTGGAGCAGTCAATGCATAGCTGTCCAGCCTCCACCAGAGGAAGCAGGTAAGCATGTCTGGGTAACCTTGTGGTAACTACAGAACAGTCTGTAAACTAAAAAAGAGCTGGAGCCTTTTCCTGCAGAAAGACAACTTGCTATTATATTGAGGGGGACAGCAAGCAGAGGTAGCTTGTCCAGATGTTTTACTGTCTTTTCAAGTAAATATATATGCGCTTAGGGCGTTCATTGCAAAAAACACCAACTTTTTTTGGTCAGTGAAGTAACTTATATGTCTGTGTTAATTCTTTAGGAAATATTGTGTCAGTGAGAGTGTGGAGTCTTCTGATCTCTTTTAACTCTTTGATGTTACTTAAATTCCCTGAGTTTTCAGCAAGCAAAGATTAATTGAACACCTTTACACATTCAGTGGAAGCTCATGCTGCAGTGACCTTACTGATTGCCACTGACAAGAGCAAGAATAATTGCATTTTTGAGCTTTTACAGACACAGCTTTTCATCACTGTGCTGGAAACAGATCTTGTCCCATGGGGAAGGACACGTTGGTGTGCAGAAGGAGGTGCTATTGTTTTCAGCCCTTTTGGAGGTTTGATTAGCAAATAGATACTTGGAAAAAACCAGCAAATTAGCTGTCAGTTGATAGTAGATGAAGCAACATAGTTGCTGGTGTTCTTAAATGTGTTTGTTTTCAGTGCAACTGAATTTGCTTTGTGGGCCAAACCTTTGGGCACTGCTGTCCTGCAAGCATTAGCTCAAGCTCATCTGTTTCAGCTGTGTCATTAGCCTGCAGAAATCCGTACCCTCTGCTGGAGCTTCCTCTGCACCCACCTGCATGTTTGGAAGGACTGTGCATCTAGACATTAGCAGAGGAGCTGAGAGGCTGAATTGAGAGGCTGCATCCCATTATTAAGTGTTTGTGCACTTTCTTTTAATGTGTGTTGCCAGTGCTGGCTGCCCTTTGCTGGTGTCATAAGCAAAGCAGCCATTGCTCATCTAGGTAATGTGTTGTGTCCTTACAAAGTCATTGGCACAGGTTTCCCTGGCACTTACTGGGTTTTACCTCAGTGCCAGATTCCCTCTGTCACCTCGATGGATTGCAGTAACACCCAGCAGTAATGCTCTCCACAGTGCTGATCCTCTCCTGAGGCTGAGTCCTCTGGGGCATGTCCTTACAGGTCTTTATCTCTTGTCCCGAGTCTTGTGACATCGCCATCACTTACACCACATGGCTTTAAAATGTTCCTCCTGCCTTACCTTGTTCTGCCAGTCTGTCTCTGTCTGCCTTGCCTGCCCAGGCTCTAAGCCTCTGGAGGAAGGGCTTAGTTGTGTCCCTCCTGCTACACTCAGGCATAACTTGTCACTTGGTGGGGAGTAGCCCCTGAACTTTCACTGGCAGAACAGCTTTGATTACATTAGGCAGGTATAATTATAGGGCGGCTAAGGTCTCCAGTGCAGCCTCTAAGCACAATAGTAATATACATTGTAATTTGGGTAGCTGTGTATGTTCTGAGACCTCATATTAACCAGAGATAGGGCCGGTCATATTTTCTCTTTTCCCTGAGTGTATATTTTAATGGGTGCAATGGGTATGCCTGCAGTGTGCTTGTCCTATTAAAATAGTTTCTATTATGAGATTTCCTATTTGGAGAAGTGATTACAGATGCAATCTCATATAACACTAGGTTACGCTCTCCTGATCCTGCTGTAGTTATCCTGTTATGGGCTCAAGAGTGCTAAAAATTGTTTCCATATATTTTTGCTTTCCTCGGTGAAAAGCAACATAAATACCTGATAATCTGATGTTTGACCCAGTGCAGTACAAACCCAGAATTAGCCCACTGGCTACTGCACTTAACAATACTGATTATGGAGTAACATGCAGCCTGTCAGGATCCAAACTTGCAGCAACCCAGCACTGAGTGTGTAACCACTGCTGTATCCTTGAAGTAGCCTCAAAGACATAACACTGGGAAAAATACCAGCCAGGGCATGGAATGAGAGCTGGTCTCATGGGAATCACTTCTACATCAGTCTGTGGGTGGTCATAGAAGATCAAGAAGTTATGCTGACAGAGAAAATAAAATCTCTTTTGTGTGTGCTAAGGAAGTTGCTGCCTCAGTCTGGGACATCAAAGTTCAGTTTTGCTGTTCCAGGTGAATTAAAGAGGAGACCCACAAACTGGCTCTCTTCTCTGGGTAAGGCCATGGCAGCTGTGCTGGGCTCATGCCTACCAGACACTTGCTAAAACTGCCTCCTCTTGACCTTCTGATCTGTATTTTAGCTTCTTCCATTCTAGATGTGCCTGAAGCACATTCAAAGTGCTGGATGTCCAGGCACATGTCCAGTCACATTCACTTCTGGCTGGAATTGTGATCCAGGACAGTGTTTACTTGTGAGAGATGAAGCAGGATAGCCTCTCTGATTACTGCCGAGAGTTGAGTTTAGGTGTGCAGGCTCTGATAACCCAAGCTGGAAGCTGGCCAAGGATGCTAAAGTGAATTGGTTTTGGATGAAGTGGTGTAACATCTCTAATGACCAGAGGGACCAGGCTTTGTTTCCCTTAAACATTCCCTTAAATCATCATGGGGAATTTTACACTGTTCTTAGGTTTGCAAGGAGAGGCAGAGGGAGAGCACCATTTTATGGAGCAAAGGCTTTGAGGCAGTAGAAAGGAGGCACTTTTCCCAAAACCCTGACATGTAGCACACTTGTTCTCCTCCAGCTATTTCATGCCAGCAATACAGATGCTCCTTGCTGTCATTCCCCCCTCCTCAGTGTCAGCTGGTCTTACTAAGGCTGATGTCAGCCCTGTAACCTCATTTTTCCTGCAGCTTTACTCCAAGTTAACACTTGGCCGTGCTCTGCTCCCGCCAGGAGCCTTCAGCACTGGGAGAGCTCCAGCAGGACATGGCCCGGTGCTGCCGGGGAGGAGCAGCCCGTGGCACCTGGCAGGTGGGGGATAGTTGCTAATTAGTTTGCATTAACACATTTTAAATAATTCAGTTCAGATTAGGGTTTGTGCTCTGCCTAGCTCCATGCTGACTCTCCAGCTCCAGCTGGAACATTGAGTTTTGGGAGCAGTGGTAATCTTCCTTGACCTCCCCAGCAACTCTGGACAAGCAGGGCCTGTGCCCAATCCAAGCCTGGGCAAGTTTCCTGCTACTTTGTTCAAAGACTTTCTGAATTGGAATTGGGTTTTGCCTTGGATTTGCACTTCACTGCATTGCGTGCAGCACGTATCTGTCCTTAGAAGGGGAGGATCTGCTTCCACCTAGAAGAATCCTGTAACAACGTGATTTAAAAAAAATGAGAATAGGATAGAATTTGCAGGACAGAGAAACCCTTGTCCCAGAAGCTAAAGGCAGGATCACAGAAAACGTGAAGTGGTGAATAAGAACAGGCAACAAAAACTTCAGATACTGTGCATAGGTAAAGCAAAAATATTTTTGGCTCTTGTCATGCATTTGGAGCAGAACTTCCTTTCTGTCTGTGTGAAACAGAATGCCATGAGGTTTTAAGTTCTCCATGTGACCAGATGGGGTTTGCCGCAACAATAGGGTTTCTGCTTGGTTTTGGGAAGGGCAGCAGTTTTGCTGGCATTACAAAAGGCTATGTGTGATAAAATAAGGAACCTTCTTTCTCCAGCACATCTGATTTATGAAACTGCTGGAAATCAAAACTTCTTTGCCATTTGGATAATTTTTTTATTCCTCCAAACTGTACTGGATGTTCTTCACATATTAATTTGTGGATTACAAAATGTTCTAGGCAAAACATCAGTGGGACAGCAAAATGTTAATACAAGAGTTCAGCTGACATAAAATAAAACCACAGTGTTCTGCTATCCTGCTTAATAATGACCCAAGTGAAATGGGGACAGTTGTGTGGTCTAGTGGCTAGTGAGGGGTGTGGTCCTCTGGATTCCTGGAGCTGCTTCCCAGATCTTCTTTCCCATGCGGGGTGACCTTAAACAAGTTTACCCCTTGTAAATTGGAGCCCGATGTCTGGCTAGGAAGGCTTATTAGGAAACTTAATTTTTGAGAGAGCATTTTGGGAACTTGAGATGACAGGTGCTAAATAAAGACACTCCTTTCTATTAAGTAGCTCTAAGAAAACACATTCAGATTCCAATTTTGTGACACTAGTGTTTTGGGAACTCATCTTTCGGCTTTTTATGAATTGAACACTTTATCTGGATGACAAACATGGATACTCCTGACCATTTTGCTGGAATGATTGTTTCAATTGTCAGCACTTTGGTTTAGTGGCATCAAAAGAACAATGGTTTAATTTCCACATCAACAAATTATTCTGGATTTAAACAGAACTGCGTAGCAGTGGTCACAAGACCAGCAAAAGATGCCCCAGAGCCAGGAAGTTAAATTGATTGTAAATGGCAGTAAAGCAGACTGGCTGAGCTTTGCTTTCTGAGACGAGTGTAATGTGTCAGTGGGGAAAAGCAAAGCAAACAGTAGGAAAAAATGTATTGCAGAAAATGGAGACTGGACATGCAAGAGAAAAGGATTGTCCTGCAGAGCAGCACTGTTGGAGCACTTAGGCTAATTCTGCAGAGATGTATCTCTTGAAAGGGGGAAGCAAACATCCTCATGCCTCAAAGGCTGGGTATAATGTGAGTTTCCAATATGCTGATATGCTGTGAGAGTAGAGACCATACAGGTAGGCAGAAAGAGCAACCTGTGGAGTGGATTCCTGGCTGAAGGATCTTGATGCAAGTTCCATCCTAATCAATTCATTTCTCTAATCTAAATCTTTAAACAAAGAAAACATTTTAGTCATCAGCCTATTTTTCCTCTTCCAATCCCCACCACTGAGAGAGCTGAGGTCTGAATAGCTGCTCAGAAGCTCCCCAGCAATGTGACAGGGAAGGTCGAACTGCTTCTAAGCAGTGAAGTCTTTGGGAAGAAAGTCTGGCATGCTCAGTGTCTGCAGCAGGGTTTTGCCATTGGATTTTGCTGGAAGTGGATCAAGCTCTTACTTTGAATGTACCCACGATCAATTAATTTCAAGCTGTGTCCTCATCTATAGCCAGAACAAATCAAGATTTTTCTGTTCCACCCTCAAATGTGCAGGTGACATCATATTGTTGGGGAAATGTTGCTTTCTTGTCCAGCCAGCATCTTGTCCTGGCTTGGAGCTTGGTAGCAGTTCTCTGCACGGTGTGGTCTGTACTGCACAGGACACCTGGAGTATGCTTTGCATTTGCAAGTAGTTGCTACATATTTACGTAGCAGAGAAGCAAGGATTTCTGGTCTGTATGTGCTAGGCAGACAAGCGAGCAAGCTTGTGGCTAATTTAGGTCTTGAACCCTCATTGCATTGAAAACTATTCTATTGCAGGCACTTGTTCCCAGCATTAAGATTTAGGCACTACTTAGCTGTGAGGAACCATTTGCAGAGTAAGGTTTGCTCTGAGATCTTGCAAAGCAGGACAATCAGCCTGTATAAACCTCTTGGCTGTGAGAAGCTGGTATGGATCAGAAAGCCAAAGTCCCACTGGAATACTGGGCAAAAAAGTGTTGTAATCCACAGTGCCCGCTAATGAGGTCCTCATGCCTAACATGACAATACATCCCTTCCAGAGGTGAGGGTTTATTGCACTCATTTCTCTTTAAAATCTATGTCATAAACAGGGCCCCACTTTCTTTCTACTCAAATGAAAATTGAAATTACCTTTTTAAAAGACATTTTGGAATTCTTGTTCCTTGAAGAAAAACACCAAGATATCAGGACTAACAGAAGGGACACAAGTGAAATGATTCACCTGAAGTCTTATGATTAGAAGCAGCCATGATTTCCTACATGTCAATCCAGTTTATTTCAAGGAGAAACTGCTACATCTCCAGTTGTGTCCTGATCTTTACTCCATCCAAGCTGGAGAATCAGTAAGGAGCAGGGCTAGGTTTAGCACCATCACAGTAAGAAAAGGTGATCGGATGTGGTTTTGTGAATAATTATCATGGTCTTATGTGGAACCAGCGAAAAAAGCAGAGTGCCAAGGAGGCATGGGTAGGTCTGTGAACCTGGCTGGTTCTGGAGCACCTCCTCTTTGCTGTAGGAATCCAGCAGCAAGTTCAGCCTGAGCAACTGGGTAAGTAATCCCCTTGATAGTAGGGCTGTGGTGCATTTTTGGTTCTAGCCATGACCCAGTGGGTGGAAATACTCTTGGGGATGAAATGTCTGCTGAGCCTGCTGTGCCTCGAGCTGGTCCTTCTTCCTCCTGTCCCATCCCTCACCACTGAGCTCAGAGATGAGCTCTGGTTTTGGGTTGTCTGAGGGCAGGAGAGGGCACCTGAGAAACACAACTCTTCGTGATTTCTTGCTGTTCTTAGTGCCTGTCATTCTATAGTGAGGCAATGACTGGGGCCCTGGACAGTTTTACCAGGATCAAACAATGAAAAGAGTTGTTGTCCCCTTCCACAGCTGGCCAAGGCCCACAGGAGCTCCCGTATGCAAACAGAGTCTGAGTAGTTCACATTAATGTACCAGTTCATAATATCTAACAGAAATTCCCAGTAGCCTGGGACTCTGCTACAGACAGATGTGTTACCATTTTGCTGATGTGGAATTAACAATAGAATTATTTAGAGAGCTGGTGATAGGGTTTTGACTCTACAGTGTCCAACTCTCAAACCTGTGCATTCCTAAATCTATCCTCCATAGACGTTATTTGGAACAATTTCTCCTTCCAAACAAAAAATAATTTTGGGAAACACACATTCTCAACTCAGCTATGAAATGTCATCTTTGTGGTGGTGATGATTATGGGATGCAGCAAATGCATGCATAATTATTCTCACTGCTCACAGAGCAGCAGATAGGCCCATTTCCTGCCTCCTGAAATATATAACCAAACACTTTTCCTCATGCTGTCTGCTCTGTGAATTTTCATGAGCTTGTTCCCTAGGGCTCCTTGTGAAATTATTCTAATTTTTCGAAGTAGGGGGAAAAAAATGAATTAGTTCTGTTGGAAATGGCATTGATTTGTCTATTAAGTCATTACAGCTGTTTCTCTCTTGAAGGCACAAGAAGAGGAATTCCTGATTTATTTTTTTATTAATATAGGGAGATGGGAGGCAGTTTGACAGTAAGAATGCAGTGAATTTTGGAAGCAGTTCTTGAAGTGCTTTCCTATTATGTATGTGAGAATGCAGAACAAGGATAATAAAGTAAAGAGTATTTTCTGACTTTCAGATGTATAGCTTGGTCTGTGTCAATAGTTATAACTATCTTGGTGTAGGGTAATTTATTAGATGCCAAGGGTTGTGTTTGACAGCCTGAACTTGTCAGCCTTGAGTCACATAAGGGAAGGCCCAGCAGAATATCTAATGCAAATGTTCACGTAGTATAATGGAAAATACCCTTCTGAACTATTTTCCATTAAAAATAAAAATTTAAATTACTTAACAAAGCATGCTTCTTCTCCCTGTCTTTTAGCAACAAACAAAAGCTTCGATGTGCAGTCTAAAATTGCTCATCAAGGGGAGAGACTAGGCTAGAATTTAGTAAATGGCTTTTTTTTCTTCTTTGAATAAAGCAATTAGTTTTAAAGGGAACATGTCATCTTCAGTACACTACTAAGGTAGAACAGTCATTGTGCTTTCTGGCACTCCATCAAACTGCTCCTTGTGCATAGTTATTGGATAAAGTGCATTTACACGTTCTGTCGACGTCCAATGCCGGGAAGAGGTTTCTTAAATAACAAGACACTGGCTATTATGTGCATTAGCTTTATTATTTTTTCAAAAGTGTCTTAGCCTTTGGGGACTGAAGGTACTTAATAATATGTTGCAATTACAGTGTGCCAATGTGTTGTCATCATATCTCAGGTGCTTGACAATCAAACAAGTGCAGATTAACCCTTAGATGTCTATTGAATTTCCACCTAGCTGTTTTTATGTCTAGAGCTTGGGATGTGTCCACAGTGCAGCAAAACCCAACATCCATCTGTTGTCTTGGAGCATTACCAGCAGCTGTCCCAGGAGGAATGTCCTCTGCCACCCCCAGATATGCTTAGCCCAATTAGGAGAAATGAGCTCTGAGCTTTTGGTTTGGATGGCCTGTGACTTTCTGAGCAGAGGTGTAGGGTGCTCTGGAGAGGGAGCATAATCAGACACCTTGCCCCAGGAAAGCCTGGGTTTGTGAGGGTGTTGTGATTTAACCCCACCTGGCAGTCAGGTACCACACTGCCAGTCACTGCCCTGGCCCTGGTGGAGAGGAGAATAGAAGAAAAAACAATGTAAACCTGATGAATTGAGGTGAGAGCAGCTTAATAGAGAAGATGGTATCTGTTAGTTTGCTCAGAGATCAGAAAGCTAAGAGTCAAGTACCAAGCCAGAGAACTCACCAAGGGGAGTTAAACTCGTGGTGTAGATGAAACCTGAAGTAAAATGTCTCCTGGACAGAGCTGTTCAGTCTCTAAATCAAGACAATATGAAATGTGTTCTGCATTGTGGGTTTTCTATTTGTTTTTCTCCTCCAGCATCCTTAGTATTGAAAAAGCTCCCAGAATGGATGTCAAGGAGTTCTGTTGAAGCATGGCAGGTACATCACCCTTAAGTCATGGAAAAGATGCATTTTGAGTGGCTCTCTGCTGGATATCCAGGTACAACTTATCTTTATTTGCACTCTGTATTTTCTAGCTGTCTGGGTGTGGACAGAAGGAGGTAAAGGGAAAATCAGCTGCTGTCTATTTGTACCAAACTGCAAGAGCCCAAAGCAGACAGCCTTTGTTTGCTGGGCAGTATAAAAACTTTTGTAGGTGGTGTGCAGTGTTTGTTATTTTTTCAATTTTTGGTTTTATTTTCCTTTGGAGTATGAGTACAACTCAGAGGGAAAGTCTGGATACACAAGAAATTCAAGGAAGTTTTAAAGACTAGGTGCAGAGGCCAAGCAAAAGCTCTGAAGTACTAACTGAGTTATGGCTTTTAACATGATGCCTGGTCAGTAAATGAGCTAAAAGTACATCAATTCTGGAGTGGCAGGCACACTTTTTTTTAGGTTAGTTTTGTTGTTTTTTTTTTTTTTTTTTTTTTGCTTGGTTGGTTGATTTGGGTTTTTTGTTTGTTTATTTGTATAATTCTGAAAAAAGTTGTCTCCTGCTGAGGAAGCTTGGCTGACACCCAGATTAGTCCTACTCTAATCTTTAGAGTAGCTTTCTCTGTGCAATGTGAAATGAGATGATGTGATGGTGCAGCAGACAAGCTGCAATACCTTATCCAGGGCAGAATTGCTCTCATTTGAGTGAAGCCTTGCATCTGCAGTTAAGTCAACAGTTGAACTCAGGCCTGGGATGTTTCCTTTATGCAGCAGGAGTATGTAATTCTCCTCTGTGGTGCAGGCCATTCAGCAGATTGTCAGTCTTTACAGCATAGCATTACAGGTAGAGATGTCAGGATCATCAACAGGCTTAAGACTTTTCCATGAGAAGCCAGTGTTTGCAAGAGCTCCCAGACTGTAACTGCTTTAGCGGATGCCTACTGTGCAAAAGGTCATTCTTCTCTCTCATTTTGGTCTTAGTTTTGTTTTTCCTTTCTTTGTGTTTTGGAAAGTTCCAGTTAGAGTGGTTCAATTTTGGAGAAGGAAATTGGAAATTGTTTGTTAATAACAAAAATAAGCTTAATTGTCCTCCTCAAGTTCCATATTTTAGAGCAGGATCTTGGCCTTTAAAGGACAAAGTTCATGGGGTCCCCAATGGTGTTAAGGAGATGGCTTGCATGACATGCCTATGGGAGGTGTGTGTTGCCAAATTATATATGTCTACTTAAAAAAAAAAAAAAGGAAAAGAAGTTTTATTGTGCTCATTGTCTGCTGGCTAATCCTCCTGATATTTGCCCTGCTGGGATGGGAATATGGGTGAGGCTGAACAGATTTGTCTTTGGTGTTGTTTCTCTCAGATGAAGGTGGTTATTGTGGGTCCAGGCTCTATGAAATATCAATCAGATGGACATGACCAGGGCCTGGCAGATATTCTCAACCACAATACTGGATTTCAGGGCCTTTTTCCAAAGTGTGGAAAATATTTATCTTAACATCTTGCTTCAAAAAATTTAATATGGGCTACACAGTTGTCTCTTTTCTAGTATATGTGTTACCAAAACCCCACCCCTTTAGATTATGTCAGATGCATCTTCCCTAAGTGTAAGGAAAGCTCTTCTGTAGGCTTGTGTTCTGGCAGAAACAAGAGTTATGGTTGGTATGAACAGGGAATCTCCAGGGTCATTGGTTCCTCTCCCTGATTTAGCTGCTCAGACCAAACCTGTAAAACCTACAGCAACAATTGAAGATCTTAGGGAAAATCCTGTGCAGAAGCCTGAGGGAGACTGATGAAAACACAACTGAGACTGGTGAATAGGAGAAAGAAGAGGAAGCATGGCTCAGAGCAGGAAATAACGATGGCTCCCATAACTAGGAGAATCTCCACAGTGAAGGTTAGGACTAAACTTCTTAGGTTTTTTTATTTCCTGATAATGCCTAAACTAAAGTAGGTCTCCATACTACAGACAGCACTAATGGAGACTGGTCTCCACTGCTCACAGTTGTAAGAAAACAATTGATCTTGCATGCTCTGAGAGTTCATTGCAGCTTCACAACTTTGCTTGGAGCAATAGTTCTTTGGTGAGCTTCAGGAATCCACTTGATTTCCCCTCATGCCTGTGGAATTCAGGATAGGGGCTGTTCCTGGAAATACTGTTATTCCTTAGGGTGAAAATCCCTGTAGAGCACGGACTCCACTGTATGGGGCATGTAGTGATAGGACAAGGGGGAATAGCTGTAAGATGGGGAGGGTAGATTCGGGTTAGGTTTAGATATTAGGAAGAAATTCTTTGCTATATGGTGAAGCACTGGCCCAGGAAGGCTGTGGAGTTGCCGCCAGAGGTGTTCAAGACCAGGCTGGATGGGGTTCTGAGCAGCCTGAGCTGCTGGGAGGTTCCCTGCCCACAGCAGAAGGTCTGGAATGAGATGGTCATTAACCATGCTTTAACCTAACCATTCTATGACTGATATTTCTGGGTGCGTTATTAGAGTTCTGATAGCTGTGATTAAGACTGAGTAATGAGGTGTGACTCAGTGAAGGAGCTGACTATGAGAGTTGGCCACTAAGCTCAGTATTGCTCACCCTTAGCATTTGGATCACTGTAGGCCTTGGCTTGGTCAGCACACAACATGACCATCCATGCTGGAGGGCAAAAAGGAGGCCTCACAAAGAAGTCCAAGCAGTGGAAAGAAATACTAAACCATCCATTCATATAACAAAAGAAGGGAAAAATGAAAGCCAAGAACTTTATAAAAGGATGAGGATTTTCTACCTTCGTGTTACGAAGCATGGTTGCCTGGAACCAAGGAACAAGTTTCATGGGAGAAATCAGCTCCAGCTGATTCCAACTGGTCCCCGCTTTCATGTCTACTTTACAGGTCTTAACTGGATTTGTTATGCTTCATGGCTCGCTCCCAGCCAGCTCAGCAGCTGGCCTGCTTGAGTAGGATTGCTTCTCATACAAAGCTTCTTGCTGACGGTTCCAACAACTTGGGACACTTTTCTATCTACTCCCAGTGATTCCTATTGGTCTGGAATTGAAAAATTTATCCTGGTCTCTTGAGCATGCAAGAGCAAGTGCACTTAAGGTGCTTTGAGGGTAGGAAGAAGTCTACTTTGTGGAAGCTTGATATTTGGAAGCCCTATATGGATCATCCTAACTCCTCATGAAAACTTCCTGGCTCCCTAGGCATGGAGCCCCCTGCCAACAGGTTTATAGTCCCCATCCTCTGGTGTGAGCAGGCCTGGAGAGAACTTCTGTTTTTCTTGCTGTCTCAAATCCTGAGTTCCTCTATGATATTTTTGTTGTTGTTGTTTGGGATTTATTAGGAGACCTCCTGGGGAAATGGCTCTTCTCTTTCTCTCTCTTCATTTGGATGCTTGATTCCCGGGAATGCGTTTAGAGGGAGAGTCTGAGAAATGCCTTTTGCCTGGCAGTGCCGTTGTTGCCCGGAAATGTAAAGCCAATTCCACTGAGCTATAGCACTCAATTCCTGGAACTGCATGAGGCAGCTCACAGAGCATGGAAGCTGCTGCCACCTCACTGACAGGCTTTAGGGAATCATGCAATTGCTTTCATGCCTGAGCAACCTGGAGCCCTGGGTCTTCTGGCTGGTGGTCACTCCTCTGTGAAACCACAGAAGTGTGGGTATACAGCACTCTCCTGTCTGCTCTTGTGGCTTCTGGTAACACATGGTGGGAGAGGAAGGGAAGAAATTAACCCCACTATGAACCTGATAGGCAGTGCAATCTCTTATGCGATGCATGTGTGGGAGCAATTCCTTCCTGACCATGGTGTACATTTGGCTCATGTCCTAAAGAGCAGTATTTAGATCACTTTTATCTTTATTCTCATAGCTACGGGGATTTTTAATGTCTTTAAAATGACCCAGCTGCAGTATCTGACTTGATGACCTTCACTAACAATAAATTTTATGGACTGGCTATACAGGGGTGGGGAAAGCTTTTCCTTTTTCTAGAAGAATGTGGGAGTACTTTGTAGACATGCTAGATTGGAAAAGAGACCTTGAGAGACTGTCTGCTTAATTTACCAACACTGATCTAAGCAGCTGAAATGTGTGGTGCTTTCTGATGAGAGAAAGGGGTGGAAGACCTCACCTGATTCACATGAAGCAAAGCATTTATCCCATGGCATAAGGGCTGCGTTTAAACATGATGCTTGTGCACTGGTGTACATAGTTCATGTTTAAAAGTACTCAAGTTATCTGTGCATTAATACTGGCCTAGGAGCTTTGAAACCTCCCCTCTGTACCACCCCTACAAACATTGCCAGGCATCTTTACTTTGTCCTTAGTTGTGCCCCTGTGGCTCAGGCCAGGCAGTGAGAAGTCTTTGACTCTTTGCTTGGTCTGCTTGTTAGAAGGCCCATTAAGATGAGCTGAGCTGGGTGTTTTTGTGGCAAAGCCTTGGACAGCAGCTATCAAGTTGATTTGTTTGGTCATACACAAGTGGAGGAGAGCTTTTCTCCTGTACCCATTCTAAGAGAATCCAATGGGGCAAGGTTTTCCTCTCAGTTTGTTCATTTAGTCTTGTTGTGCCTTCACTGCACACTCTGACTGGAAATCCATTTCCTCTTATGCTGGCCTATTTTGAAAGAGTAAACTCCTCTTCTCTGACTTCCTTTACGTGCTGGCTGTCAAGTTATAAGAGCAGCATTTGACAGTGCTGATGCTGCTTTTTGTATCAGCAAATCACCAGCCTTGAAAGAGCATAATTTGACTAACAGCTCATAATATTATTATTCTTATTAGTTTATGGCAAAAGAAATGCAACAGCAACTCTGTCATGGCATCAGCTCCAAATGTCTGTGGCATCAGATCAGCCAAGGCTCTTTTTGAAAAATTTAGCCATACTCCCCCACATCTTGCTAACTTTACAGTCCCCCGTGGCATCTGTGTGCGGTGAACTGAGCTGTTGCGACTAAATGCAATTTGCAATCAGGCTTCTGTTAACATAGAAATGTACCGGCTGCTCTCCTGCAGTATGGATTCTCATGCTGTCTAGCATATGGTAGCATTAAACCCAGTCTGGAGTGCCTCTCGTTACCACACCGTCGAGTGGAGCACCCTGAAAAACACGTGTGAGAGAAATGTATTTCGGGAACTAGCTCTCCACCAGCACAGCTTGTCAGGAGCTATCAAAAGGAGACTGTACCTCAAAAACTGGCCCTGACAGCCATCCAAGCAAGTACAGAAAACTGACTTGAACACTGATGCAAAAGCCATGTACTTACCAAGGTAGGTATCGCACAGGGAGAAGGGGACAAGGAGAATCAGACAAGAGCAAGTTCATTATTAACAAGTTAAAAAGCTAGAAGCAGTCTATCCTGCTACAGTATGGGAGGGATTTTGATTCAGGAAGATGGCCTCGGGTATGGAGCCAGCAGCTATGTAAAGACTTGATAAAAGTGATATAAATGTAGGCAAAACAAGAAATATATCCATCCACAGAGGGAACAAACAGGTGAGCCTTTTAACCATTAAGTGTTTCATTCCAGCTTTAGTTCACTTTTAGTGCAGCACATAAAAGTAGCTGTGGAATTTCTTCAGTGTTAGCATATCCTCCATTGTCATGAGAAGTAGTTTAATTTTAATTTTGCTATTTGAGTGATATGAATAATTCAGAGTGTTTTCTCACTGTCGGCTCTGCATGTCCTCATCTCTTCTTCCCTGAGGCGCTCAGGGTACTGCCCTTAGTGAAAAATATACAAGCTGCATCTGAAGAGAATTGGGTTTGAGGCGAGTAATCTGTTGCCGTGGGCCAGCAGGGACATGGCATCTGAGTCATGAGCTCACAGTGCTGCTTATTCATCGCTCTCTTTGGTCAGTCCCACCCTGAAGACCACAAGCATCTGTTCTACTATGTACACCCATGTTATTTGTTACTTGCAAAACTGCCAATTTGTTTGGTGCCCTGAGCCTCTGATGTGTGAAGAATCTCAGCTGTGGGCTGTGGCCAGAAGTAAAAGTTATTGAGTGAGTGCATTTGATCTTAACACCTGTTTTTCTTAGACACTTCTGTGAAAATTTCTTATGAGTGCAAGTTCTTTCAATGCAGACCTGTATTTGGCTGTTGAGAAGAACTGGAGTCTGAAGCAATATCAGTAGCTCCAGAAGCAGGATTACAAAAAACCTCGAATCCTGCAATGTAGGAGGGGAAAAATGACAGTAGAACAAAGGCTACTCTTCCATCCTGGAATCTTCAACCCTGGATGCTTGACTCTACAAAAGACTGCAGCATCCCAAAGTGTTTCCCGACAGTATTATGTTTAGATAAGACTAATGTGCCTGTTGGACATTGCTGCTTCTTTCTTTATTACACTTTTCTATACTTCTGGGTAGAGTGAAGGCATAGGACTCGGTGTATGACCTGGCTTGGACTCTTGTGTTTCATTGGTTCTCACATCTGCAATATTGCTTTGTGAATACTTCAGTGTCCTGAGCCATAGTTCTGTGACAATCTGGGGTGGGGACAGATATGAGCAGATTTGTGAGAAAAATAGAAACAGACTGTTGGCTAACTAAGTTTTTTTTTTTTTTTTATTATTTCTTAGAGAATGCTTTTAGACAGGAGAAAGACCTGGACCAGAGGGCAGATGAGGGAGACTTTGACCTTTCTCAGTTCCAGATGGCCAGAATATTTCATGTATTCTCACACACAGAAACCCTGTATTTCACATGGAGATAAAAAATGGGTGTGCCTTGATTCAGCCTCATCTTTCTGTTATCTTCAATTAAAAATGTAAGAATTGACCTGGCAGGGTCTCATTTTTAAGCTTTAGGCTACTGCAGTTTTTGCTTTGTGTGGCTAGTGAAAATGAGGGTAATCTCCATCATGAGAGCTGAATAGGCCAAGAGACATCTCATCTCCCCCAGGAGGTGACTAATCCAAACTTAATCCAGGAAGATAAAAATGTAGTTTAAAGAAGTATCTTAGCATAAGTTTAAAATCTGAAAAACATGATGGAATTCAAAAATAAACTTGTGTGTTTATGTACTTATATGAATATGGGTAGAAAAGGGAGTATTTTGAAGTAACTTCCTATTTCAGATTCTTAAACCTCTTTCTGAAAAAACCCGGATGTCAATTTTTCCCTGACTGTGAGTGGTTAGCTTTTCCTCAGTAGCGGGAGGACAAGCAGCTATTGCTTGTCATGTTTTTCCTAAATGTGACAACAGACAATCCCTAACTGTGTAACTCTCTCTTCTTCTCCTCCACATGGCACTCTCACTTAGTTGCTTTAATGATATCCAACTGGGCTCCATCCCAATTATTTGTTTTTCTGGTAATCATCCATATTTCCATGTTTAAAAAAAAATAACATTGGAATAACTTTGGTTTTGCAAAGTAAATAACTGAGCAGACACTTTATGCATCTGGAAAGGAACTAAGGAAGGATTGTTTTTTGGGGAGGCATTTTCTTTGGGTTTAACCTATATCCTCTGGTTCCCTCACCAGAGACCTTAAGCTGTACTACACTCCTCTCTGCTCCTGTGTTTTGGTGCCCCATGACAAGGACAGACAAGATCTGTGAGGTTCTGCACAAGGCTCTGTTGGCACTGATGCCACTGTCTGCTGGGGAAGTACCTGCAGCACTCAGACCTCACATGCTTGTGGATTCAGCCTGGCAGGTTTCATTTCAGACTACTTAGGTCTGCCCAGATGCTATCCCTGTCTTGAAAAGCAAGAGGTCTGGTTTGTATGTGTAATGTCCTCATGGAGTCTGACAGAGACCTCCTCTGTCCTGTCCCTGCTTGGTGATCTGAGCACTTCTGTTGACCAAGAGTGCTTAGGCTTTGTGCTGCTTTGCCATGAGTGTCCTCAGGTTATGTGGGAGCACTGTTTGTGGCCATGTCTCCCAAAGGAAATTCTCCTTTTGTCCATGTGTGCAACAGGAATGATGTGTACGTGGCCATACCTGACTTGTGACTCAGGTTTGATTGACTAAAGTAAGTTTCCCACCAGAGCCACCTTTGCAGTGGTTGTTTGCTTGTACCTTGCTGATCTTTGGCTATCTTTTCTCATTTGGTTTCAATCCTCATCCATTGCTGCAGCTTTGCCTGTCTTATTTCTAGTTCTGATTTCTGGGGAAGCTTTATAGAAAGAAGAAAACTGCAGTTTCAGCAATAGAAATAGATAAAATTTCTTTTCAGTTTCTGCAAACTGTAGTGAAGAGTCAAGAAGTTGGTACAGAGGAAGCTAGATGAAGGGTTAAGATGGACAGGTGCTGCATCTTGGGCATTTTGAGAGTGCTGGTAAAATAAAAAGGGTGAAGGTAAAGGCATATTTTGGAGATCAATGGACCATGGATAAGTGTTGCCATGATGTTGATTAAGGAACAGCTTAGTTTACCTGTTTAGTTTAGCTGTTTATCTGTAATGATTTAAAAGGAAAAAAAAAAAAAAAGTTAAAAGAAAATACAGTGCTTGTCACCTGAGATCCATTGGGAATTGAGAACAAATTTTTTATATCCTTCATTCTCATATCCTGGTGCTGTGCACAGTAATTCACAATAATTTCTTAGAAACATGCTTGAGGAAAAAGGGTTGTGATTATTTATGCTTGATTGGATTTGCCTTTGTTATTCTGGGGACAAATATCAAAGGTTTTAGGAACTTAGTAGCAAGTTAAGCCATTGATTTTCTGATGGGACTTCAAAAGTAGAATTGTAATACTGTAAAATATTTCTTTGACCTTCATCACTTGGTCAGTTCATTTTCTCCTGGCCAAACTTGGGATTAAGAAAATTAATTACCCAGAGATATTTACTCATTCATAGCACGTGAAATGCTCTAATCACAAGCAATTTTTGAATGGCCAAAAAGAAGAACTTCTCACTTCTGTGCAGCATGGTCTGTTTACAGTGTAATGAAGGGAAAAATATCTCCATAGTAACCTGTAAAACAGGCAAGTCTACTTCTTCCACTTCAATTCAGTCTTCAGTAAAGAGATTTCACATCTGGTTTTTGAAAAAAGCAAACAGAATAAGCCACACTTTTGGATTATGTGACTTCCATTAGTACTGAATAGCTTGTGGGTTCAAGATCTGTCCCTCTGCTTCCTCCTCTTTGTTACATTTAAAATGATCCGTGAAAGCCAATAAATTTTAACAGATGTGAGTTGCTGTTCCATCAAGGGGTCTCTACCTGAAGGGTTCTTCTGCAGGTGGAGAGACAGGGCATTGTGAATAGCCTTTAAATATGTAAACAGACTGTGAAGAGAAAACATTTCTACTGACTGTGGATAGTGCTAGAAGTCTTAAGCTTACCTTGAGACAGAAAATGTGATCAAGCCTAGATACGTGATGGTATTTTCTGAGGGTAAGAGGAGTTAATGCAATTCTGGCAAGGCTATATAATTGTCCTTGCTTGAGAACTAAAAAAGAATAAACAAAACAAACATGCACACTTCACCTGCTAAAAATCCAACCAACTCCCCAAAAACCACACCAGAAATTCTTTAAGTGGATATAACCATGCCTTGAGACACTGGGCATATGGTATCAGTGACTTTTTGAGTTCCCATTCAGTATTGCACTCCCCAATCCATTGCATTTCCTAGGGGCCTCTCCTAGGAAGCAGGTATGTTTTCTTCTGGGCAGAGGAAATAAAAGCTGCCTGCTAGTTTTTGTCTGTTCCTGCTTCTGGCAGCTGCGTGTGAACGTCTCCTGTTGGAAGGGCAGATACCAGGTGACAGAAGTGAGATCTGGCACATGAAAATAAAAAAGGATGGTTGAAGGAATGACTTCAAACATCACTGCTTTCAAGTTCAACTTTCATTTGGGGTAGAGGAGCGAATTAAACCAGTGGTGCACTGCCTTGGAGGTTGGCTGTGTGGCACTGGGATCTGAATGGGGACAGAGACTGGAGAGACCCAGGCATCAGGCTCTGGAAAAGGGATGAAAGGTAGGGCTTGCTCAACAGGGTGTCCCCCATCTGTTCCTTGTACTGGTATCTGTATTCTTTTTTGTCTTTGTTTCAGTGCACTGTGACCAAATCCTCAAATTTCCTATGTGGTTCTGGAAAGATGACTTGTAGGAGCTCTAAAATGCAGCTGGTTTTCAGGTTTTATTGGTCTGAGGAAGGTAGCCCTAGGGATACAGAGGGGACAAGTTTCTGGGACTCCCTGTTTCAGCTGGGCTGGTCTGAATTTCTGTTGATATTTCTCAAAATGGCAGATGAAAATGGAAATTACAGATTGTCAGAAAATAATTCCAGTTACTATTTTTTTTAAACTTCAGAAAAAGTTTTATTCTGGTGAAAGCTGACAAATTATGCAGAGGCCAAACATTTGTGGATCCTTACATTATCTGAGCACGATTCTTGACTGCTGAGAGCCTGTTGAGACTTGGCTAGCACGTCTTCCTCTTTCCCTGGAACTGTTATTGAGAAAACTGTAGATGTGGTGCTTAGGGCCATGGTTCAGTGGTGGACTTGGCAGTATTAGGTCCAAGGTTTAACCTGATGATCTCAGAGATCCTTTCCAACATGAATGATTCTACGATTCCTTTTACTCCATGATTTTTCCCCCTTCCACTGGTTAATACCCACACTCATTTCTGCTGCTCCCAGTATCTCCTATTGCCAACTACAACCCTGCATTAATCAATAATAATCAGAGCTTCCTTGTTGCTGCCATCTGTTTTCTCGCTAAAGGCTGTTTTTAAAACAATTCAACTTGTGGCAAAGCACTTCCAGGGTGTGGCGCGTGTGGAATCGGATGGGGGCTCGGAGCCAGCGGGCACGATGCGGAGACAGCGCATCCCGGGAGGACGGATGCTCTCGGGGAGCACCTCCTGCCGTCCCGCCCAGCCCCGGGGAGCCGGCAGGGCTCGGCCCGCGGGTACCGGCGGTCCCCGGGAGATGCTGTCGGTGGCCATCTGCTGCCACCTCCCGTCCGATGCGGCGAGGGAGCAGATGGGAAACCACCTCCAGCCATCTCCATGGGGTTCTGCTAGCGCTGCCCATGCCTGCGAGGGCAGCCAGGATCTCAGCCGTCCTGGGTGCTACTGATAGCTGCTGACCTGTCTCACTGCATTTTTTCCTGCCTCCACCGTGCAGTGGCCTCATTTCTTTCCACGGTTTGTTCTTTCTGGGTCTCTTGGCCACTCAGAACCCCAAACAAAGAATGACCAATACCAACAGCTTGGAGGCAGCTGGCCAGTAGCAATATCAGGAGGTGAGCTGGCTGCTTCCCTCTGGCAGAGCAGCAGTGGGGAGAACTCCTCTCCCTTCTCCCCCTCGCTGCAGTCCACAGCAGCTCCCAGCTCCATTGGCCTTCCCAGTCAGCTCCGGACTGCTTGGCTGGGCCTGGACAGCAGAGCAGGGTGTGCCACACTCCTGTGCCAGCGCTGCTTGCTGGCAGCCAGGCCCTGGCCAGGCGGCTGTCCTGCTCTGGCCAGCCCACACTGACTCGCTAGCACTGGCCACTGGTAGTTGCTTTTTAATTTGGATCCCTGTGCCTACTCTCTGTTTTGAGGGGAGGGCAAGGACTATTCTTTCTCTGCTTGCTTTTACTTCTTTGGCTTGTTCTCTAATAGCTATTGCAGCTTCCCCGCTGCCTGCAGTGACTACAAATTTGAGCTGAATTAATCCCAGACAGAGAATCTGAGGCAAACTTTCCTTCCAAAATGTTCGGTCTGAAAAGACATGAAAGCAGGACGGGCTGGCCACCTACCTTCCCTGTGTTGGTCTCATCCCAGGCAAAGGTTTGTTCTCTCCCTTCTAGCAGGACTGAGAGGCTCTTGGTGCTGTGCTGGGCACTGACCAGGCACACATGGAAGGGAGAGTCTGTCTGCCAGACCTCAGTGAGCAGACAAACAGAAAGCAGCAGCGTGGCTGGCACTCAGAGGTTTTGCTTGCCGCCCTGGAAGCAGCCCTTGCTTGCAGCAGAGGTGTTGCTTCTCCTTCCCCAGCTGGCCCAGCCTGCTGGCGCTGCTCAGACCCTCAGCCTGTCCTTGTGCAACCCTGTGCTGGCCAGGTCTCATCTTGTTCAGTTATCCCTCTCCATGGCTCCTAGAAGCATCAAGATTTCAGCTTTGGTTTCTCCCTGTTTCCTTTCTCAAGGAGTCTTATTTCGTGGCATCCTGCCCTTTTGTGCTGAGGTTTGTTTTCCTGCTGCCTGGCTGAGGTCAGCATCTGTTCCCACAGCCCCTGCCCAAGGGAACTCTCTGATACCTGATAACACAGTTGCAGGCCACAGACCCTCTCTGATAACAGCAGGGTGTTAGATCCCAAGCAGCCACTCCTAAATCCTAAAAACATATGGAAACACATTGCCTTCTTCATCTCTGGGTCTATGTATACAGGTATTTCCCATAAAGAAAGAGGTACAGATACCCTGTGATGGGGTGGTGGAGACCACCACAGGATCCTATTTCCCATGAGAGCCTCATGGTTGGTGTTCCTGGCAAGGGCTTTTCCTCTGAATTCAGATGCTGCTTCTTCCTTGACCGAGTCTGGCAAAGAGCTTCTTCCAACCCTGTGCCTGACAGGTAAAAATCCTCTGAGCTGTTTTTCTGTGGGATCTTTGGAGTTTTGGAGTCTTGGGGGTACCTTCTTTGCTTTTTGGGTTTTTTTTTTATCTTGGAGCTCTCAGTGCTGTCATATTTCAAAAGAGGCTGAAATGCCAGAGCAAAAGCACAGGAAGCCTCTGCATCACCCTGCCACAGTGCTGTGTGGAGCACTTTGCTGTGCCGTGCAACAAGCCTTTTCTTTGGAATTCATAGATAATTGCTAGTCCTGTCAAGGGCCATTCATTTTAGTAGTGTAAAAATCACTATGGTTTTATTTCAAGCTTGAGAAACCACTTTGTCAGACTGGGCAAATTTTACCAAACCAGTATGCGGGCTGTGGGCACAGCTGGAGTTAAACAGAAAGAGCCCAGTTCCACAAATACCAAAGGTTCTCTGACTTGGTTTGAAACAGGGAAACAAAGTAAACAAGGGAAGGAAGGGCTGGGGAAGTGGGGAGAAAGGAAGGGGAGAAAATTTCCTCCTTTCTGACGAAACTGTTTTCACCTCTTTATTCCAAAGAGAGGTTTTCTGACATACGGGGTTTTAAATATTTGTTTGCTCTGCCTGCTTGGTTGTTTACTGCTCTGAGAGTCTGTGCTGCCTCTGCTGGCATGCTCAGTCTTTCAGGGAATGTGACAGAGTGCAAGGCTGTTTACTTATTTCTACTAGCACTTATTCAGCAGTAAAGTTTTTTTTTTCTGCTCCAGGTTTTGCCAGGAACCAGAAACTTGCAGGAGCGTGGTGGTTGTGGGGATCTTAAGGGAGAACTATTGCCTCTTCTAGGCAGTATAACTTCCATTATATGCTTTGCTATCACTGGTGTATTTGGTTCATGGTATAGGGGAAAGTTCTTTTATTCCTGAGTTTTTTCCACATGGAGAAACAAAGGACTTTGCAGAGAAGACGAGGGAGAAGGAAGGGGAGGGAGATGTTTGTCAAAAGGTCATGGAGAGCATCTGTGCAAGAGCCAAAGTTAGACAGGAATTTTCCGAGTCCCTTACCTCTGCTCTGTGAACATCCACCCTATTTACCTGTCCCCTCCCCCAGCCTCTCTTTTCTGGCCTGGCCGAAGTGAAGGTGGGCTCTGCTGCCCCAGGGCTGGTTCCAGAGGTGCAGCACAGCTGTGTGCCACTGAATCTGTGGAGTTAAAGGATGAGTCTGGCCTTTGCTATTGGCTTTGGGCTAGCTCAACTGGAAACTTGCACTTGTAGACAGGCTCACTGCTGTTCTTGTAGAATTTCATGACCCTCACTAATTTTCATATTCCTTTTGACACGTCTCCTTTGGTTTTTTGGGTTTCATATTCCTTTTTCCACATCATAGGGATGCAATCATTTCTCAAGGGCCATGAGGTAAAAGCAGCTTTTCCTTCAATTCTCCAATCTGGAGTGTTGGGAAGGAGCACCTTTGCTGCTGAAGCCTATTGTAGTACACCTGCAGACTAGACAGCAATCTCTGCACAGCTTCAGGCTGGTCCATTGACCCAACATGAAGAAGTCTGCTTTTCCTTCAGAATGACCTGCTTTTTTCTCTGGTTTTCCATACAGGAAGAATGAATGTCACTTCATTTTATTAAAACCAGAAAGGAGGCTGTTGGCCACTTTGCTTAACATCCTCGTCAGTACTGCCCATGAGGCTCTGCTTGCCCTCTGGATTGGGTCAACAATATGCCTCTGACCCAGGATTTTTCCAGGTAGCAATCTGAGAGCTACTGATGCTCTCTGAGCAATGCTATCCTGCAATTAGTCTGACAAAAATGTTATTTTTACATATTTCTGTTTTGTCATTTAAGGATCCTAAACCCCAGCTCTTCCACAACTGTCTTTCAAGGAGGCAAAGAATACTTGCTATGTACTGGAATGTGTCCTTTATATTTGATGTTAACTAATGGGGATGAAATTACTCTTGGCTCTTGATATTACTGAGTGTTCCCTTTGGGGGCTGGATTCCTTCCCAGCAAGTGGTAGCAGCCACCAGCAAAGGTGAGTTTGACATTGCTGCAAACTGTCCCTAAAGCAACCAATGCAACTGTGCCAGCAGTAACTCCCTTTGTTCGGATTATTTATTGAAGGTGAACTCCTTGAGCATACAGAGCACAGAACGTTTTTGTAAGCACAGAAGGACCCCAGAGGTGTGCTGGAGGAAAAGTTCTCAGGCTTAAAACCATGTCAGGCACTGCATAGGCTGCAGGCTGCTACCTCCAACTGTTTGGCTCCTTGGTTCCAGGCAAGGGGCAGCTTCCCTGGTTCTGAAAGAGCCTGTTGTTTCCAGTAACTGAGGGAAGAATTACTGTTGTTTATGGTTTAGAAAGCAGGGTGAGAGCACTGGGATACTTGGCCCTCTGTGCCTTTCTATTCCTAGCTATAAAGTGTGGGTGACAATATTTTACCTTCTCCAGAGGGACATTTGCAAGCTAATGGACAGAAAGTGCCCAGGAACTGCCCACCTGGGCAGTTGGGACACCTTGGCGATCTGCCCAATAGCTTTTAGATGTGCCTTACCTAAGCAACAGTGAGTGACAAAGGGCATAAACACTTTGTCTCTAAAGTGCTGGCTGCTCCCTGCATGCTGTGTGTCAGTGGGCAGTGCTGCTCTTGTGTTGGGAGCCTTCTCCTCCCTCTGTTCCAGACTGCACAGAAGCTGCCTGCAATTCTGCTGGCAGAACTGCTTTTTTAGCCAAATAAGAGGGTTTCTGTGTTTCAGCATCACCATTAATTCAGAGGAAGTTTGGCTAATGAGCCATGGTGCCTGAAGGCCCCTGAAGGCCAACATGCTTCTGCAAGCCCCAGAGTGGGACCATACCTGCTACCTCCAGCCTCTTGCCTGAGTGCTGACATTTTTTATGGCATTGCCATTATGCTCTCTGCTGGCTCTAGGCACTCAGAGCTCACTCTCTGTCATATCTGTTTCTCTGGATATTTATGCTGTAAGACTGGGAACAGAATGCAACCCTGAAGGCTTTCAGCAGTGTCAACTTGCCCTCATTGCTAGTGTATGAGAAACCTGCCACACTGTCTCTTCTTTGATATCTTCCCTGGATCTGTGCTGCTGAGAGGCTTCTCTGATCTTTTCCACTAAATGACACAGCCCAGAGTGAACTTAACAGAAAAGGGTCTCTGAGTTTCACAACCAGAGTAATCTTTGGGAAAGGAATAACTTAGATCTTTGATGGTCCAAAAGGCCTGACAGCTGGGGTGTGCAGGAGAAACCCAGTTGTTCAAATAATGGAAACATGAAGAGAAAAGGGTTAGTGTCAATCTTAGGTTAATTGGAAAATATTCAAAGGACTTTGTTTTGCTTAATTTTGAGGTTAGAAGTTCCCTGGTGTTCTATGAAAAGAATGCAATGCTGGCAGCTTCTTTGAAATATGTAGGAGTGAGCTGCAAAGCAAAGAAGTTGTTAGAGGGGATGTGACCTCCTCCTGGCTGGCTGGGCAGCATGAAAATGAAGATGAGAATATTATGCAATTGCTCTTGCTTCAAGAGCAGTCTGTGTGTAACATAAGTGGATAGGTATGAAGACATCCTTTCAAAAGCAGATCCTCTGTTCATCCTGATACCCAACATAAAAAATGAGGCTTTCTAGCCCCAAGCTCTCTCCAAATGCACACATGGGAAGCACCAGACACATCAGGTGTGTTGTGACTCCACTGGTCTGTCACAAACACCACTGGCAGCATCGGTGGTAAGATGTGCATTGCTCTGCAGTAAAAGACCAGTTTTTTTGATTAACTGTATGCCCTTGTTAAGGCCACCACTTTTTTGCTTAAACATACGGTGTTTCAGGGCAGGGAGTGTCTTAGCTTACATTTTTGGAGTATTCTGCAGAATGGGAACATGCCCATGGTACTGGGGACTCTTGGCACTGCTGGTTGTAACCTGTAGGCATGGCGGGGGGGGGGACTCACCTGGCAAGTCTGGAGCCTGCAGAGCCAGTTCAGTTCAGGGAGTCACACAGGGAAGCCTCTGGGGCTCCATGCAGTGAGGGTTGGGGGGAGGTGGGGGGCAATAGAGCAATCACCTTAATAATCCTTCTCCCTGTGCCTTGTGCCAGTGTAATCCCAGCTGGGCACTCTGCTATACCATCTGCAGGAGGGCAGCACAAGCAGATGGAGACTTGCCATCATACTGGCTAAGAAGAAGTTTGAGAGCAGCTCTTTAACCAGGGAAAAGTTGGAGGAGCCGATTCACACAGGAGGCAGATTCACTTTCCTAACCTGCTTTTGAAGAAGAGGAAGTTCTCCAGGATTGCCTCAGAAGCATTTCAAGCCTTGGAGAGCCTGAAGTCTGGTAACCATGTTCAGGGCGCAGTGTTTAACCACACACCCAGATTCGAGACATTGGTGGTGCAGCGATGGAAAGAGGGCCCCAAAATAGAAAACAGTTCCTGGGAAGTGAGCACACCACCAGCCTGATCAGGACTTTCAGCAGACCTCTTGGAAGAGAGAATCCTACAGGATTCTTATAAAGAGCAGAAGTGTTTCTCAACCCTTTTGGCCTGTGTGCCAGTTCTGCTGATTGAAAAATCACTTCTATTGATTGAAGAATTTTCCTTCTAGCAGTTTAATTACAGAATAAGGAAAGTGGGTGTCAGGCCTCTCTGATTTTGTTTCTTTGCTGTTTGGAAGGCTGAAATGGGCAGTTCTAGTTTGATCAACTCTGTAAGTCATGCCACCAAAACCTTCATGGTTCATCTCCTGCCAGAAGCGGGGACATCTGTTCTACCCCCAAAATGTACCCAGTCCTGGGCTGCAAACATTCAGAGAAACAATCTGTCACTTCATTTGTCTTGAGCCTTCCCACCCAATCCCAAGGTAATGATGCAGGTTTTGTTTTCCTCCTGAATTTGTCTGGCTGGTTCAGGCTCCTAGCTCTCACTTTTTGCTCTACATTTTACTGGTGGCTTTAGGTGCATTGCAGTAAAAATACCTAACTGAGGAAACCAGACGGTACTTTTAGGCTATCGTGAAGCTGTTCATCAACCTTCTTTTTTTGCTCCTGGAGTGCTTAGAAGGCTCTGTGAATAGTCATTATTAGTGTTGTGTAATGGTCACAGTGCACTCCAAGAGTCAACAATATGTTGTAAAAAGGCCAAAATCCAATACCTGTGTGGACTGGCTCCTTCTGGCCAACAAAAAAGTAACCTCTGGAGAATTTTAACCTCATACTAGCTGCTATTATCATTGCTTTCTCCTGTGTCATTGTCAATCAGCTTTCAACTTAGGTTGAAATGCAATTGAAGACAGCATGAAATATAGAAGAGAAAATTCTGGAGGAAAACGCCCAACCTTACACATTATCTATAATTATAGACTGGGCATTGTATTAGCCTGAGTATAATTCTGTTTATAGAGAGTAGTATCCCTCCTTTAGGAAGGCAACTGATTCAATGGAATCTAGTGGAATAAATTGTCATGCACAGCCAATAAAAGCATAGTTGGATTTTTTTTTAATGTATTTCAGCTTTGATGTATAGAGGGTCTGAACTTCTAGCTCTGTTACCTGTTTATTTTGTTAATACTGAAGTAGATGAACTGCTTGGGAAATCTGGATGATCCAAAACAACACAGTGGGAAGGTGTTCCTACCCTCTGATGGAAGCATAGTCCAGAGGGAATCAAAATCAATGGAAGCTGTAGTTTTGGCCAGAGCTTGGCATGATGCCCTCTAACAAGATGTGTTGAAAACTTCCATTACATAAATGTCCATGACCAGTTTTTCAAAAGATGCAGAAGAGAGACACAAGTCAAAGCCAAGCATGTTTTCTGTTCCTTGGAAATGAATTGCCTACAGGGAGCCCTCCTAGGAAGTTCAGGCTGTTTACCATATGGAAGTTGCTATGGCCTTATCTTTGTGTTCCTCCATCTGTGGTCCACTCCAGCTGTACCAGTGCAGCTGTGCTGAGCTGCTCTTTGCCTGAAACCTGGGCAAGCTCAGCTTGCGTTCATCCCTGCTGAGCTGGGCAGTGTGTGCTCCTCCTGGCCACCATGCCTTGTCTGGTTCCTTGCTAAATGCAAGCTGTGGCCTCCTGTGCCTTGGTTTAGCTGGGTATGCACAAAAGAATAAATTACTATGAGACCTGAAAAGGTAGTGGGAAGAGGAATGGTTAAGCTAGTGTTCTGGTTTTCCTGGTTGCTTTCTCTTGTTTAAATGAAATCTGGATCAGTCTAGATTTGGGTCTGAAGTTTAATATTAGAGTTGCCAAAAGTAGCATACAGGTTTGGATGATGCTCTGGACAAACTTCCAGAGGTCCAGGCATACTTAAAAAGACTTATGAATTTGTATTTTTGTTGCCTGAGTCTTTTACAAACTCTTGAACAACCTTCTCCAGAGTATTCAACCTTTCTGAACTTGGAGAACTGCACTAGTCTCCTATGAGCTAAGCGGTGCAGATTGAGGTTCAGCTAATATTTGTTGAAGAGTAGGAGTTCTTTAGAGGCATGAGAGGCTTAGCTAATATTTGCAGAACACTTTGAGGTCTTGGGATAGATACTGTTACCAAAGGGTGAAGTGGTATTCACATGTTCTGTCATGTCTATGTTGTTTACAAATAGAATAGAATGATGTTTTCAAGGTCAGGGACCTTGAGAACAATAGTGGGTTTGAAGCACTCATTTATTTTTACCAAGTTCAGATGCCTGGCATACACTAGCATTTCATTTATATAAAGGATCTGATCAAACATTTTGGTTGTTTAGAGGACTTGTTTTGCTTGTTTTCAGGCTGTTGAAATGTCAGATGGCGAAAACAAGAAAGAGCTCCAGATGGAGCAAATGGAAGAGAAACACGATAGAGATGATAATGGGAAAGCTTCAGATTCACACTTGATTGGGAGTGCCATGCTTGGGATTGGGAGTCCCCACCTGTGGCTTCCAAACCCACTCTCTGTGCAAGCCCTTGTGCAAAGCAGCACCCCATGAGGAAGTTCTTCATTATTATGGTAAGCAAAGCCAGTCATAGTTTGGGTTTTGATTTTTTTTTTTTTTTCACTGTTCATTAGTCTATCCATGCTGGGAATTTTTTGGGAGCTGCAATCTCATCTGGAATACTCCATTTTTATACGGCCAAGAAAATCATAAGCATTCTACTTTAATGATCCCAAATTTGAATTGAGTTTCATGACTTACATTAATAGGGTGAATAAATGCCCAGTAGTTTGATCTCATTCACTGGCATTCACACTGTCATTTGCACCAGCAGATCAATCTGTCTTCCTAACTTCTAGTGAGGATACAGACTAAATCTGTGTTTGAGTAACATTGGAAGATGAGTGATATAATAAATGCTGTAAAACCCCTGGTTATAGATGGTGAATTAAAAACTGGTAAAAAAATCTATCTAATCAGACAGCTCATTTACCACAAAAAATTCGTCTAACTTCTTCTAGTCCACAGCCAGCTTTCTTGAAGACAAAGGGAAGAGTAATTTGTACTGGCAAAGCTAACCCTGATTTAAAATCAGAGTAAACATTTGGCGCAAATTGCAGCTTCTGTTTGTTTACATTTGAAGCTGTGCTAGTCACTGAGGGCTGGAGTTACAGCAAATTCCTAACGTATGCTGCCATTTAATTTGTAATGGTGGTGGTGGCTTATTCCCTAATGTTTTGGAAGCAGAGTGCAGTACAGGAGACTGAAATTACCTTGCAATTACCAACTGAAACAGCTTCTTTGGTGGTGGTGATTGTAATATGGGAATGTACAGGGATGGCATTAGGATGTGCTTGGTCAATCACTATATTAATTGTGTCAAACAATTATTTTAAGGACTCAATTCTAGTGCATTAACCTCTTTCTGCCTTCACTGAGACAGAAGCTGCTGAGCACCTTGGGTGGCTGTGTCCTTAGTTTCTGTGCCAAGCTAAGGGATGGGCAGAGAGGCTTTCAGAAAGGAAAAGTGTTACATTGAAAGTCACTAATCTGTGACGCAGTGTGAATGTGATCTTTATTTCTGTCTTGGAGACCTCCAAAATATCACCTCAGGAGAGCCATACTCATCAGCAGAGATATTCATAAGCTGCCATCAGCCTATCCATGAGCTGTTGTACCCATAAGACAAAGAGAGGAGGAAATAATTATCCCAGAATTTGACAGTTCAGAACATGTGATGTATAGAGGAATGGAGCTAAACTCATGGGATCAGTGCTGCCTAATTAATGTCTTTTTGTTGCTGTGCCATAGCCTGTACTGTGCTGTGAGCACACACTCTAACAGGCAAGTTCCCTGTGCCTAGGTTTGGATCTTACCAATTCGGGCTTGCCACATACTCCCAAAAACTAGTCTGGAGCTTTCAGCCACATAATACTCTATGTGAGTCAAACAACAGGAATGTATGAAATCAGACATATATGCACACTCATAACTGAGCTTTCATTTTAGAGGTTAGTATTCAGTTGGTTAAAACCCCAAGTGTAATGATTATGTGGGAAAGTCATTATTTACTGGCTTTGAATCCAGTGGTGGGAGGCAGATCAGAGGTGCTTTCATGAAAAGGTATAGAGAGTAACTTGCAGAACTGAGTCCTACTTGCTGAGTAGAAAAATATCTGACATTGTTAATTATAGTCCTTTCTGTCTTGTTCCTTTGCTTTGCATTTCTCTGCGGAAGGCAACTTTAGCTCCTCCGAGGAAGACATCAATACAGTCAAATTAGAGCTGTGCAGGAGGAATATTAGGGAGGGTGGAATAATCTAAAGTGCCCCTCATTCTTGTGTTTAGCTACTGACACAAAGAGACACTAATCTTGAAGCTTGCTGGATTTCTATGTAGAGGAACGTGTGAAGTCTGAGGCCTTCACACACCTTTTATATCTCAGGAGAGACAAGCAGTAGCTCCATGCTTTTTAAATCCTTCAGCTCTGCCTTCTGTGTCAGCTGTCAATAGTAATGCTTCATGCAGAATCAGCCAGATTTTCTTTTTTATAATGTTTTTTTTCCTCATTTAACATTGCTGTAAATTAAATGTAGTTACAGGAAACCTACTGAAATAACACACGTGCAACAAGGAATCCAAGTAAGGTAGAAACATCCAACAGATGACTGTAATAACCGGTGAGGCTTTCTGTGCTTTCAGCTCAGGGTCTCTTCTAATAACTCAAGATCTTTGAGATTGCTTTGGTAATTTTTAATGCTTTGTTTTTGGTGACTGAAATATTGCTTGCTCAGAGCTAATTGATCTTTCCCTGTCATGAAATCTGTGACAGAATGTCAGTGAGGATGTCATGGCTGCCTTGTTGCCATCTACATGAGACATGTGGAGACGCAGATAATTTTTTTATTTATTTTAGCCAGATAGAAGACAGGTGAAGGGTAGCTGAGTAATTTTTTGGCTGCTATGGAGTACATGATGTAAAGGAAACTAATGTAAATGACTTTCTATGAAGGCACCACCTACACATTTATCATTGAACTGATGACCCGGAAATCAAGCTGAAGCAGTTATATTTTAGCTGTGTTCTTTTATTGCCAGGTTCACTTTACTATTCTTCTGCAACATTCCCTGACTTTAGCCAAGAGTGTTTGACCAAGTGATGGAAGGTCCCTGTTGTCAAGAGTCCAGAGAAAATTACTCCAGCTCCCAGGATTTGACAGAGATCACGAAGGTTCTTGTGCGGTCAGACTGTGGTGATGCTGTGGGTGATGGGTTGCTGGCAAGAAGCCTTGGCCAGGCTGGGAGAGGTGCAGCAGCGTGGTGCACATGAGCTTTGTGCACACAGGACAGGAGCCCAAACACCTGGGCTGTGCTGGCCTCAGAGCTGGCGTTGCTTCACATGTGTAGCTGGTATTTGGCCTAGCTCATCTGGAGGCATGGGTATATTTAGAATGCAGACCTATTTCTAATAATAATCTTTCTGAAGTGATTGCTAGATAAGTCAATTATCTCACTCCTCTTAGAATGGTAACTATTAATTACTTGAGTTATAGGCACAGAGCAAAGATGATCAAAGCAGATGCAATGGGATACTGAGATCCACAGGGTGGTTTAACACTGATGATGTCTGTTCACTTTTTCTGAAATTCTTTGAAGATGGGTGATATGTAATGTTTCTAATTGATTATATTAGCAAGAGTGTTATCTGGAGGGCACTTGATGGGGATTCATGATATCTCACCCTGTTTCTTTGTATTTTATTGGCCAACTGAGCAAGTTAACCCCTCTTCCTGTGCCTTACTTATCCCACTATTAAAATGCAGTTATTCACTCATAAAACTGAGTTAATTATACTGTCCTTTTTGAAAAGTGCTCAGACATATATTGATTACAAATTCTGGATGCATTTTTGAAGTTATTACAACTTCTTCATTTAGGTAATAACATCCAACATCAATTAATCTGATTTGTTCAGAGCAGGCAAGGGGAGATGGGAACTTAAATCATTATTGGTTTTACTTTAAAGTTCTCTGCTATTTCTTTAAAGGAAACTATAAAAGTTGATGCCAGAACTCTTCTTTTTGCTGCAACCTTGTGCTTTTCTGCAGTGCCTATTTCTAGTTAAGAGAATCCTAGCATTTGGCAAATGGCAACTCTTCAGTCTAATAGATGGCACAGCACTCTTGTCTGGGAGCGTAAATGTTCTGAACTTAAGAAGCTTTACAGGTGGCAGCCTCGATTTAGCAGAGATAAGAATAACATCTATTGCCGTTCCTGACAATTCTTACATCCCACAAAGGCATCTGAAAATGTAGAAGTAGATAGTGGAGGATCACATTTAGGTGCTTTGGAAACCCATTGTGTACAAAATAGCTGAATATCAGCCTGAGGTGTTATCTGCCAAATATCATCTATTGAGGAAAGGCCTTTTTTAATTTTTCTTTTTTCTTATATACTGGTTCCCTTCTTGATATTTTCTGGAAAATGTGTCATGTTCCTATTTGTCATCCTAAAGAGGAGATGAAAAGAAGTCCCCTGCCTAATCTTGAGTTAGTGAAGGTAAATGTGTCTGGAAGGAAGGTGACCACTTATACCAGTAAGAGAATGGAGAGTTGCTGGTGGAGCCAACACCACTGATAGAGAACTGGCATTGAAATACAGGTTATTCAAGGTGCCTGAAGACTGTTGAAAGGAAGAAACACTTTAGGTCAGAATTACTGTAAGGTATCCATTTCTGTCACAAAGTTAGGGCAGTGAATACTTCCCACTGTTCTTTGAGATTGGATCTGGCCTCGGGACCAACCCATTTTGCAGCTGATTGGCTGCTCAGGCCAAGCCCATAACCAAAACTCATTTTCTGCTTTTGTAGGAAGGGACGCTTCACATAAGAAGCATCACCTGATCTTGTTGGAGCAGGTAAAGGCAGAAAGGAGTAGAAGAGATTGAGTAAATGGCTTTCTCTCTTGGAGAGGCTGGTCTTGCTAAAACAGTTTTAACATCTTTCAACCCAGTTTTACTACATGATCAGAGAGCTTTCTTTCCAGATGTCATTGAAACACCTTGTTGCTAAATCCCAGTTTGAAGGTGCTGAGTCTGCCTTTTATGTGGTTTTTGCTGCAAAAGGCCAAAACTGATGCTGCATTTCCAAGTGCTGGGTGATGTTCACACAAGCCCTGAGCCTTAGTCAATCCCTTCTCCAAAGAATTTGTGACTGGAACTGTCAGACAAAGTAGAGATGAAGAAGGTCTTTTCACAAAGGCAGTTTTTAGATGGTATGGGAACAGAGGAAGCTGTTCTCAAAAATATTACTATTATCCAGTTGATGTGGACAGCACAGGGAATATATCCAAGTTTCTGCAACAACTGATTTGACCAGTTGGCAAAAGAAAGATATACTGTCAATCGTCTTCTTCCACTTTTGGGAACACCGTATCCTCTGTTCAGTCATCTCTTCAAATATCAGCTCCTCAGGATGATAAAGTTGTACCAGATACACTCTGAGATGCAGGGAGTTTCTGGCAGAAAATAGGAATCCACATCTGTAGAGTCCTCCAAGACAAGGACTAGTTTTCTGCTCTTGTGATTGGAATTTGTTCCCTGCCATTGAGTTTTCCCTCCTGCTTTCATTTCTTGCCCTTCTTTGCTATCAACTCCCCTTCATTCTCCTGGACTGGAGGTAATAGCTCCTTTTAGCAGCAATACTCATGTCAGCACTTGTCTGTCCTTGCAATTGTGTATTTATACATCTTTGCTTTAATTTTCAAATAGCCCATCTAGCAAAGGAGGGGATGGCACAGGGCAGATGCAATGGGATCTGCTCTTCCTTATGTGAAGTTGCTAAGGATGTCAGACTCACTTATCTGACCATTCTCCCATTGGGACAGGCTGCTGCCACCTTCCAGGCTGGTCCTGCACTTTGGCACATCTTCACAACATGCAACAGAGTGGCTTTCAAAGCAGTTCAGCTGAAGTTGTGATTTGTGTAAGGTTTGGGAAATGTACTCTTATGAAGGGTGGATGTTGTTCATTAGATGTTGATGCCTTAATTTCTGCCCATAGACAGAAGATTTTGTGCCTGTGAAATACAGGTAGTGCCCATGCAACTACCTGCATTTCACAGAGATGCTTTGGGACCCAGGAGTTTTTGAGATTTTTCTCTGTTGGCAAATAGAGTGGAATCAGGATACATAAAAATATGTGCTTGTAGCCCACAAGTTCACTGACAAATTAATTTATTTTGAGACATCAAAATATTCCCTTCTTCTCCAAAAATTGAAACTTGAAGTATTAATTTCTTCTTTAGAGCATGAGCCCTGTGATCAGCAAGCTCAGTGTCCAAGAGTATTTTCACTAAAAGACAATACCCAAATAATAATTTAGCAATAAAATGAAACTAATTTGACATTACAATTTCTAAACATCTTTGGAAAATAACTTTCAGAACTACAGTTGTGTAACTATGATTCTCTGGGAATGTTCATCTGAAAAGGACCAAAATGCTCAGGGCTTGCATAGAGCCTAGCATTCAGGTCCTGTATTCAGTTTTGAAAAGTGCTACTATTTGGGAGCAAAATTTCATAAAAGCCCTTAAAATAATTAAAAAACCTGAATATACTTTACATTTGAAAATGTTAAGGCTATTAGTTAAAGCTTCTAAGTAACACTGACACTATCACAGCTGTTAATATCAAATCCATTTAGTTGTTGCCTTGGAACTCTTTACAATACAAGCCAGCTTAGTTAATGAGTGCAGTTCTGTGTTATTAGTTACCCAAAATCAGCTGGAAAAGCTGCTGGCTTTTATTTCTGAAATGGAACTGAATATGCTCGATCTCCAGTGATGGGAATGAAGAATCATTCTGTCAATTCCCTTCCTGCCAGCTGATGCTAGGGTCAGAGAAGTAGGTCACACCTTTCTGGTTTTGAGATGGAGCAATACTTATTTTAGACCAATTTGCTCTGAGCACAGAGCTCATCTGCTGGGTTGAACCAGGGCATTGTTGCTTTCTCTAGTGCATTGTTCTGTTCTCCCGCTAATTATCTCCAAATGTTTCTTATGCCTGGAACACAGTAGTAGTGATGAATAATGGGCTCTCTTCTCTTAACCCTTCGACCTGTAATTTGGCTTTCCACTCCCACCTAGATGCTTTCACTTTCCTGCCTCCACCAGCACTGTGTTAGTCTGACACCTGCCTGTATCACGTTTGCTGCCCCGTAACCTCCTCTCTTCTGTTCTGCAAATTGAGTAGGAGAGTGCAGGGGCGTGCTCTTGGTTCCAGAATTTACTGTCAGGATCATGGTGTTTGCTTTATGTGTGTCAGGACATCGCACATGCCCGTGGCCCCAAGAAGTGGAACAGCCACAGTCACTCCAGACCTTCTGCTTTGGAGATGACCAGCCCAGAAAAGCTGTTCAAACTGTTGATTTGTAGGACTTGTTGAAAGCTGATTCTAAGAGAGGGGGTTTAATTGCTGATCACTTTGGGTAAACAGTAGTGTCCCTCAGATGGGGTTTCTTTTGAAGGGTAGGCTGCAGATATTAGACAGATCACATGTGAGCAAATATGTGAGAACTGAAGCCTGAAGAAAGCCGGGAGTGACATCTGTGGGTTCCTACAGGTGACTGAGGTTAGTGGGAAGAAGGAGAGGGGGGACTTGCTGCAGATGAGTCATGGAGGCAGTGCTAGGAGGAAACTGGACTAGGGAATATCCCATCCTACAAAATAGTACAATGTCCAAGCACATTGTCATTACACTCCTTTACACCTCAAATCCTTTTGCTTCAATTTGATGGTGGTTTTTTTCCACAATTTAGAAAACTGAGCCGTCAGCCCAGCATGTGCAGCTATTGAAGGCAGATGTAGTCCCCTTGGGATGGGACACTTGGGGGCCTGGCAGGTGTGGTCCCCTGGGCCAGCACTCCCATTTCAGCACAGAGGGCAACTGTGCCCCAACTGGTGCCGTGTCTGTGCCATCTCCCAGAGTGCTCCCTCAGATCACTGGCAACACCTGGCAGCCTTGACAAAACACTCAGAAGCATCTGCAAGCCTTTCCTCTACAGAAGAGCATGAACACTGAGTGCTGTGAGCTTCTGCTCTCTGCCTGCCTCAGTCCCACACCTTCCTATGCTGTTTCCACAGAAAAATGCCTCAGAGTAACTGCAAAGGCCAATGTACTGTCATCACATTTGGCTTGTTTCATAACTGTCCAGTCTCATAAAGCACTGGCATTTGGTAAGGTTGGAAGCAGATCACAGTTGGAATAGCACTGCTCCATGTCTCTGGTGAGAAAGGCTGAGCTTTTGTTTACATTGGTGTTGTCTGCCCTGCAGCTCACAAAGGCTGGGCTGAGGCTGGTGATGCTTCAATGCTATGATGCTTTTGGAAACCTCCTCTTTTTGAAGGCTTCAAAATGTTGAAATTGGCCCATGCCTCTTTTCCATCGCTGTCACGTATCAGTTCTTGTCCAAGTCTCTTCTCAGCTGGTACCAGAGCCCAGGAGCCAGTACTCAGCTTGGGTACAGAATGGCCTGTCTGTTAGTTCTGGACAGCTTGCTGTAGAGAGAGTTTCTTTAGGCTGAAGGCTTTTTCTTTGTAGAAACAGGTAATGACTGGGCAAGAGAAGCTGGCCTGTTAGCTGAAGGCCATGTGACAGTCCTTGGAACTGCTGTCACTGTTGTGTCCACACAGCCTATGAAGTGAGTTTGCTAACGTGGGAGTCAGTCCCTACAGCGGAAAGACAATTCTTTGTGACAAGAACCTTGATATCTGTAGACTGTAATTACACAAAGAGACCATGCTGCTAATCTAATCTCACCTTCTGCCTCATTCAGACAAGACCTGTACCTGTAATGTCTGCATCAAGGCTAATAATTCACTGTTAAGCTACAGCACATGTTTTAGGATGACAGCAAATCTTGTTTTAAGAGCTGTAAGGGTGGAGAATAAAACTCTCCCCTACATAATTTGTTCAAGTGATTAACTACTGGTGTTATTGCAAGTTTTAATTTTTAAATATTCGTATTATTTCCAGTTTGATTTTTCCCAGCTTTTACTTTAAGCTTCTGGATCTGGTTATAGTTGTGTTTATTAGATTTTTGAAGTCCTTTAGCATCTCTCACAGTCCCCTGCTGAGAAATGTTAATAGAGTTACATCAAATCCCCTCCAAACCTTCCCTTCAGTAAACCCAGTAGGGAGATGGAAAGGCTTCAGCAGCCTGATCTTTCTCACTGTAACATCTGGAATTGAATGATGCGTGAGGTTGATTCAATCATCTGTTCAGGGCGATATTTGACCACCTATTTGATGACGCTTAAATGCATCCCGTGGAAAGCACTTCTTGTGGCTGTTTCCTAGACCAAAACCATCTGTGGAAGTTTCCCACTGCCGAACCCGGAGCGGCGGCGGGCGGTACCTGCCGGGACCGGGGCTGCGGGGGCGGTACCTGCCGGGACCGGGGCTGCGGGGCCGGGACCCACCGGGCGCACCGGGCGGCCGCTGCCTCGGGAAGCGCAACCCGACCACTGCTTATCGCAACCCACTTGCGGCTTCCAGCTCGCTGTCGCTTATTTGCTATTGCCCTCTAGTGGAAATAGGATGGCCGGTGGCCTGGCTTCCCAAGCGCTGTTTTCTCCCAGTTCTTATTGCTCTGGGGCTATCTTCTTGGTTATATGATGTTGCAATATTGTGTACACTGATTTTAACATACAGCTTTGCTATTCGGTTTTATTCTATGCAGGAAACAAATATCTGGTCTGCAATTGATGACTGATGTGGGTGCTGTGTCTGGGAGTAGAACAGGCTTCCCTGCTCATCAATGTGCTTTACAAGGGAAACTGCAGAAGATGTTCTCATTTCAGACTTGGAATAATTCCGTCGTGCAGAGTCAGGATTCTGAAGTGAACTTTGTGTATGCTGCCAGCACCCATCAGCCTGGTACAAGCAGTGATCTTCTCTGGAAGCAGAAATACTGCCTTTTTACTATTTGTATTTCTATCTGAAGTCTTTGCTTTTATTAAAACGAGTGAACTATTTAAAGCACACTCTTTCCAATCAATCATTTCGCTTTGTCAGGCAAGCCAAATCATTTATTGAACGATTTTGGCTAATCAAAGTCTGTCTTCTTATAGAGATCCTAGAAGATGGTTTATTAATGAGACCTAGATTTTTTTCCCTGGTTGTAATGCAGGGAGATCTTAATAAGCAATGAATTGCTGTGTCTGCAATCACTTTTGAGAGGCTTAAAAGGAAAACAATAATACTATGACTAATATGATTGCTCTCCCTACACTGCCGTCCGGCGGATGCAAAATTCATTTCCTTTTGTACATGCGAAAGGAAATTCTCCTACTGATATCACAGCTTGCAAACTTGGACCAAGCTGATTCTCACTTGTAACACCATTTCCAGACCAGTGAGGAAAATGTTGGTTATTCTTTAATTTTAGTTGTTTCATATTAGAAAAAGAAGATTTCCAGTCTCTCATCTACAAAAAAAATCTCTATCTTGTAATGGAAACATGTCTGGATCTTGAAAAAGAGCTCTGAAAGCTTCCCAGATTCTCTACTTTCAGTATCTGGCATGAAGAGCCCATGTTTTGGTTTCCTGGTTTTGGAAAAAAGGTTGAGCTCCGACGTTGATTTTCAGATAATCAGTGTGTGGGCTATTAACAACAGAGCCTAGGGTCAGATGCAGAACTGCATTTTTGGTTTGGGGACAAGGATTAACTCTTTACTTTTTCCCTCCAGGGTTGAAGACTGAAATAATTAAAAGCAATTTGTGATGCTCACAACCTTGTACCTGCTGATCTCACAAGTGGGACCTCACAATGAGATGCTTCCCAGAGCAGCAAAACTCACTGACCACCAGTGACTGTGCTGGACACTTCACTGTTCCAGAGGAATCCAGAGAAGTGAGTATTGGGAATGGATGGAGGCAATGTGAAAGACTGAGTCCTTCAGCTGAGCACACAGCTGTTAGGGCTCTGTCATTGCCTGCATCTCTCTCTGTTTCTGGATCCTACATAAATCAATGCAACAGCTGCAGCAATAAGATTTCTTGTGCTTTTCTGCAGGAGGGCTGTGGAAGTGGGGCAGAACACCCATTTTGGGCTGCTGCAGGTGAACCAGGAAATCACCAGGAAGTGGCATCCATCCCCTGGAGACACCATGGCCCATGCTAGTCATGGTACCAGTCCTTATGTGGGAGCCTTGGGCTTTTATTCAGAGCTCATCAGCTCTCCAAAGGGATTCTGCAGTGTGGGGTATTTGGGGCCAGGAAGGTCCCAGTCTGGAGGTGAAAGTTCTGCTGCCTCACAGTGCTGCCAGTGTGTTCCAGTCCTGAGTCATTCCCTTGCCTGTTTGTTTTTGGTATTCATTTATTTACCGCCGAGGTGTCGGCCCAGAGCAGGCTGACTGTGCCGAACTCCTTCGGTGGCCTGGTGGCTGCTGCCAGCTCTGTCCAAGTCCTGCAGTGCTGGGAGTGTTTCACCCAGAGGCGAGGGAGAGACAATCATATTCCTGTGAGAGCAACGCCACCACAGCTCCCATCAGAAGCGTGCTTGGCTCTAGGTAATGAGTGCAGCAGCACAGGGTAAACTACTTGCACCCTCACCACAGAGCCCCTGGCTCCCAGATCTGCTCCCTGAACTGGCTGGGGGTATAGAAAGAGGTTAAGAGACATATCCTTTGCTGTAATTATATCCTGTTGCTAGAGATATTGTGCTCTGCCTAAAGAAATCATCATAATGCAGCCTCCCAGAGAAGGTAATTACTGTGCATCTTATGAATGGCTGCATGTGAATGTCTGCTCAAGCTGCTGTCAGCAGCAAGTTTCAACACATCTTACATACCAGGCATTTTACAGCCTTAGTTTTATTTGTTTTCATCACCCCTTGCCTTGTGCTTTAGTTTTCATTAATGGATCTGTGGGGTTTTTTGTTTGTATTGGTTTTCTTTCTCCTTTTTTTTTTTTTTTTTTAAAGAGACCAGAGTTCATGTCTTTGATGGAGCATTTGGGTGATGGCCACAGCTCTTATTTGCTGCATTTTCATTGCTCTGTGGTGGCTTGAGGGGGACCATCTGGAAGATGTTTCTTCCAAGCCATTCCCATATGGTAGGATCTGAGTGGGCCCTGGTTTCCTGCTCTGATCTCAGATAAAATGGACTATGCTACTGTTGACAAAACTTGGTGTCACTCTACCTCTAGCATAATGGCACAGATTTAAGCCCATAACACAACCTATTTTTCCTGTTGTACTTTCTTAGCTTCTCTCTCTCATGTTAAAAAAGTGTTGGTGAAGGATGTCAGACCCTTGAGCTTTCCAAAACTAATCAACTTCCTGCCTTGGTTGGCAACCTGTGTACGTGTCACTGTGTGGTAGCTGAAGTTTTGGAGGCTCACAGCCTGATCATTCTGTGCATGGAGATTGCCATGTCTTCAGACCCTCATCCTTTGGCTTTGCAGGGACATTTGAGCCAAAGAGCCCTGGTTTGTCACAGTGGGAGTGACCCAGCTCCTTTTTCTTTCTCAAAGGTCACTCATGCTTGCCTTTCCCCAGCATTGTGTAATTTGCCTTCATGTTTTGTGTGTAGGGCCACAGTGTGTGACCATGGCATCCTGCATTGCTGGACAACATCCACCTCATGGACAGCTCAAGGGAGGATTTGAAACTACTCCTTAAATTTCCTTTGTGAAAATGGCTGAAGCTTACTCTTGCAATGATGAAGCTGAATTATCATAGTACCCTTGCTGATTTATTGTGTTTGTGGCCAGTCTTCTGTGCATGCTGAGCATCTGCTATGTTGCATTCTGAGGTGGTTCCATCCTGGTGCTGTGTCCATCCCCCTTGGTGATCCTTGGTGAAGCCTGAAAGACAGCCTGGCTGCTGGAGGATGGAAGGTACTACAATAAATGTGAGCTCATAATGTTGTTGTTAAAAATAACTGGAGCTAAATTATAAAGAAAAAAAAATCAATCTTATTCAGTCCTAGCCCAAGGGGGAAATGGACATGAAGGATTGGGCAATCCTTCTGTAAGTTCTCTCTTTAGACTATATTTAAACCACATCGAGAGCCAGATGCTCAGCTGGTGTCAATTGTTATTGACTTCAGTGGAGTGAAGCTGGTTTACACAAGTTGAGGCTGCTAAATGCCAGTATTTGGATGAAGCTGAGGCAGCTGGAATTACTTTTGCAGAAAACTGTAGTCTGATGCTGGTTCAAAAGCTCTGATCCCTCCTGAGTGCTTGAGCCATCGGTGCTCTGATTTAGCAGCTCTTTCAGGATGTGAAAGGCTATGAAAAGACCTTCAATTTGGTCAAAATTTGCTCTATTCTTAGCTAGGGTCTGCAACTCTGTCTGTCATTATTCTGTAGCCACTACTTTAGGTGGGCTCCTCTGAAAAACTCTGCAAAACCTCTTTTACTTGCTACTTTGCTGGCATCATCTCCTGTCTAGACACTCTAATTGTGAGAACCAGGGAGCATACAGTGTGATGTGTAGATAGACCTGGATAACTCCAAGGCAACCGAGTGCTGCTTCCATCCCTCCCCGACTGCCCTCCAAAACAGTTTTGCCCATTTGTTGTCTGCTCCAGTATGAACATTAGCAAAGTGGGGACTGTACAGTGCCACCTGGGAAATATTCATTTGAGTTTTGCATTCAGAAACAAATGTTCCAAACCATAGGAATGGAGAGGCAAACCTCAAATTGCAGTGGGACTTAGCAACAGTGGGTTAGCCTTCCCTACTTCTGTTTTCCAGTATGCCTAAAAACTCTCTGGATTAAGTAAACAACCTCCTCCACCACCACTGTCAGCAGAATGCATTAAGTCTGTAAGCTGATTTCAGTAATTTTTGTGTACTCATATCCACTCTAATTCCCTTCTTATCCATTGACTTGTTTTTTATTTATGCCAGCACAGACTGTATCCAAACTCAGCCTCTACATATTTCAGCAAATTTTTTTTAATAAGAGCATTTAAAGCCACTGCTTTAAAGAGAGACCATCAAATGATCAATAAAATATAGAATATTGGAATGCATTTTATTGTTTCAGTTGCTGTCCACAGTATGTCACCTTCGGAAGTGTGTAATAAGAAGAAAAAAAACACTCTTTTTCTGTTGCCCTTCTTTAATATGTCATCTTTCCCTATTTTTTGCTGTAACTGGTAAGAATTGTCTGTAATACTTAGCAAGGCCCCTGGGATTCAGACTCTTTCTCAAGTCTCCACACTTGGAGTGCCATATGGGTTTCCATGGGTCTCTGCAGGAGCTGGGGCATGTGAGAATAATCTGTTTGCTGCATTTTGACTCCAGATCAATGTGCTTTGAAGTGATTATAGGGAGGGATTTTTCACTTGCTTTTTGTTTTCTTTGTAGCAGCTTTTGAAAATGGTACTGGTCCATGGGAGAAGTGCCACCACGCAGCTCCTTTGCTCCAAGGGAGGCGCTTTTTGCACTCCTGGCAGTCACATGGGTGAGTGAATGCTCTGGGACGTGCATTTAGGGCCTAGCTCTTTAAAGTCTAGATCAAAACATCTTTTTATGAGTCCTGGTAATGGAAACATGCCATGAGCATGGATGACTTGAAAAAAATTGATCATAGAGAAGGTTAACTTGGATGAATCTTGTAGCTTTGGGCTCTGACAAGAGCTGTTAAGTTCAAGCTGCACAGTGCTGCCTCTTTGGGAAAATTGCACAGGTTTAATTAGAATCTGTTTCCCAAGCAATGGAAAAGTCTATCTGGATGCTCTTCTTTCGGTGTAAGCCTGGGGGTATACTTGAATTCACCTAGGACACATCAGAGTGTATCTTTATAAAGAGCTGAATTTGGTGGTGGATGTATTAAAAGAGTGAATCTCCAATCCTGAGCCCCTAAAGTCAAACTGCAGGTAAGATTTCTAGACTGCTCTATGTGGGGATGTCCTCAGCCTGCATTTAGCCAAATCTGGGACTCCAGATGGAGCTGTGGCTCTAGGACTTTTCCCAAAGGAGACTTTGGAAAAATCAGAGTCAAGGCCAAGCCA